>NW_027472667.1:0-529134 GCF_030347505.1 Rhynchophorus ferrugineus
TGGCAACCGGCAATGTAATTAGCATGCTGAATATTACTTGGAATGTGAATTGGAACGAAATCGCCAATAGATAAGACGATTTTACAATTTGGGCCCAAGTTAGAAGCAGAGCCTAAGATGTAAATTATCGATAGTCCATATCTCGGAAACTATAAGAGATAATGCAATTTGGCAACCGGCAATGTAATTAGCATGCCGAATATTACTTGGAATGTGAATTGGAACGAAATCGCCAATAGATAAGACCATTTTACAATTTGGGCCCAAGTTAGAAGCAGAGCCTAAGGTGTAAATTATCGATAGTCCATATCTCGGAAACTATAAGAGATAATGCAATTTGGCAACCGGCAATGTAATTAGCATGCCGAATATTACTTGGAATGTGAATTGGAACGAAATCGCCAATAGATAAGACCATTTTACAATTTGGGCCCAAGTTAGAAGCAGAGCCTAAGGTGTAAATTATCGATAGTCCATATCTCGGAAACTATAAGAGATAATTCAATTTGGCAACCGGCAATGTAATTAGCATGCCGGATATTACTTGGAATGTGAATTGGAACGAAATCGCCAATAGATAAGACCATTTTACAATTTGGGCCCAAGTTAGAAGCAGAGCCTAAGGTGTAAATTACCGATAGTCCATATCTCGGAAACTATAAGAGATAATGCAATTTGACAACCGGCAATGTAATTAGCATCCCGAATATTACTTGGAATGTGAATTGGAACGAAATCGCCAATAGATAAGACGATTTTACAATTTGGGCCCAAGTTAGAAGCAGAGCCTAAGGTGTAAATTATCGATAGTCCATATCTCGGAAACTATAAGAGATAATGCAATTTGGCAACCGGCAATGTAATTAGCATGCCGAATATAACTTGGATTGTGAATTGGAACAAAATCGCCAATAGAGAAGACCATTTTACAATTTGGGCCCAAGATAGAAGCAGAGCCTAAGGTGTAAATTATCGATAGTCCATATCTCGGAAACTATAAGAGATAATGCAATTTGGCAACCGGCAATGTAATTAGCATGCCGAATATTACTTGGAATGTGAATTGGAACGAAATCGCCAATAGAGAAGACCATTTTACAATTTGGGCCCAAGTTAGAAGCAGAGCCTAAGGTGTAAATTATCGATAGTCCATATCTCGGAAACTATAAGAGATAATGCAATTTGGCAACAGGCAATGTAATTAGCATGCCGAATATTACTTGGAATGTGAATTGGAACGAAATCGCCAATAGATAAGACCATTTTACAATTTGGGCCCAAGTTAGAAGCAGAGCCTAAGGTGTAAATTATCGATAGTCCATATCTCGGAAACTATAAGAGATAATGCAATTTGGCAACCGGCAATGTAATTAGCATGCCGAATATTACTTGGAATGTGAATTGGAGCGAAATCGCCAATAGAGAAGACCATTTTACAATTTGGGCCCAAGTTAGTAGCAGAGCCTAAGGTGTAAATTATCGATAGTCCATATCTCGGAAACTACAAGAGATAATGCAATTTGGCAACCGGCAATGTAATTAGCATGCCGAATATTACTTGGAATGTGAATTGGAACGAAAACGCCAATAGATAAGACCATTTTACAATTTGGGCCCAAGTTAGAAGCAGAGCCTAAGGTGTAAATTATCGATAGTCCATATCTCGGAAACTATAAGAGATAATGCAATTTGGCAACCGGCAATGTAATTAGCATGCCGAATATTACTTGGAATGTGAATTGGAACGAAATCGCCAATAGATAAGACCATTTTACAATTTGGGCCCAAGTTAGAAGCAGAGCCTAAGGTGTAAATTATCGATAGTCCATATCTCGGAAACTATAAGAGATAATGCAATTTGGCAACCGGCAATGTAATTAGCATGCCGAGTATTACTTGGAATGTGAATTGGAACGAAATCGCCAATAGATAAGACCATTTTACAATTTGGGCCCAAGTTAGAAGCAGAGCCTAAGGTGTAAATTATCGATAGTCCATATTTCGGAAACTATAAGAGATAATGCAATTTGGCAACCGGCAATGTAATTAGCATGCCGAATATTACTTGGAATGTGAATTGGAACGAAATCGCCAATAGATAAGACCATTTTACAATTTGGGCCCAAGTTAGAAGCAGAGCCTAAGGTGTAAATTATTGATAGTCCATATCTCGGAAACTATAAGAGATAATGCAATTTCGCAATCGGCAATGTAATTAGCATGCCGAATATCACTTGGAATGTGAATTGGGGCGAAATCGCCAATAGATAAGACCATTTTACAATTTGGGCCCAAGTTAGAAGCAGAGCCTAAGGTGTAAATTATCGATAGTCCATATCTCGGAAACTATAAGAGATAATGCAATTTGGCAACCGGCAATGTAATTAGCATGCCGAATATTACTTGGAATGTGAATTGGAACGAAATCGCCAATAGATAAGACCATTTTACAATTTGGGCCCAAGTTAGAAGCAGAGCCTAAGGTGTAAATTATCGATAGTCCATATCTCGGAAACTATAAGAGATAATGCAATTTGGCAACCGGCAATGTAATTAGCATGCCGAATATTACTTGGAATGTGAATTGGAAAAAATCGCCAATAGATAAGACCATTTTACAATTTGGGCCCAAGTTAGAAGCAGAGCCTAAGGTGTAAATTATCGATAGTCCATATCTCGGAAACTATAAGAGTTAATGCAATTTGGCAACCGGCAATGTAATTAGCATGCCGAATATTACTTGGAATGTGAATTGGAACGAAATCGCCAATAGATAAGACCATTTTACAATTTGGGCCCAAGTTAGAAGCAGAGCCTAAGGTGTAAATTATCGATAGTCCATATCTCGGAAACTATAAGAGATAATGCAATTTGGCAACCGGCAATGTAATTAGCATGCCGAATATTACTTGGAATGTGAATTGGAACGAAATCGCCAATAGATAAGACCATTTTACAATTTGGGCCCAAGTTAGAAGCAGAGCCTATGGTGTAAATTATCGATAGTCCATATCTCGGAAACTATAAGAGATAATGCAATTTGGCAACCGGCAATGTAATTAGCATGCCGAATATTACTTGGAATGTGAATTGGAACGAAATCGCCAATAGATAAGACCATTTTACAATTTGGGCCCAAGTTAGAAGCAGAGCCTAAGGTGTAAATTATCGATAGTCCATATCTCGGAAACTATAAGAGTTAATGCAATTTGGCAACCGGCAATGTAATTAGCATGCCGAATATTACTTGGAATGTGAATTGGAACGAAATCGCCAATAGATAAGACCATTTTACAATTTGGGCCCAAGTTAGAAGTAGAGCCTAAGGTGTAAATTATCGATAGTCCATATCTCGGAAACTATAAGAGATAATGCAATTTGGCAACCGGCAATGTAATTAGCATGCCGAATATTACTTGGAATGTGAATTGGAACGAAATCGCCAATAGATAAGACCATTTTACAATTTGGGCCCAAGTTAGAAGCAGAGCCTAAGGTGTAAATTATCGATAGTCCATATCTCGGAAACTATAAGAGATAATGCAATTTGGCAACCGGCAATGTAATTAGCATGCCGAATATTACTTGGAATGTGAATTGGAACGAAATCGCCAATAGATAAGACCATTTTACAATTTGGGCCCAAGTTAGAAGCAGAGCCTAAGGTGTAAATTATTGATAGTCCATATCTCGGAAACTATAAGAGATAATGCAATTTGGCAACCGGCAATGTAATTAGCATGCCGAATATTACTTGGAATGTGAATTGGAACGAAATCGCCAATAGATAAGACCATTTTACAATTTGGGCCCAAGTTAGAAGCAGAGCCTAAGGTGTAAATTATCGATAGTCCATATCTCGGAAACTATAAGAGATAATGCAATTTGGCAACCGGCAATGTAATTAGCATGCCGAATATTACTTGGAATGTGAATTGGAAAAAATCGCCAATAGATAAGACCATTTTACAATTTGGGCCCAAGTTAGAAGCAGAGCCTAAGGTGTAAATTATCGATAGTCCATATCTCGGAAACTATAAGAGTTAATGCAATTTGGCAACCGGCAATGTAATTAGCATGCCGAATATTACTTGGAATGTGAATTGGAACGAAATCGCCAATAGATAAGACCATTTTACAATTTGGGCCCAAGTTAGAAGCAGAGCTTAAGGTGTAAATTATCGATAGTCCATATCTCGGAAACTATAAGAGATAATGCAATTTGGCAACCGGCAATGTAATTAGCATGCCGAATATTACTTGGAATGTGAATTGGAACGAAATCGCCAATAGATAAGACCATTTTACAATTTGGGCCCAAGTTAGAAGCAGAGCCTAAGGTGTAAATTATCGATAGTCCATATCTCGGAAACTATAAGAGATAATGCAATTTGGCAACCGGCAATGTAATTAGCATGCCGAATATTACTTGGAATGTGAATTGGAACGAAATCGCCAATAGATAAGACCATTTTACAATTTGGGCCCAAGTTATAAGCAGAGCCTATGGTGTAAATTATCGATAGTCCATATCTCGGAAACTATAAGAGATAATGCAATTTGGCAACCGGCAATGTAATTAGCATGCCGAATATTACTTGGAATGTGAATTGGAACGAAATCGCCAATAGATAAGACCATTTTACAATTTGGGCCCAAGTTAGAAGCAGAGCCTAAGGTGTAAATTATCGATAGTCCATATCTCGGAAACTATAAGAGTTAATGCAATTTGGCAACCGGCAATGTAATTAGCATGCCGAATATTACTTGGAATGTGAATTGGAACGAAATCGCCAATAGATAAGACCATTTTACAATTTGGGCCCAAGTTAGAAGTAGAGCCTAAGGTGTAAATTATCGATAGTCCATATCTCGGAAACTATAAGAGATAATGCAATTTGGCAACCGGCAATGTAATTAGCATGCCGAATATTACTTGGAATGTGAATTGGAACGAAATCGCCAATAGATAAGACCATTTTACAATTTGGGCCCAAGTTAGAAGCAGAGCCTAAGGTGTAAATTATCGATAGTCCATATCTCGGAAACTATAAGAGATAATGCAATTTGGCAACCGGCAATGTAATTAGCATGCCGAATATTACTTGGAATGTGAATTGGAACGAAATCGCCAATAGATAAGACCATTTTACAATTTGGGCCCAAGTTAGAAGCAGAGCCTAAGGTGTAAATTATTGATAGTCCATATCTCGGAAACTATAAGAGATAATGCAATTTGGCAACCGGCAATGTAATTAGCATGCCGAATATTACTTGGAATGTGAATTGGAACGAAATCGCCAATAGATAAGACCATTTTACAATTTGGGCCCAAGTTAGAAGCAGAGCCTAAGGTGTAAATTATTGATAGTCCATATCTCGGAAACTATAAGAGATAATGCAATTTCGCAACCGGAAATGTAATTAGCATGCCGAATATTACTTGGAGTGTGAATTGGAACGAAATCGCCAATAGATAAGACCATTTTACAATTTGGGCCCAAGTTAGAAGCAGAGCCTAAGGTGTAAATTATCGATAGTCCATATCTCGGAAACTATAAGAGATAATGCAATTTGGCAACCCGCAATGTAATTAGCATGCCGAATATTACTTGGAATGTGAATTGGAACGAAATCGCCAATAGATAAGACCATTTTACAATTTGGGCTCAAGTTAGAAACAGAGCCTAAGGTGTAAATTATCGATAGTCCATATCTCGGAAACTATAAGAGATAATGCAATTTGGCAACCGGCAATGTAATTAGCATGCCGAATATTACTTGGAATGTGAATTGGAACGAAATCGCCAATAGATAAGACCATTTTACAATTTGGGCCCAAGTTAGAAGCAGAGCCTAAGGTGTAAATTATCGATAGTCCATATCTCGGAAACTATAAGAGATAATGCAATTTGGCAACCGGCAATGTAATTAGCATGCCGAATATTACTTGGAATGTGAATTGGAACGAAATCGCCAATAGATAAGACCATTTTACAATTTGGGCCCAAGTTATAAGCAGAGCCTATGGTGTAAATTATCGATAGTCCATATCTCGGAAACTATAAGAGATAATGCAATTTGGCAACCGGCAATGTAATTAGCATGCCGAATATTACTTGGAATGTGAATTGGAACGAAATCGCCAATAGATAAGACCATTTTACAATTTGGGCCCAAGTTAGAAGCAGAGCCTAAGGTGTAAATTATCGATAGTCCATATCTCGGAAACTATAAGAGATAATGCAATTTGGCAACCGGCAATGTAATTAGCATGCCGAATATTACTTGGAATGTGAATTGGAACGAAATCGCCAATAGATAAGACCATTTTACAATTTGGGCCCAAGTTATAAGCAGAGCCTATGGTGTAAATTATCGATAGTCCATATCTCGGAAACTATAAGAGATAATGCAATTTGGCAACCGGCAATGTAATTAGCATGCCGAATATTACTTGGAATGTGAATTGGAACGAAATCGCCAATAGATAAGACCATTTTACAATTTGGGCCCAAGTTAGAAGCAGAGCCTAAGGTGTAAATTATCGATAGTCCATATCTCGGAAACTATAAGAGTTAATGCAATTTGGCAACCGGCAATGTAATTAGCATGCCGAATATTACTTGGAATGTGAATTGGAACGAAATCGCCAATAGATAAGACCATTTTAAAATTTGGGCCCAAGTTAGAAGTAGAGCCTAAGGTGTAAATTATCGATAGTCCATATCTCGGAAACTATAAGAGATAATGCAATTTGGCAACCGGCAATGTAATTAGCATGCCGAATATTACTTGAAATGTGAATTGGAACGAAATCGCCAATAGATAAGACCATTTTACAATTTGGGCCCAAGTTAGAAGCAGAGCCTAAGATGTAAATTATCGATAGTCCATATCTCGGAAACTATAAGAGATAATGCAATTTGGCAACCGGCAATGTAATTAGCATGCCGAATATTACTTGGAATGTGAATTGGAACGAAATCGCCAATAGATAAGACCATTTTACAATTTGGGCCCAAGTTAGAAGCAGAGCCTAAGGTGTAAATTATCGATAGTCCATATCTCGGAAACTATAAGAGATAATTCAATTTGGCAACCGGCAATGTAATTAGCATGCCAGATATTACTTGGAATGTGAATTGGAACGAAATCGCCAATAGATAAGACCATTTTACAATTTGGGCCCAAGTTAGAAGCAGAGCCTAAGGTGTAAATTATCGATAGTCCATATCCCGGAAACTATAAGAGATAATGCAATTTGGCAACCGGCAATGTAATTAGCATGCTGAATATTACTTGGATTGTGAATTGGAACGAAATCGCCAATAGATAAGACGATTTTACAATTTGGGCCCAAGTTAGAAGCAGAGCCTAAGATGTAAATTATCGATAGTTCATATCTCGGAAACTATAAGAGATAATGCAATTTGGCAACCGGCAATGTAATTAGCATGCCGAATATTACTTGGAATGTGAATTGGAACGAAATCGCCAATAGATAAGACCATTTTACAATTTGGGCCCAAGTTAGAAGCAGAGCCTAAGGTGTAAATTATCGATAGTCCATATCTCGGAAACTATAAGAGATAATGCAATTTGGCAACCGGCAATGTAATTAGCATGCCGAATATTACTTGGAATGTGAATTGGAACGAAATCGCCAGTAGGTAAGACCATTTTACAATTTGGGCCCAAGTTAGAAGCAGAGCCTAAGGTGTAAATTATCGATAGTCCATATCTCGGAAACTATAAGAGATAATTCAATTTGGCAACCGGCAATGTAATTAGCATGCCGGATATTACTTGGAATGTGAATTGGAACGAAATCGCCAATAGATTTTAGAAGACCATTTTACAATTTGGGCCCAAGTTAGAAGCAGAGCCTAAGGTGTAAATTACCGATAGTCCATATCTCGGAAACTATAAGAGATAATGCAATTTGACAACCGGCAATGTATTTAGCATCCCGAATATTACTTGGAATGTGAATTGGAACGAAATCGCCAATAGATAAGACGATTTTACAATTTGGGCCCAAGTTAGAAGCAGAGCCTAAGGTGTAAATTATCGATAGTCCATATCTCGGAAACTATAAGAGATAATGCAATTTGGCAACCGGCAATGTAATTAGCATGCCGAATATTACTTGGAATGTGAATTGGAACAAAATCGCCAATAGAGAAGACCATTTTACAATTTGGGCCCAAGATAGAAGCAGAGCCTAAGGTGTAAGTTATCGATAGTCCATATCTCGGAAACTATAAGAGATAATGCAATTTGGCAACCGGCAAAGTAATTAGCATGCCGAATATTACTTGGAATGTGAATTGGAACGAAATCGCCAATAGAGAAGACCATTTTACAATTTGGGCCCAAGTTAGAAGCAGAGCCTAAGGTGTAAATTATCGATAGTCCATATCTCGGAAACTATAAGAGATAATGCAATTTGGCAACAGGCAATGTAATTAGCATGCCGAATATTACTTGGAATGTGAATTGGAACGAAATCGCCAATAGATAAGACCATTTTACAATTTGGGCCCAAGTTAGAAGCAGAGCCTAAGGTGTAAATTATCGATAGTCCATATCTCGGAAACTATAAGAGATAATGCAATTTGGCAACCGGCAATGTAATTAGCATGCCGAATATTACTTGGAATGTGAATTGGAACGAAATCGTCAATAGAGAAGACCATTTTACAATTTGGGCCCAAGTTAGAAGCAGAGCCTAAGGTGTAAATTATCGATAGTCCATATCTCGGAAACTATAAGAGATAATGCAATTTGGCAACCGGCAATGTAATTAGCATGCCGAATATTACTTGGAATGTGAATTGGAACGAAAACGCCAATAGATAAGACCATTTTACAATTTGGGCCCAAGTTAGAAGCAGAGCCTAAGGTGTAAATTATCGATAGTCCATATCTCGGAAACTATAAGAGATAATGCAATTTGGCAACCGGCAATGTAATTAGCATGCCGAATATTACTTGGAATGTGAATTGGAACGAAATCGCCAATAGATAAGACCATTTTACAATTTGGGCACAAGTTAGAAGCAGAGCCTAAGGTGTAAATTATCGATAGTCCATATCTCGGAAACTATAAGAGATAATGCAATTTGGCAACCGGCAATGTAATTAGCATGCCGAGTATTACTTGGAATGTGAATTGGAACGAAATCGCCAATAGATAAGACCATTTTACAATTTGGGCCCAAGTTAGAAGCAGAGCCTAAGGTGTAAATTATCGATAGTCCATATCTCGGAAACTATAAGAGATAATGCAATTTGGCAACCGGCAATGTAATTAGCATGCCGAATATTACTTGGAATGTGAATTGGAACGAAATCGCCAATAGATAAGACCATTTTACATTTTGGGCCCAAGTTAGAAGCAGAGCCTAAGGTGTAAATTATTGATAGTCCATATCTCGGAAACTATAAGAGATAATGCAATTTCGCAATCGGCAATGTAATTAGCATGCCGAATATCACTTGGAATGTGAATTGGGGCGAAATCGCCAATAGATAAGACCATTTTACAATTTGGGCCCAAGTTAGAAGCAGAGCCTAAGGTGTAAATTATCGATAGTCCATATCTCGGAAACTATAAGAGATAATGCAATTTGGCAACCGGCAATGTAATTAGCATGCCGAATATTACTTGGAATGTGAATTGGAACGAAATCGCCAATAGATAAGATCATTTTACAATTTGGGCCCAAGTTAGAAGCAGAGCCTAAGGTGTAAATTATCGATAGTCCATATCTCGGAAACTATAAGAGATAATGCAATTTGGCAACCGGCAATGTAATTAGCATGCCGAATATTACTTGGAATGTGAATTGGAAAAAATCGCCAATAGATAAGACCATTTTACAATTTGGGCCCAAGTTAGAAGCAGAGCCTAAGGTGTAAATTATCGATAGTCCATATCTCGGAAACTATAAGAGTTAATGCAATTTGGCAACCGGCAATGTAATTAGCATGCCGAATATTACTTGGAATGTGAATTGGAACGAAATCGCCAATAGATAAGACCATTTTACAATTTGGGCCCAAGTTAGAAGCAGAGCCTAAGGTGTAAATTATCGATAGTCCATATCTCGGAAACTATAAGAGATAATGCAATTTGGCAACCGGCAATGTAATTAGCATGCCGAATATTACTTGGAATGTGAATTGGAACGAAATCGCCAATAGATAAGACCATTTTACAATTTGGGCCCAAGTTAGAAGCAGAGCCTAAGGTGTAAATTATCGATAGTCCATATCTCGGAAACTATAAGAGATAATGCAATTTGGCAACCGGCAATGTAATTAGCATGCCGAATATTACTTGGAATGTGAATTGGAACGAAATCGCCAATAGATAAGACCATTTTACAATTTGGGCCCAAGTTATAAGCAGAGCCTATGGTGTAAATTATCGATAGTCCATATCTCGGAAACTATAAGAGATAATGCAATTTGGCAACCGGCAATGTAATTAGCATGCCGAATATTACTTGGAATGTGAATTGGAACGAAATCGCCAATAGATAAGACCATTTTACAATTTGGGCCCAAGTTAGAAGCAGAGCCTAAGGTGTAAATTATCGATAGTCCATATCTCTGAAACTATAAGAGTTAATGCAATTTGGCAACCGGCAATGTAATTACCATGCCGAATATTACTTGGAATGTGAATTGGAACGAAATCGCCAATAGATAAGACCATTTTACAATTTGGGCCCAAGTTAGAAGTAGAGCCTAAGGTGTAAATTATCGATAGTCCATATCTCGGAAACTATAAGAGATAATGCAATTTGGCAACCGACAATGTAATTAGCATGCCGAATATTACTTGGAATGTGAATTGGAACGAAATCGCCAATAGATAAGACCATTTTACAATTTGGGCCCAAGTTAGAAGCAGAGCCTAAGGTGTAAATTATCGATAGTCCATATCTCGGAAACTATAAGAGATAATGCAATTTGGCAACCGGCAATGTAATTAGCATGCCGAATATTACTTGGAATGTGAATTGGAACGAAATCGCCAATAGATAAGACCATTTTACAATTTGGGCCCAAGTTAGAAGCAGAGCCTAAGGTGTAAATTATTGATAGTCCATATCTCGGAAACTATAAGAGAAAATGCAATTTGGCAACCGGCAATGTAATTAGCATGCCGAATATTACTTGGAATGTGAATTGGAACGAAATCGCCAATAGATAAGACCATTTTACAATTTGGGCCCAAGTTAGAAGCAGAGCCTAAGGTGTAAATTATTGATAGTCCATATCTCGGAAACTATAAGAGATAATGCAATTTCGCAACCGGAAATGTAATTAGCATGCCGAATATTACTTGGAGTGTGAATTGGAACGAAATCGCCAATAGATAAGACCATTTTACAATTTGGGCCCAAGTTAGAAGCAGAGCCTAAGGTGTAAATTATCGATAGTCCATATCTCGGAAACTATAAGAGATAATGCAATTTGGCAACCGGCAATGTAATTAGCATGCCGAATATTACTTGGAATGTGAATTGGAAAAAATCGCCAATAGATAAGACCATTTTACAATTTGGGCCCAAGTTAGAAGCAGAGCCTAAGGTGTAAATTATCGATAGTCCATATCTCGGAAACTATAAGAGTTAATGCAATTTGGCAACCGGCAATGTAATTAGCATGCCGAATATTACTTGGAATGTGAATTGGAACGAAATCGCCAATAGATAAGACCATTTTACAATTTGGGCCCAAGTTAGAAGCAGAGCCTAAGGTGTAAATTATCGATAGTCCATATCTCGGAAACTATAAGAGATAATGCAATTTGGCAACCGGCAATGTAATTAGCATGCCGAATATTACTTGGAATGTGAATTGGAACGAAATCGCCAATAGATAAGACCATTTTACAATTTGGGCCCAAGTTAGAAGCAGAGCCTAAGGTGTAAATTATCGATAGTCCATATCTCGGAAACTATAAGAGATAATGCAATTTGGCAACCGGCAATGTAATTAGCATGCCGAATATTACTTGGAATGTGAATTGGAACGAAATCGCCAATAGATAAGACCATTTTACAATTTGGGCCCAAGTTAGAAGCAGAGCCTAAGGTGTAAATTATTGATAGTCCATATCTCGGAAACTATAAGAGATAATGCAATTTGGCAACCGGCAATGTAATTAGCATGCCGAATATTACTTGGAATGTGAATTGGAACGAAATCGCCAATAGATAAGACCATTTTACAATTTGGGCCCAAGTTAGAAGCAGAGCCTAAGGTGTAAATTATTGATAGTCCATATCTCGGAAACTATAAGAGATAATGCAATTTCGCAACCGGAAATGTAATTAGCATGCCGAATATTACTTGGAGTGTGAATTGGAACGAAATCGCCAATAGATAAGACCATTTTACAATTTGGGCCCAAGTTAGAAGCAGAGCCTAAGGTGTAAATTATCGATAGTCCATATCTCGGAAACTATAAGAGATAATGCAATTTGGCAACCCGCAATGTAATTAGCATGCCGAATATTACTTGGAATGTGAATTGGAACGAAATCGCCAATAGATAAGACCATTTTACAATTTGGGCTCAAGTTAGAAACAGAGCCTAAGGTGTAAATTATCGATAGTCCATATCTCGGAAACTATAAGAGATAATGCAATTTGGCAACCGGCAATGTAATTAGCATGCCGAATATTACTTGGAATGTGAATTGGAACGAAATCGCCAATAGATAAGACCATTTTACAATTTGGGCCCAAGTTAGAAGCAGAGCCTAAGGTGTAAATTATCGATAGTCCATATCTCGGAAACTATAAGAGATAATGCAATTTGGCAACCGGCAATGTAATTAGCATGCCGAATATTACTTGGAATGTGAATTGGAACGAAATCGCCAATAGATAAGACCATTTTACAATTTGGGCCCAAGTTATAAGCAGAGCCTATAGTGTAAATTATCGATAGTCCATATCTCGGAAACTATAAGAGATAATGCAATTTGGCAACCGGAAATGTAATTAGCATGCCGAATATTACTTGGAATGTGAATTGGAACGAAATCGCCAATAGATAAGACCATTTTACAATTTGGGCCCAAGTTAGAAGCAGAGCCTAAGGTGTAAATTATCGATAGTCCATATCTCGGAAACTATAAGAGTTAATGCAATTTGGCAACCGGCAATGTAATTAGCATGCCGAATATTACTTGGAATGTGAATTGGAACGAAATCGCCAATAGATAAGACCATTTTAAAATTTGGGCCCAAGTTAGAAGTAGAGCCTAAGGTGTAAATTATCGATAGTCCATATCTCGGAAACTATAAGAGATAATGCAATTTGGCAACCGGCAATGTAATTAGCATGCCGAATATTACTTGGAATGTGAATTGGAACGAAATCGCCAATAGATAAGACCATTTTACAATTTGGGCCCAAGTTAGAAGCAGAGCCTAAGGTGTAAATTATTGATAGTCCATATCTCGGAAACTATAAGAGATAATGCAATTTCGCAACCGGAAATGTAATTAGCATGCCGAATATTACTTGGAGTGTGAATTGGAACGAAATCGCCAATAGATAAGACCATTTTACAATTTGGGCCCAAGTTAGAAGCAGAGCCTAAGGTGTAAATTATCGATAGTCCATATCTCGGAAACTATAAGAGATAATGCAATTTGGCAACCCGCAATGTAATTAGCATGCCGAATATTACTTGGAATGTGAATTGGAACGAAATCGCCAATAGATAAGAGCATTTTACAATTTGGGCTCAAGTTAGAAACAGAGCCTAAGGTGTAAATTATCGATAGTCCATATCTCGGAAACTATAGGAGATAATGCAATTTGGCAACCGGCAATGTAATTAGCATGCCGAATATTACTTGGAATGTGAATTGGAACGAAATCGCCAATAGATAAGACCATTTTACAATTTGGGCCCAAGTTAGAAGCAGAGCCTAAGGTGTAAATTATCGATAGTCCATATCTCGGAAACTATAAGAGATAATGCAATTTGGCAACCGGCAATGTAATTAGCATGCCGAATATTACTTGGAATGTGAATTGGAACGAAATCGCCAATAGATAAGACCATTTTACAATTTGGGCCCAAGTTATAAGCAGAGCCTATGGTGTAAATTATCGATAGTCCATATCTCGGAAACTATAAGAGATAATGCAATTTGGCAACCGGCAATGTAATTAGCATGCCGAATATTACTTGGAATGTGAATTGGAACGAAATCGCCAATAGATAAGACCATTTTACAATTTGGGCCCAAGTTAGAAGCAGAGCCTAAGGTGTAAATTATCGATAGTCCATATCTCGGAAACTATAAGAGTTAATGCAATTTGGCAACCGGCAATGTAATTAGCATGCCGTATATTACTTGGAATGTGAATTGGAACGAAATCGCCAATAGATAAGACCATTTTAAAATTTGGGCCCAAGTTAGAAGTAGAGCCTAAGGTGTAAATTATCGATAGTCCATATCTCGGAAACTATAAGAGATAATGCAATTTGGCAACCGGCAATGTAATTAGCATGCCGAATATTACTTGGAATGAGAATTGGAACGAAATCGCCAATAGATAAGACCATTTTACAATTTGGGCCCAAGTTAGAAGCAGAGCCTAAGGTGTAAATTATCGATAGTCCATATCTCGGAAACTATAAGAGATAATGCAATTTGGCAACCGGCAATGTAATTACCATGCCGAATATTACTTGGAATGTGAATTGGAACGAAATCGCCAATAGATAAGACCATTTTACAATTTGGGCCCAAGTTAGAAGTAGAGCCTAAGGTGTAAATTATCGATAGTCCATATCTCGGAAACTATAAGAGATAATGCAATTTGGCAACCGGCAATGTAATTAGCATGCCGAATATTACTTGGAATGTGAATTGGAACGAAATCGCCAATAGATAAGACCATTTTACAATTTGGGCCCAAGTTAGAAGCAGAGCCTAAGGTGTAAATTATCGATAGTCCATATCTCGGAAACTATAAGAGATAATGCAATTTGGCAACCGGCAATGTAATTAGCATGCCGAATATTACTTGGAATGTGAATTGGAACGAAATCGCCAATAGATAAGACCATTTTACAATTTGGGCCCAAGTTAGAAGCAGAGCCTAAGGTGTAAATTATTGATAGTCCATATCTCGGAAACTATAAGAGATAATGCAATTTGGCAACCGGCAATGTAATTAGCATGCCGAATATTACTTGGAATGTGAATTGGAACGAAATCGCCAATAGATAAGACCATTTTACAATTTGGGCCCAAGTTAGAAGCAGAGCCTAAGGTGTAAATTATTGATAGTCCATATCTCGGAAACTATAAGAGATAATGCAATTTCGCAACCGGAAATGTAATTAGCATGCCGAATGATACTTGGAGTTTGAATTGGAACGAAATCGCCAATAGATAAGACCATTTTACAATTTGGGCCCAAGTTAGAAGCAGAGCCTAAGGTGTAAATTATCGATAGTCCATATCTCGGAAACTATAAGAGATAATGCAATTTGGCAACCGGCAATGTAATTAGCATGCCGAATATTACTTGGAATGTGAATTGGAAAAAATCGCCAATAGATAAGACCATTTTACAATTTGGGCCCAAGTTAGAAGCAGAGCCTAAGGTGTAAATTATCGATAGTCCATATCTCGGAAACTATAAGAGTTAATGCAATTTGGCAACCGGCAATGTAATTAGCATGCCGAATATTACTTGGAATGTGAATTGGAACGAAATCGCCAATAGATAAGACCATTTTACAATTTGGGCCCAAGTTAGAAGCAGAGCCTAAGGTGTAAATTATCGATAGTCCATATCTCGGAAACTATAAGAGATAATGCAATTTGGCAACCGGCAATGTAATTAGCATGCCAAATATTACTTGGAATGTGAATTGGAACGAAATCGCCAATAGATAAGACCATTTTACAATTTGGGCCCAAGTTAGAAGCAGAGCCTAAGGTGTAAATTATCGATAGTCCATATCTCGGAAACTATAAGAGATAATGCAATTTGGCAACCGGCAATGTAATTAGCATGCCGAATATTACTTGGAATGTGAATTGGAACGAAATCGCCAATAGATAAGACCATTTTACAATTTGGGCCCAAGTTATAAGCAGAGCCTATGGTGTAAATTATCGATAGTCCATATCTCGGAAACTATAAGAGATAATGCAATTTGGCAACCGGCAATGTAATTAGCATGCCGAATATTACTTGGAATGTGAATTGGAACGAAATCGCCAATAGATAAGACCATTTTACAATTTGGGCCCAAGTTAGAAGCAGAGCCTAAGGTGTAAATTATCGATAGTCCATATCTCGGAAACTATAAGAGTTAATGCAATTTGGCAACCGGCAGTGTAATTAGCATGCCGAATATTACTTGGAATGTGAATTGGAACGAAATCGCCAATAGATAAGACCATTTTACAATTTGGGCCCAAGTTAGAAGTAGAGCCTAAGGTGTAAATTATCGATAGTCCATATCTCGGAAACTATAAGAGATAATGCAATTTGGCAACCGGCAATGTAATTAGCATGCCGAATATTACTTGGAATGTGAATTGGAACGAAATCGCCAATAGATAAGACCATTTTACAATTTGGGCCCAAGTTAGAAGCAGAGCCTAAGGTGTAAATTATTGATAGTCCATATCTCGGAAACTATAAGAGATAATGCAATTTCGCAACCAGAAATGTTATTAGCATGCCGAATATTACTTGGAGTGTGAATTGGAACGAAATCGCCAATAGATAAGACCATTTTACAATTTGGGCCCAAGTTAGAAGCAGAGCCTAAGGTGTAAATTATCGATAGTCCATATCTCGGAAACTATAAGAGATAATGCAATTTGGCAACCCGCAATGTAATTAGCATGCCGAATATTACTTGGAATGTGAATTGGAACGAAATCGCCAATAGATAAGACCATTTTACAATTTGGGCTCAAGTTAGAAACAGAGCCTAAGGTGTAAATTATCGATAGTCCATATCTCGGAAACTATAGGAGATAATGCAATTTGGCAACCGGCAATGTAATTAGCATGCCGAATATTACTTGGAATGTGAATTGGAACGAAATCGCCAATAGATAAGACCATTTTACAATTTGGGCCCAAGTTAGAAGCAGAGCCTAAGGTGTAAATTATCGATAGTCCATATCTCGGAAACTATAAGAGATAATGCAATTTGGCAACCGGCAATGTAATTAGCATGCCGAATATTACTTGGAATGTGAATTGGAACGAAATCGCCAATAGATAAGACCATTTTACAATTTGGGCCCAAGTTATAAGCAGAGCCTATGGTGTAAATTATCGATAGTCCATATCTCGGAAACTATAAGAGATAATGCAATTTGGCAACCGGCAATGTAATTAGCATGCCGAATATTACTTGGAATGTGAATTGGAACGAAATCGCCAATAGATAAGACCATTTTACAATTTGGGCCCAAGTTAGAAGCAGAGCCTAAGGTGTAAATTATCGATAGTCCATATCTCGGAAACTATAAGAGATAATGCAATTTGGCAACCGGCAATGTAATTAGCATGCCGAATATTACTTGGAATGTGAATTGGAACGAAATCGCCAATAGATAAGACCATTTTACAATTTGGGCCCAAGTTAGAAGCAGAGCCTAAGGTGTAAATTATCGATAGTCCATATCTCGGAAACTATAAGAGATAATGCAATTTGGCAACCGGCAATGTAATTACCATGCCGAATATTACTTGGAATGTGAATTGGAACGAAATCGCCAATAGATAAGACCATTTTACAATTTGGGCCCAAGTTAGAAGCAGAGCCTAAGGTGTAAATTATCGATAGTCCATATCTCGGAAACTATAAGAGATAATGCAATTTGGCAACCGGCAATGTAATTAGCATGCCGAATATTACTTGGAATGTGAATTGGAACGAAATCGCCAGTAGGTAAGACCATTTTACAATTTGGGCCCAAGTTAGAAGCAGAGCCTAAGGTGTAAATTATCGATAGTCCATATCTCGGAAACTATAAGAGATAATTCAATTTGGCAACCGGCAATGTAATTAGCATGCCGGATATTACTTGGAATGTGAATTGGAACGAAATCGCCAATAGATTTTAGAAGACCATTTTACAATTTGGGCCCAAGTTAGAAGCAGAGCCTAAGGTGTAAATTACCGATAGTCCATATCTCGGAAACTATAAGAGATAATGCAATTTGACAACCGGCAATGTATTTAGCATCCCGAATATTACTTGGAATGTGAATTGGAACGAAATCGCCAATAGATAAGACGATTATACAATTTGGGCCCAAGTTAGAAGCAGAGCCTAAGGTGTAAATTATCGATAGTCCATATCTCGGAAACTATAAGAGATAATGCAATTTGGCAACCGGCAATGTAATTAGCATGCCGAATATTACTTGGAATGTGAATTGGAACAAAATCGCCAATAGAGAAGACCATTTTACAATTTGGGCCCAAGATAGAAGCAGAGCCTAAGGTGTAAGTTATCGATAGTCCATATCTCGGAAACTATAAGAGATAATGCAATTTGGCAACCGGCAAAGTAATTAGCATGCCGAATATTACTTGGAATGTGAATTGGAACGAAATCGCCAATAGAGAAGACCATTTTACAATTTGGGCCCAAGTTAGAAGCAGAGCCTAAGGTGTAAATTATCGATAGTCCATATCTCGGAAACTATAAGAGATAATGCAATTTGGCAACAGGCAATGTAATTAGCATGCCGAATATTACTTGGAATGTGAATTGGAACGAAATCGCCAATAGATAAGACCATTTTACAATTTGGGCCCAAGTTAGAAGCAGAGCCTAAGGTGTAAATTATCGATAGTCCATATCTCGGAAACTATAAGAGATAATGCAATTTGGCAACCGGCAATGTAATTAGCATGCCGAATATTACTTGGAATGTGAATTGGAACGAAATCGTCAATAGAGAAGACCATTTTACAATTTGGGCCCAAGTTAGAAGCAGAGCCTAAGGTGTAAATTATCGATAGTCCATATCTCGGAAACTATAAGAGATAATGCAATTTGGCAACCGGCAATGTAATTAGCATGCCGAATATTACTTGGAATGTGAATTGGAACGAAAACGCCAATAGATAAGACCATTTTACAATTTGGGCCCAAGTTAGAAGCAGAGCCTAAGGTGTAAATTATCGATAGTCCATATCTCGGAAACTATAAGAGATAATGCAATTTGGCAACCGGCAATGTAATTAGCATGCCGAATATTACTTGGAATGTGAATTGGAACGAAATCGCCAATAGATAAGACCATTTTACAATTTGGGCACAAGTTAGAAGCAGAGCCTAAGGTGTAAATTATCGATAGTCCATATCTCGGAAACTATAAGAGATAATGCAATTTGGCAACCGGCAATGTAATTAGCATGCCGAGTATTACTTGGAATGTGAATTGGAACGAAATCGCCAATAGATAAGACCATTTTACAATTTGGGCCCAAGTTAGAAGCAGAGCCTAAGGTGTAAATTATCGATAGTCCATATCTCGGAAACTATAAGAGATAATGCAATTTGGCAACCGGCAATGTAATTAGCATGCCGAATATTACTTGGAATGTGAATTGGAACGAAATCGCCAATAGATAAGACCATTTTACATTTTGGGCCCAAGTTAGAAGCAGAGCCTAAGGTGTAAATTATTGATAGTCCATATCTCGGAAACTATAAGAGATAATGCAATTTCGCAATCGGCAATGTAATTAGCATGCCGAATATCACTTGGAATGTGAATTGGGGCGAAATCGCCAATAGATAAGACCATTTTACAATTTGGGCCCAAGTTAGAAGCAGAGCCTAAGGTGTAAATTATCGATAGTCCATATCTCGGAAACTATAAGAGATAATGCAATTTGGCAACCGGCAATGTAATTAGCATGCCGAATATTACTTGGAATGTGAATTGGAACGAAATCGCCAATAGATAAGATCATTTTACAATTTGGGCCCAAGTTAGAAGCAGAGCCTAAGGTGTAAATTATCGATAGTCCATATCTCGGAAACTATAAGAGATAATGCAATTTGGCAACCGGCAATGTAATTAGCATGCCGAATATTACTTGGAATGTGAATTGGAAAAAATCGCCAATAGATAAGACCATTTTACAATTTGGGCCCAAGTTAGAAGCAGAGCCTAAGGTGTAAATTATCGATAGTCCATATCTCGGAAACTATAAGAGTTAATGCAATTTGGCAACCGGCAATGTAATTAGCATGCCGAATATTACTTGGAATGTGAATTGGAACGAAATCGCCAATAGATAAGACCATTTTACAATTTGGGCCCAAGTTAGAAGCAGAGCCTAAGGTGTAAATTATCGATAGTCCATATCTCGGAAACTATAAGAGATAATGCAATTTGGCAACCGGCAATGTAATTAGCATGCCGAATATTACTTGGAATGTGAATTGGAACGAAATCGCCAATAGATAAGACCATTTTACAATTTGGGCCCAAGTTAGAAGCAGAGCCTAAGGTGTAAATTATCGATAGTCCATATCTCGGAAACTATAAGAGATAATGCAATTTGGCAACCGGCAATGTAATTAGCATGCCGAATATTACTTGGAATGTGAATTGGAACGAAATCGCCAATAGATAAGACCATTTTACAATTTGGGCCCAAGTTATAAGCAGAGCCTATGGTGTAAATTATCGATAGTCCATATCTCGGAAACTATAAGAGATAATGCAATTTGGCAACCGGCAATGTAATTAGCATGCCGAATATTACTTGGAATGTGAATTGGAACGAAATCGCCAATAGATAAGACCATTTTACAATTTGGGCCCAAGTTAGAAGCAGAGCCTAAGGTGTAAATTATCGATAGTCCATATCTCTGAAACTATAAGAGTTAATGCAATTTGGCAACCGGCAATGTAATTACCATGCCGAATATTACTTGGAATGTGAATTGGAACGAAATCGCCAATAGATAAGACCATTTTACAATTTGGGCCCAAGTTAGAAGTAGAGCCTAAGGTGTAAATTATCGATAGTCCATATCTCGGAAACTATAAGAGATAATGCAATTTGGCAACCGACAATGTAATTAGCATGCCGAATATTACTTGGAATGTGAATTGGAACGAAATCGCCAATAGATAAGACCATTTTACAATTTGGGCCCAAGTTAGAAGCAGAGCCTAAGGTGTAAATTATCGATAGTCCATATCTCGGAAACTATAAGAGATAATGCAATTTGGCAACCGGCAATGTAATTAGCATGCCGAATATTACTTGGAATGTGAATTGGAACGAAATCGCCAATAGATAAGACCATTTTACAATTTGGGCCCAAGTTAGAAGCAGAGCCTAAGGTGTAAATTATTGATAGTCCATATCTCGGAAACTATAAGAGAAAATGCAATTTGGCAACCGGCAATGTAATTAGCATGCCGAATATTACTTGGAATGTGAATTGGAACGAAATCGCCAATAGATAAGACCATTTTACAATTTGGGCCCAAGTTAGAAGCAGAGCCTAAGGTGTAAATTATTGATAGTCCATATCTCGGAAACTATAAGAGATAATGCAATTTCGCAACCGGAAATGTAATTAGCATGCCGAATATTACTTGGAGTGTGAATTGGAACGAAATCGCCAATAGATAAGACCATTTTACAATTTGGGCCCAAGTTAGAAGCAGAGCCTAAGGTGTAAATTATCGATAGTCCATATCTCGGAAACTATAAGAGATAATGCAATTTGGCAACCGGCAATGTAATTAGCATGCCGAATATTACTTGGAATGTGAATTGGAAAAAATCGCCAATAGATAAGACCATTTTACAATTTGGGCCCAAGTTAGAAGCAGAGCCTAAGGTGTAAATTATCGATAGTCCATATCTCGGAAACTATAAGAGTTAATGCAATTTGGCAACCGGCAATGTAATTAGCATGCCGAATATTACTTGGAATGTGAATTGGAACGAAATCGCCAATAGATAAGACCATTTTACAATTTGGGCCCAAGTTAGAAGCAGAGCCTAAGGTGTAAATTATCGATAGTCCATATCTCGGAAACTATAAGAGATAATGCAATTTGGCAACCGGCAATGTAATTAGCATGCCGAATATTACTTGGAATGTGAATTGGAACGAAATCGCCAATAGATAAGACCATTTTACAATTTGGGCCCAAGTTAGAAGCAGAGCCTAAGGTGTAAATTATCGATAGTCCATATCTCGGAAACTATAAGAGATAATGCAATTTGGCAACCGGCAATGTAATTAGCATGCCGAATATTACTTGGAATGTGAATTGGAACGAAATCGCCAATAGATAAGACCATTTTACAATTTGGGCCCAAGTTAGAAGCAGAGCCTAAGGTGTAAATTATTGATAGTCCATATCTCGGAAACTATAAGAGATAATGCAATTTGGCAACCGGCAATGTAATTAGCATGCCGAATATTACTTGGAATGTGAATTGGAACGAAATCGCCAATAGATAAGACCATTTTACAATTTGGGCCCAAGTTAGAAGCAGAGCCTAAGGTGTAAATTATTGATAGTCCATATCTCGGAAACTATAAGAGATAATGCAATTTCGCAACCGGAAATGTAATTAGCATGCCGAATATTACTTGGAGTGTGAATTGGAACGAAATCGCCAATAGATAAGACCATTTTACAATTTGGGCCCAAGTTAGAAGCAGAGCCTAAGGTGTAAATTATCGATAGTCCATATCTCGGAAACTATAAGAGATAATGCAATTTGGCAACCCGCAATGTAATTAGCATGCCGAATATTACTTGGAATGTGAATTGGAACGAAATCGCCAATAGATAAGACCATTTTACAATTTGGGCTCAAGTTAGAAACAGAGCCTAAGGTGTAAATTATCGATAGTCCATATCTCGGAAACTATAAGAGATAATGCAATTTGGCAACCGGCAATGTAATTAGCATGCCGAATATTACTTGGAATGTGAATTGGAACGAAATCGCCAATAGATAAGACCATTTTACAATTTGGGCCCAAGTTAGAAGCAGAGCCTAAGGTGTAAATTATCGATAGTCCATATCTCGGAAACTATAAGAGATAATGCAATTTGGCAACCGGCAATGTAATTAGCATGCCGAATATTACTTGGAATGTGAATTGGAACGAAATCGCCAATAGATAAGACCATTTTACAATTTGGGCCCAAGTTATAAGCAGAGCCTATAGTGTAAATTATCGATAGTCCATATCTCGGAAACTATAAGAGATAATGCAATTTGGCAACCGGCAATGTAATTAGCATGCCGAATATTACTTGGAATGTGAATTGGAACGAAATCGCCAATAGATAAGACCATTTTACAATTTGGGCCCAAGTTAGAAGCAGAGCCTAAGGTGTAAATTATCGATAGTCCATATCTCGGAAACTATAAGAGTTAATGCAATTTGGCAACCGGCAATGTAATTAGCATGCCGAATATTACTTGGAATGTGAATTGGAACGAAATCGCCAATAGATAAGACCATTTTAAAATTTGGGCCCAAGTTAGAAGTAGAGCCTAAGGTGTAAATTATCGATAGTCCATATCTCGGAAACTATAAGAGATAATGCAATTTGGCAACCGGCAATGTAATTAGCATGCCGAATATTACTTGGAATGTGAATTGGAACGAAATCGCCAATAGATAAGACCATTTTACAATTTGGGCCCAAGTTAGAAGCAGAGCCTAAGGTGTAAATTATTGATAGTCCATATCTCGGAAACTATAAGAGATAATGCAATTTCGCAACCGGAAATGTAATTAGCATGCCGAATATTACTTGGAGTGTGAATTGGAACGAAATCGCCAATAGATAAGACCATTTTACAATTTGGGCCCAAGTTAGAAGCAGAGCCTAAGGTGTAAATTATCGATAGTCCATATCTCGGAAACTATAAGAGATAATGCAATTTGGCAACCCGCAATGTAATTAGCATGCCGAATATTACTTGGAATGTGAATTGGAACGAAATCGCCAATAGATAAGAGCATTTTACAATTTGGGCTCAAGTTAGAAACAGAGCCTAAGGTGTAAATTATCGATAGTCCATATCTCGGAAACTATAGGAGATAATGCAATTTGGCAACCGGCAATGTAATTAGCATGCCGAATATTACTTGGAATGTGAATTGGAACGAAATCGCCAATAGATAAGACCATTTTACAATTTGGGCCCAAGTTAGAAGCAGAGCCTAAGGTGTAAATTATCGATAGTCCATATCTCGGAAACTATAAGAGATAATGCAATTTGGCAACCGGCAATGTAATTAGCATGCCGAATATTACTTGGAATGTGAATTGGAACGAAATCGCCAATAGATAAGACCATTTTACAATTTGGGCCCAAGTTATAAGCAGAGCCTATGGTGTAAATTATCGATAGTCCATATCTCGGAAACTATAAGAGATAATGCAATTTGGCAACCGGCAATGTAATTAGCATGCCGAATATTACTTGGAATGTGAATTGGAACGAAATCGCCAATAGATAAGACCATTTTACAATTTGGGCCCAAGTTAGAAGCAGAGCCTAAGGTGTAAATTATCGATAGTCCATATCTCGGAAACTATAAGAGTTAATGCAATTTGGCAACCGGCAATGTAATTAGCATGCCGTATATTACTTGGAATGTGAATTGGAACGAAATCGCCAATAGATAAGACCATTTTAAAATTTGGGCCCAAGTTAGAAGTAGAGCCTAAGGTGTAAATTATCGATAGTCCATATCTCGGAAACTATAAGAGATAATGCAATTTGGCAACCGGCAATGTAATTAGCATGCCGAATATTACTTGGAATGTGAATTGGAACGAAATCGCCAATAGATAAGACCATTTTACAATTTGGGCCCAAGTTAGAAGCAGAGCCTAAGGTGTAAATTATCGATAGTCCATATCTCGGAAACTATAAGAGATAATGCAATTTGGCAACCGGCAATGTAATTACCATGCCGAATATTACTTGGAATGTGAATTGGAACGAAATCGCCAATAGATAAGACCATTTTACAATTTGGGCCCAAGTTAGAAGTAGAGCCTAAGGTGTAAATTATCGATAGTCCATATCTCGGAAACTATAAGAGATAATGCAATTTGGCAACCGGCAATGTAATTAGCATGCCGAATATTACTTGGAATGTGAATTGGAACGAAATCGCCAATAGATAAGACCATTTTACAATTTGGGCCCAAGTTAGAAGCAGAGCCTAAGGTGTAAATTATCGATAGTCCATATCTCGGAAACTATAAGAGATAATGCAATTTGGCAACCGGCAATGTAATTAGCATGCCGAATATTACTTGGAATGTGAATTGGAACGAAATCGCCAATAGATAAGACCATTTTACAATTTGGGCCCAAGTTAGAAGCAGAGCCTAAGGTGTAAATTATTGATAGTCCATATCTCGGAAACTATAAGAGATAATGCAATTTGGCAACCGGCAATGTAATTAGCATGCCGAATATTACTTGGAATGTGAATTGGAACGAAATCGCCAATAGATAAGACCATTTTACAATTTGGGCCCAAGTTAGAAGCAGAGCCTAAGGTGTAAATTATTGATAGTCCATATCTCGGAAACTATAAGAGATAATGCAATTTCGCAACCGGAAATGTAATTAGCATGCCGAATGATACTTGGAGTTTGAATTGGAACGAAATCGCCAATAGATAAGACCATTTTACAATTTGGGCCCAAGTTAGAAGCAGAGCCTAAGGTGTAAATTATCGATAGTCCATATCTCGGAAACTATAAGAGATAATGCAATTTGGCAACCGGCAATGTAATTAGCATGCCGAATATTACTTGGAATGTGAATTGGAAAAAATCGCCAATAGATAAGACCATTTTACAATTTGGGCCCAAGTTAGAAGCAGAGCCTAAGGTGTAAATTATCGATAGTCCATATCTCGGAAACTATAAGAGTTAATGCAATTTGGCAACCGGCAATGTAATTAGCATGCCGAATATTACTTGGAATGTGAATTGGAACGAAATCGCCAATAGATAAGACCATTTTACAATTTGGGCCCAAGTTAGAAGCAGAGCCTAAGGTGTAAATTATCGATAGTCCATATCTCGGAAACTATAAGAGATAATGCAATTTGGCAACCGGCAATGTAATTAGCATGCCAAATATTACTTGGAATGTGAATTGGAACGAAATCGCCAATAGATAAGACCATTTTACAATTTGGGCCCAAGTTAGAAGCAGAGCCTAAGGTGTAAATTATCGATAGTCCATATCTCGGAAACTATAAGAGATAATGCAATTTGGCAACCGGCAATGTAATTAGCATGCCGAATATTACTTGGAATGTGAATTGGAACGAAATCGCCAATAGATAAGACCATTTTACAATTTGGGCCCAAGTTATAAGCAGAGCCTATGGTGTAAATTATCGATAGTCCATATCTCGGAAACTATAAGAGATAATGCAATTTGGCAACCGGCAATGTAATTAGCATGCCGAATATTACTTGGAATGTGAATTGGAACGAAATCGCCAATAGATAAGACCATTTTACAATTTGGGCCCAAGTTAGAAGCAGAGCCTAAGGTGTAAATTATCGATAGTCCATATCTCGGAAACTATAAGAGTTAATGCAATTTGGCAACCGGCAGTGTAATTAGCATGCCGAATATTACTTGGAATGTGAATTGGAACGAAATCGCCAATAGATAAGACCATTTTACAATTTGGGCCCAAGTTAGAAGTAGAGCCTAAGGTGTAAATTATCGATAGTCCATATCTCGGAAACTATAAGAGATAATGCAATTTGGCAACCGGCAATGTAATTAGCATGCCGAATATTACTTGGAATGTGAATTGGAACGAAATCGCCAATAGATAAGACCATTTTACAATTTGGGCCCAAGTTAGAAGCAGAGCCTAAGGTGTAAATTATTGATAGTCCATATCTCGGAAACTATAAGAGATAATGCAATTTCGCAACCAGAAATGTTATTAGCATGCCGAATATTACTTGGAGTGTGAATTGGAACGAAATCGCCAATAGATAAGACCATTTTACAATTTGGGCCCAAGTTAGAAGCAGAGCCTAAGGTGTAAATTATCGATAGTCCATATCTCGGAAACTATAAGAGATAATGCAATTTGGCAACCCGCAATGTAATTAGCATGCCGAATATTACTTGGAATGTGAATTGGAACGAAATCGCCAATAGATAAGACCATTTTACAATTTGGGCTCAAGTTAGAAACAGAGCCTAAGGTGTAAATTATCGATAGTCCATATCTCGGAAACTATAGGAGATAATGCAATTTGGCAACCGGCAATGTAATTAGCATGCCGAATATTACTTGGAATGTGAATTGGAACGAAATCGCCAATAGATAAGACCATTTTACAATTTGGGCCCAAGTTAGAAGCAGAGCCTAAGGTGTAAATTATCGATAGTCCATATCTCGGAAACTATAAGAGATAATGCAATTTGGCAACCGGCAATGTAATTAGCATGCCGAATATTACTTGGAATGTGAATTGGAACGAAATCGCCAATAGATAAGACCATTTTACAATTTGGGCCCAAGTTAGAAGCAGAGCCTAAGGTGTAAATTATCGATAGTCCATATCTCGGAAACTATAAGAGATAATGCAATTTGGCAACCGGCAATGTAATTAGCATGCCGAATATTACTTGGAATGTGAATTGGAACGAAATCGCCAATAGATAAGACCATTTTACAATTTGGGCCCAAGTTAGAAGCAGAGCCTAAGGTGTAAATTATTGATAGTCCATATCTCGGAAACTCTAAGAGATAATGCAATTTGGCAACCGGCAATGTAATTAGCATGCCGAATATTACTTGGAATGTGAATTGGAACGAAATCGCCAATAGATAAGACCATTTTACAATTTGGGCCCAAGTTAGAAGCAGAGCCTAAGATGTAAATTATTGATAGTCCATATCTCGGAAACTATAAGAGATAATGCAATTTCGCAACCGGAAATGTAATTAGCATGCCGAATGATACTTGGAGTTTGAATTGGAACGAAATCGCCAATAGATAAGACCATTTTACAATTTGGGCCCAAGTTAGAAGCAGAGCCTAAGGTGTAAATTATCGATAGTCCATATCTCGGAAACTATAAGAGATAATGCAATTTGGCAACCGGCAATGTAATTAGCATGCCGAATATTACTTGGAATGTGAATTGGAAAAAATCGCCAATAGATAAGACCATTTTACAATTTGGGCCCAAGTTAGAAGCAGAGCCTAAGGTGTAAATTATCGATAGTCCATATCTCGGAAACTATAAGAGTTAATGCAATTTGGCAACCGGCAATGTAATTGGCATGCCGAATATTACTTGGAATGTGAATTGGAACGAAATCGCCAATAGATAAGACCATTTTACAATTTGGGCCCAAGTTAGAAGCAGAGCCTAAGGTGTAAATTATCGATAGTCCATATCTCGGAAACTATAAGAGATAATGCAATTTGGCAACCGGCAATGTAATTAGCATGCCAAATATTACTTGGAATGTGAATTGGAACGAAATCGCCAATAGATAAGACCATTTTACAATTTGGGCCCAAGTTAGAAGCAGAGCCTAAGGTGTAAATTATCGATAGTCCATATCTCGGAAACTATAAGAGATAATGCAATTTGGCAACCGGCAATGTAATTAGCATGCCGAATATTACTTGGAATGTGAATTGGAACGAAATCGCCAATAGATAAGACCATTTTACAATTTGGGCCCAAGTTATAAGCAGAGCCTATGGTGTAAATTATCGATAGTCCATATCTCGGAAACTATAAGAGATAATGCAATTTGGCAACCGGCAATGTAATTAGCATGCCGAATATTACTTGGAATGTGAATTGGAACAAAATCGCCAATAGAGAAGACCATTTTACAATTTGGGCCCAAGATAGAAGCAGAGCCTAAGGTGTAAATTATCGATAGTCCATATCTCGGAAACTATAAGAGATAATGCAATTTGGCAACCGGCAAAGTAATTAGCATGCCGAATATTACTTGGAATGTGAATTGGAACGAAATCGCCAATAGAGAAGACCATTTTACAATTTGGGCCCAAGTTAGAAGCAGAGCCTAAGGTGTAAATTATCGATAGTCCATATCTCGGAAACTATAAGAGATAATGCAATTTGGCAACAGGCAATGTAATTAGCATGCCGAATATTACTTGGAATGTGAATTGGAACGAAATCGCCAATAGATAAGACCATTTTACAATTTGGGCCCAAGTTAGAAGCAGAGCCTAAGGTGTAAATTATCGATAGTCCATATCTCGGAAACTATAAGAGATAATGCAATTTGGCAACCGGCAATGTAATTAGCATGCCGAATATTACTTGGAATGTGAATTGGAACGAAATCGCCAATAGAGAAGACCATTTTACAATTTGGGCCCAAGTTAGAAGCAGAGCCTAAGGTGTAAATTATCGATAGTCCATATCTCGGAAACTATAAGAGATAATGCAATTTGGCAACCGGCAATGTAATTAGCATGCCGAATATTACTTGGAATGTGAATTGGAACGAAAACGCCAATAGATAAGACCATTTTACAATTTGGGCCCAAGTTAGAAGCAGAGCCTAAGGTGTAAATTATCGATAGTCCATATCTCGGAAACTATAAGAGATAATGCAATTTGGCAACCGGCAATGTAATTAGCATGCCGAATATTACTTGGAATGTGAATTGGAACGAAATCGCCAATAGATAAGACCATTTTACAATTTGGGCACAAGTTAGAAGCAGAGCCTAAGGTGTAAATTATCGATAGTCCATATCTCGGAAACTATAAGAGATAATGCAATTTGGCAACCGGCAATGTAATTAGCATGCCGAGTATTACTTGGAATGTGAATTGGAACGAAATCGCCAATAGATAAGACCATTTTACAATTTGGGCCCAAGTTAGAAGCAGAGCCTAAGGTGTAAATTATCGATAGTCCATATCTCGGAAACTATAAGAGATAATGCAATTTGGCAACCGGCAATGTAATTAGCATGCCGAATATTACTTGGAATGTGAATTGGAACGAAATCGCCAATAGATAAGACCATTTTACAATTTGGGCCCAAGTTAGAAGCAGAGCCTAAGGTGTAAATTATTGATAGTCCATATCTCGGAAACTATAAGAGATAATGCAATTTCGCAATCGGCAATGTAATTAGCATGCCGAATATCACTTGGAATGTGAATTGGGGCGAAATCGCCAATAGATAAGACCATTTTACAATTTGGGCCCAAGTTAGAAGCAGAGCCTAAGGTGTAAATTATCGATAGTCCATATCTCGGAAACTATAAGAGATAATGCAATTTGGCAACCGGCAATGTAATTAGCATGCCGAATATTACTTGGAATGTGAATTGGAACGAAATCGCCAATAGATAAGATCATTTTACAATTTGGGCCCAAGTTAGAAGCAGAGCCTAAGGTGTAAATTATCGATAGTCCATATCTCGGAAACTATAAGAGATAATGCAATTTGGCAACCGGCAATGTAATTAGCATGCCGAATATTACTTGGAATGTGAATTGGAAAAAATCGCCAATAGATAAGACCATTTTACAATTTGGGCCCAAGTTAGAAGCAGAGCCTAAGGTGTAAATTATCGATAGTCCATATCTCGGAAACTATAAGAGTTAATGCAATTTGGCAACCGGCAATGTAATTAGCATGCCGAATATTACTTGGAATGTGAATTGGAACGAAATCGCCAATAGATAAGACCATTTTACAATTTGGGCCCAAGTTAGAAGCAGAGCCTAAGGTGTAAATTATCGATAGTCCATATCTCGGAAACTATAAGAGATAATGCAATTTGGCAACCGGCAATGTAATTAGCATGCCGAATATTACTTGGAATGTGAATTGGAACGAAATCGCCAATAGATAAGACCATTTTACAATTTGGGCCCAAGTTAGAAGCAGAGCCTAAGGTGTAAATTATCGATAGTCCATATCTCGGAAACTATAAGAGATAATGCAATTTGGCAACCGGCAATGTAATTAGCATGCCGAATATTACTTGGAATGTGAATTGGAACGAAATCGCCAATAGATAAGACCATTTTACAATTTGGGCCCAAGTTATAAGCAGAGCCTATGGTGTAAATTATCGATAGTCCATATCTCGGAAACTATAAGAGATAATGCAATTTGGCAACCGGCAATGTAATTAGCATGCCGAATATTACTTGGAATGTGAATTGGAACGAAATCGCCAATAGATAAGACCATTTTACAATTTGGGCCCAAGTTAGAAGCAGAGCCTAAGGTGTAAATTATCGATAGTCCATATCTCTGAAACTATAAGAGTTAATGCAATTTGGCAACCGGCAATGTAATTACCATGCCGAATATTACTTGGAATGTGAATTGGAACGAAATCGCCAATAGATAAGACCATTTTACAATTTGGGCCCAAGTTAGAAGTAGAGCCTAAGGTGTAAATTATCGATAGTCCATATCTCGGAAACTATAAGAGATAATGCAATTTGGCAACCGGCAATGTAATTAGCATGCCGAATATTACTTGGAATGTGAATTGGAACGAAATCGCCAATAGATAAGACCATTTTACAATTTGGGCCCAAGTTAGAAGCAGAGCCTAAGGTGTAAATTATCGATAGTCCATATCTCGGAAACTATAAGAGATAATGCAATTTGGCAACCGGCAATGTAATTAGCATGCCGAATATTACTTGGAATGTGAATTGGAACGAAATCGCCAATAGATAAGACCATTTTACAATTTGGGCCCAAGTTAGAAGCAGAGCCTAAGGTGTAAATTATTGATAGTCCATATCTCGGAAACTATAAGAGAAAATGCAATTTGGCAACCGGCAATGTAATTAGCATGCCGAATATTACTTGGAATGTGAATTGGAACGAAATCGCCAATAGATAAGACCATTTTACAATTTGGGCCCAAGTTAGAAGCAGAGCCTAAGGTGTAAATTATTGATAGTCCATATCTCGGAAACTATAAGAGATAATGCAATTTCGCAACCGGAAATGTAATTAGCATGCCGAATATTACTTGGAGTGTGAATTGGAACGAAATCGCCAATAGATAAGACCATTTTACAATTTGGGCCCAAGTTAGAAGCAGAGCCTAAGGTGTAAATTATCGATAGTCCATATCTCGGAAACTATAAGAGATAATGCAATTTGGCAACCGGCAATGTAATTAGCATGCCGAATATTACTTGGAATGTGAATTGGAAAAAATCGCCAATAGATAAGACCATTTTACAATTTGGGCCCAAGTTAGAAGCAGAGCCTAAGGTGTAAATTATCGATAGTCCATATCTCGGAAACTATAAGAGTTAATGCAATTTGGCAACCGGCAATGTAATTAGCATGTCGAATATTACTTGGAATGTGAATTGGAACGAAATCGCCAATAGATAAGACCATTTTACAATTTGGGCCCAAGTTAGAAGCAGAGCCTAAGGTGTAAATTATCGATAGTCCATATCTCGGAAACTATAAGAGATAATGCAATTTGGCAACCGGCAATGTAATTAGCATGCCGAATATTACTTGGAATGTGAATTGGAACGAAATCGCCAATAGATAAGACCATTTTACAATTTGGGCCCAAGTTAGAAGCAGAGCCTAAGGTGTAAATTATCGATAGTCCATATCTCGGAAACTATAAGAGATAATGCAATTTGGCAACCGGCAATGTAATTAGCATGCCGAATATTACTTGGAATGTGAATTGGAACGAAATCGCCAATAGATAAGACCATTTTACAATTTGGGCCCAAGTTAGAAGCAGAGCCTAAGGTGTAAATTATTGATAGTCCATATCTCGGAAACTATAAGAGATAATGCAATTTGGCAACCGGCAATGTAATTAGCATGCCGAATATTACTTGGAATGTGAATTGGAACGAAATCGCCAATAGATAAGACCATTTTACAATTTGGGCCCAAGTTAGAAGCAGAGCCTAAGGTGTAAATTATTGATAGTCCATATCTCGGAAACTATAAGAGATAATGCAATTTCGCAACCGGAAATGTAATTAGCATGCCGAATATTACTTGGAGTGTGAATTGGAACGAAATCGCCAATAGATAAGACCATTTTACAATTTGGGCCCAAGTTAGAAGCAGAGCCTAAGGTGTAAATTATCGATAGTCCATATCTCGGAAACTATAAGAGATAATGCAATTTGGCAACCCGCAATGTAATTAGCATGCCGAATATTACTTGGAATGTGAATTGGAACGAAATCGCCAATAGATAAGACCATTTTACAATTTGGGCTCAAGTTAGAAACAGAGCCTAAGGTGTAAATTATCGATAGTCCATATCTCGGAAACTATAAGAGATAATGCAATTTGGCAACCGGCAATGTAATTAGCATGCCGAATATTACTTGGAATGTGAATTGGAACGAAATCGCCAATAGATAAGACCATTTTACAATTTGGGCCCAAGTTAGAAGCAGAGCCTAAGGTGTAAATTATCGATAGTCCATATCTCGGAAACTATAAGAGATAATGCAATTTGGCAACCGGCAATGTAATTAGCATGCCGAATATTACTTGGAATGTGAATTGGAACGAAATCGCCAATAGATAAGACCATTTTACAATTTGGGCCCAAGTTATAAGCAGAGCCTATAGTGTAAATTATCGATAGTCCATATCTCGGAAACTATAAGAGATAATGCAATTTGGCAACCGGCAATGTAATTAGCATGCCGAATATTACTTGGAATGTGAATTGGAACGAAATCGCCAATAGATAAGACCATTTTACAATTTGGGCCCAAGTTAGAAGCAGAGCCTAAGGTGTAAATTATCGATAGTCCATATCTCGGAAACTATAAGAGTTAATGCAATTTGGCAACCGGCAATGTAATTAGCATGCCGAATATTACTTGGAATGTGAATTGGAACGAAATCGCCAATAGATAAGACCATTTTAAAATTTGGGCCCAAGTTAGAAGTAGAGCCTAAGGTGTAAATTATCGATAGTCCATATCTCGGAAACTATAAGAGATAATGCAATTTGGCAACCGGCAATGTAATTAGCATGCCGAATATTACTTGGAATGTGAATTGGAACGAAATCGCCAATAGATAAGACCATTTTACAATTTGGGCCCAAGTTAGAAGCAGAGCCTAAGGTGTAAATTATTGATAGTCCATATCTCGGAAACTATAAGAGATAATGCAATTTCGCAACCGGAAATGTAATTAGCATGCCGAATATTACTTGGAGTGTGAATTGGAACGAAATCGCCAATAGATAAGACCATTTTACAATTTGGGCCCAAGTTAGAAGCAGAGCCTAAGGTGTAAATTATCGATAGTCCATATCTCGGAAACTATAAGAGATAATGCAATTTGGCAACCCGCAATGTAATTAGCATGCCGAATATTACTTGGAATGTGAATTGGAACGAAATCGCCAATAGATAAGACCATTTTACAATTTGGGCTCAAGTTAGAAACAGAGCCTAAGGTGTAAATTATCGATAGTCCATATCTCGGAAACTATAGGAGATAATGCAATTTGGCAACCGGCAATGTAATTAGCATGCCGAATATTACTTGGAATGTGAATTGGAACAAAATCGCCAATAGATAAGACCATTTTACAATTTGGGCCCAAGTTAGAAGCAGAGCCTAAGGTGTAAATTATCGATAGTCCATATCTCGGAAACTATAAGAGATAATGCAATTTGGCAACCGGCAATGTAATTAGCATGCCGAATATTACTTGGAATGTGAATTGGAACGAAATCGCCAATAGATAAGACCATTTTACAATTTGGGCCCAAGTTATAAGCAGAGCCTATGGTGTAAATTATCGATAGTCCATATCTCGGAAACTATAAGAGATAATGCAATTTGGCAACCGGCAATGTAATTAGCATGCCGAATATTACTTGGAATGTGAATTGGAACGAAATCGCCAATAGATAAGACCATTTTACAATTTGGGCCCAAGTTAGAAGCAGAGCCTAAGGTGTAAATTATCGATAGTCCATATCTCGGAAACTATAAGAGTTAATGCAATTTGGCAACCGGCAATGTAATTAGCATGCCGTATATTACTTGGAATGTGAATTGGAACGAAATCGCCAATAGATAAGACCATTTTAAAATTTGGGCCCAAGTTAGAAGTAGAGCCTAAGGTGTAAATTATCGATAGTCCATATCTCGGAAACTATAAGAGATAATGCAATTTGGCAACCGGCAATGTAATTAGCATGCCGAATATTACTTGGAATGTGAATTGGAACGAAATCGCCAATAGATAAGACCATTTTACAATTTGGGCCCAAGTTAGAAGCAGAGCCTAAGGTGTAAATTATCGATAGTCCATATCTCGGAAACTATAAGAGATAATGCAATTTGGCAACCGGCAATGTAATTACCATGCCGAATATTACTTGGAATGTGAATTGGAACGAAATCGCCAATAGATAAGACCATTTTACAATTTGGGCCCAAGTTAGAAGTAGAGCCTAAGGTGTAAATTATCGATAGTCCATATCTCGGAAACTATAAGAGATAATGCAATTTGGCAACCGGCAATGTAATTAGCATGCCGAATATTACTTGGAATGTGAATTGGAACGAAATCGCCAATAGATAAGACCATTTTACAATTTGGGCCCAAGTTAGAAGCAGAGCCTAAGGTGTAAATTATCGATAGTCCATATCTCGGAAACTATAAGAGATAATGCAATTTGGCAACCGGCAATGTAATTAGCATGCCGAATATTACTTGGAATGTGAATTGGAACGAAATCGCCAATAGATAAGACCATTTTACAATTTGGGCCCAAGTTAGAAGCAGAGCCTAAGGTGTAAATTATTGATAGTCCATATCTCGGAAACTATAAGAGATAATGCAATTTGGCAACCGGCAATGTAATTAGCATGCCGAATATTACTTGGAATGTGAATTGGAACGAAATCGCCAATAGATAAGACCATTTTACAATTTGGGCCCAAGTTAGAAGCAGAGCCTAAGGTGTAAATTATTGATAGTCCATATCTCGGAAACTATAAGAGATAATGCAATTTCGCAACCGGAAATGTAATTAGCATGCCGAATGATACTTGGAGTTTGAATTGGAACGAAATCGCCAATAGATAAGACCATTTTACAATTTGGGCCCAAGTTAGAAGCAGAGCCTAAGGTGTAAATTATCGATAGTCCATATCTCGGAAACTATAAGAGATAATGCAATTTGGCAACCGGCAATGTAATTAGCATGCCGAATATTACTTGGAATGTGAATTGGAACGAAATCGCCAATAGATAAGACCATTTTACAATTTGGGCCCAAGTTATAAGCAGAGCCTATGGTGTAAATTATCGATAGTCCATATCTCGGAAACTATAAGAGATAATGCAATTTGGCAACCGGCAATGTAATTAGCATGCCGAATATTACTTGGAATGTGAATTGGAACGAAATCGCCAATAGATAAGACCATTTTACAATTTGGGCCCAAGTTAGAAGCAGAGCCTAAGGTGTAAATTATCGATAGTCCATATCTCGGAAACTATAAGAGTTAATGCAATTTGGCAACCGGCAATGTAATTAGCATGCCGTATATTACTTGGAATGTGAATTGGAACGAAATCGCCAATAGATAAGACCATTTTAAAATTTGGGCCCAAGTTAGAAGTAGAGCCTAAGGTGTAAATTATCGATAGTCCATATCTCGGAAACTATAAGAGATAATGCAATTTGGCAACCGGCAATGTAATTAGCATGCCGAATATTACTTGGAATGTGAATTGGAACGAAATCGCCAATAGATAAGACCATTTTACAATTTGGGCCCAAGTTAGAAGCAGAGCCTAAGGTGTAAATTATCGATAGTCCATATCTCGGAAACTATAAGAGATAATGCAATTTGGCAACCGGCAATGTAATTACCATGCCGAATATTACTTGGAATGTGAATTGGAACGAAATCGCCAATAGATAAGACCATTTTACAATTTGGGCCCAAGTTAGAAGTAGAGCCTAAGGTGTAAATTATCGATAGTCCATATCTCGGAAACTATAAGAGATAATGCAATTTGGCAACCGGCAATGTAATTAGCATGCCGAATATTACTTGGAATGTGAATTGGAACGAAATCGCCAATAGATAAGACCATTTTACAATTTGGGCCCAAGTTAGAAGCAGAGCCTAAGGTGTAAATTATCGATAGTCCATATCTCGGAAACTATAAGAGATAATGCAATTTGGCAACCGGCAATGTAATTAGCATGCCGAATATTACTTGGAATGTGAATTGGAACGAAATCGCCAATAGATAAGACCATTTTACAATTTGGGCCCAAGTTAGAAGCAGAGCCTAAGGTGTAAATTATTGATAGTCCATATCTCGGAAACTATAAGAGATAATGCAATTTGGCAACCGGCAATGTAATTCGCATGCCGAATATTACTTGGAATGTGAATTGGAACGAAATCGCCAATAGATAAGACCATTTTACAATTTGGGCCCAAGTTAGAAGCAGAGCCTAAGGTGTAAATTATTGATAGTCCATATCTCGGAAACTATAAGAGATAATGCAATTTCGCAACCGGAAATGTAATTAGCATGCCGAATGATACTTGGAGTTTGAATTGGAACGAAATCGCCAATAGATAAGACCATTTTACAATTTGGGCCCAAGTTAGAAGCAGAGCCTAAGGTGTAAATTATCGATAGTCCATATCTCGGAAACTATAAGAGATAATGCAATTTGGCAACCGGCAATGTAATTAGCATGCCGAATATTACTTGGAATGTGAATTGGAAAAAATCGCCAATAGATAAGACCATTTTACAATTTGGGCCCAAGTTAGAAGCAGAGCCTAAGGTGTAAATTATCGATAGTCCATATCTCGGAAACTATAAGAGTTAATGCAATTTGGCAACCGGCAATGTAATTAGCATGCCGAATATTACTTGGAATGTGAATTGGAACGAAATCGCCAATAGATAAGACCATTTTACAATTTGGGCCCAAGTTAGAAGCAGAGCCTAAGGTGTAAATTATCGATAGTCCATATCTCGGAAACTATAAGAGATAATGCAATTTGGCAACCGGCAATGTAATTAGCATGCCAAATATTACTTGGAATGTGAATTGGAACGAAATCGCCAATAGATAAGACCATTTTACAATTTGGGCCCAAGTTAGAAGCAGAGCCTAAGGTGTAAATTATCGATAGTCCATATCTCGGAAACTATAAGAGTTAATGCAATTTGGCAACCGGCAATGTAATTAGCATGCCGAATATTACTTGGAATGTGAATTGGAACGAAATCGCCAATAGATAAGACCATTTTACAATTTGGGCCCAAGTTAGAAGCAGAGCCTAAGGTGTAAATTATCGATAGTCCATATCTCGGAAACTATAAGAGATAATGCAATTTGGCAACCGGCAATGTAATTAGCATGCCAAATATTACTTGGAATGTGAATTGGAACGAAATCGCCAATAGATAAGACCATTTTACAATTTGGGCCCAAGTTAGAAGCAGAGCCTAAGGTGTAAATTATCGATAGTCCATATCTCGGAAACTATAAGAGATAATGCAATTTGGCAACCGGCAATGTAATTAGCATGCCGAATATTACTTGGAATGTGAATTGGAACGAAATCGCCAATAGATAAGACCATTTTACAATTTGGGCCCAAGTTATAAGCAGAGCCTATGGTGTAAATTATCGATAGTCCATATCTCGGAAACTATAAGAGATAATGCAATTTGGCAACCGGCAATGTAATTAGCATGCCGAATATTACTTGGAATGTGAATTGGAACGAAATCGCCAATAGATAAGACCATTTTACAATTTGGGCCCAAGTTAGAAGCAGAGCCTAAGGTGTAAATTATCGATAGTCCATATCTCGGAAACTATAAGAGTTAATGCAATTTGGCAACCGGCAGTGTAATTAGCATGCCGAATATTACTTGGAATGTGAATTGGAACGAAATCGCCAATAGATAAGACCATTTTACAATTTGGGCCCAAGTTAGAAGTAGAGCCTAAGGTGTAAATTATCGATAGTCCATATCTCGGAAACTATAAGAGATAATGCAATTTGGCAACCGGCAATGTAATTAGCATGCCGAATATTACTTGGAATGTGAATTGGAACGAAATCGCCAATAGATAAGACCATTTTACAATTTGGGCCCAAGTTAGAAGCAGAGCCTAAGGTGTAAATTATTGATAGTCCATATCTCGGAAACTATAAGAGATAATGCAATTTCGCAACCGGAAATGTAATTAGCATGCCGAATATTACTTGGAGTGTGAATTGGAACGAAATCGCCAATAGATAAGACCATTTTACAATTTGGGCCCAAGTTAGAAGCAGAGCCTAAGGTGTAAATTATCGATAGTCCATATCTCGGAAACTATAAGAGATAATGCAATTTGGCAACCCGCAATGTAATTAGCATGCCGAATATTACTTGGAATGTGAATTGGAACGAAATCGCCAATAGATAAGACCATTTTACAATTTGGGCTCAAGTTAGAAACAGAGCCTAAGGTGTAAATTATCGATAGTCCATATCTCGGAAACTATAGGAGATAATGCAATTTGGCAACCGGCAATGTAATTAGCATGCCGAATATTACTTGGAATGTGAATTGGAACGAAATCGCCAATAGATAAGACCATTTTACAATTTGGGCCCAAGTTAGAAGCAGAGCCTAAGGTGTAAATTATCGATAGTCCATATCTCGGAAACTATAAGAGATAATGCAATTTGGCAACCGGCAATGTAATTAGCATGCCGAATATTACTTGGAATGTGAATTGGAACGAAATCGCCAATAGATAAGACCATTTTACAATTTGGGCCCAAGTTATAAGCAGAGCCTATGGTGTAAATTATCGATAGTCCATATCTCGGAAACTATAAGAGATAATGCAATTTGGCAACCGGCAATGTAATTAGCATGCCGAATATTACTTGGAATGTGAATTGGAACGAAATCGCCAATAGATAAGACCATTTTACAATTTGGGCCCAAGTTAGAAGCAGAGCCTAAGGTGTAAATTATCGATAGTCCATATCTCGGAAACTATAAGAGTTAATGCAATTTGGCAACCGGCAATGTAATTAGCATGCCGTATATTACTTGGAATGTGAATTGGAACGAAATCGCCAATAGATAAGACCATTTTAAAATTTGGGCCCAAGTTAGAAGTAGAGCCTAAGGTGTAAATTATCGATAGTCCATATCTCGGAAACTATAAGAGATAATGCAATTTGGCAACCGGCAATGTAATTAGCATGCCGAATATTACTTGGAATGTGAATTGGAACGAAATCGCCAATAGATAAGACCATTTTACAATTTGGGCCCAAGTTAGAAGCAGAGCCTAAGGTGTAAATTATCGATAGTCCATATCTCGGAAACTATAAGAGATAATGCAATTTGGCAACCGGCAATGTAATTACCATGCCGAATATTACTTGGAATGTGAATTGGAACGAAATCGCCAATAGATAAGACCATTTTACAATTTGGGCCCAAGTTAGAAGTAGAGCCTAAGGTGTAAATTATCGATAGTCCATATCTCGGAAACTATAAGAGATAATGCAATTTGGCAACCGGCAATGTAATTAGCATGCCGAATATTACTTGGAATGTGAATTGGAACGAAATCGCCAATAGATAAGACCATTTTACAATTTGGGCCCAAGTTAGAAGCAGAGCCTAAGGTGTAAATTATCGATAGTCCATATCTCGGAAACTATAAGAGATAATGCAATTTGGCAACCGGCAATGTAATTAGCATGCCGAATATTACTTGGAATGTGAATTGGAACGAAATCGCCAATAGATAAGACCATTTTACAATTTGGGCCCAAGTTAGAAGCAGAGCCTAAGGTGTAAATTATTGATAGTCCATATCTCGGAAACTCTAAGAGATAATGCAATTTGGCAACCGGCAATGTAATTAGCATGCCGAATATTACTTGGAATGTGAATTGGAACGAAATCGCCAATAGATAAGACCATTTTACAATTTGGGCCCAAGTTAGAAGCAGAGCCTAAGGTGTAAATTATTGATAGTCCATATCTCGGAAACTATAAGAGATAATGCAATTTCGCAACCGGAAATGTAATTAGCATGCCGAATGATACTTGGAGTTTGAATTGGAACGAAATCGTCAATAGATAAGACCATTTTACAATTTGGGCCCAAGTTAGAAGCAGAGCCTAAGGTGTAAATTATCGATAGTCCATATCTCGGAAACTATAAGAGATAATGCAATTTGGCAACCGGCAATGTAATTAGCATGCCGAATATTACTTGGAATGTGAATTGGAAAAAATCGCCAATAGATAAGACCATTTTACAATTTGGGCCCAAGTTAGAAGCAGAGCCTAAGGTGTAAATTATCGATAGTCCATATCTCGGAAACTATAAGAGTTAATGCAATTTGGCAACCGGCAGTGTAATTAGCATGCCGAATATTACTTGGAATGTGAATTGGAACGAAATCGCCAATAGATAAGACCATTTTACAATTTGGGCCCAAGTTAGAAGTAGAGCCTAAGGTGTAAATTATCGATAGTCCATATCTCGGAAACTATAAGAGATAATGCAATTTGGCAACCGGCAATGTAATTAGCATGCCGAATATTACTTGGAATGTGAATTGGAACGAAATCGCCAATAGATAAGACCATTTTACAATTTGGGCCCAAGTTAGAAGCAGAGCCTAAGGTGTAAATTATCGATAGTCCATATCTCGGAAACTATAAGAGATAATGCAATTTGGCAACCGGCAATGTAATTAGCATGCCGAATATTACTTGGAATGTGAATTGGAACGAAATCGCCAATAGATAAGACCATTTTACAATTTGGGCCCAAGTTAGAAGCAGAGCCTAAGGTGTAAATTATTGATAGTCCATATCTCGGAAACTATAAGAGATAATGCAATTTGGCAACCAGCAATGTAATTAGTATGCCGAATATTACTTGGAATGTGAATTGGAACGAAATCGCCAATAGATAAGACCATTTTACAATTTGGGCCCAAGTTAGAAGCAGAGCCTAAGGTGTAAATTATTGATAGTCCATATCTCGGAAACTATAAGAGATAATGCAATTTCGCAACCGGAAATGTAATTAGCATGCCGAATATTACTTGGAGTGTGAATTGGAACGAAATCGCCAATAGATAAGACCATTTTACAATTTGGGCCCAAGTTAGAAGCAGAGCCTAAGGTGTAAATTATCGATAGTCCATATCTCGGAAACTATAAGAGATAATGCAATTTGGCAACCCGCAATGTAATTAGCATGCCGAATATTACTTGGAATGTGAATTGGAACGAAATCGCCAATAGATAAGACCATTTTACAATTTGGGCTCAAGTTAGAAACAGAGCCTAAGGTGTTAATTATCGATAGTCCATATCTCGGAAACTATAAGAGATAATGCAATTTGGCAACCGGCAATGTAATTAGCATGCCGAATATTACTTGGAATGTGAATTGGAACGAAATCGCCAATAGATAAGACCATTTTACAATTTGGGCCCAAGTTAGAAGCAGAGCCTAAGGTGTAAATTATCGATAGTCCATATCTCAGAAACTATAAGAGATAATGCAATTTGGCAACCGGCAATGTAATTAGCATGCCGAATATTACTTGGAATGTGAATTGGAACGAAATCGCCAATAGGTAAGACCATTTTACAATTTGGGCCCAAGTTAGAAGTAGAGCCTAAGGTGTAAATTATCGATAGTCCATATCTCGGAAACTATAAGAGATAATGCAATTTGGCAACCGGCAATGTAATTAGCATGCCGAATATTACTTGGAATGTGAATTGGAACGAAATCGCCAATAGATAAGACCATTTTACAATTTGGGCCCAAGTTAGAAGCAGAGCCTAAGGTGTAAATTATCGATAGTCCATATCTCGGAAACTATAAGAGATAATGCAATTTGGCAACCGGCAATGTAATTAGCATGCCGAATATTACTTGGAATGTGAATTGGAACGAAATCGCCAATAGATAAGACCATTTTACAATTTGGGCCCAAGTTAGAAGCAGAGCCTAAGGTGTAAATTATTGATAGTCCATATCTCGGAAACTATAAGAGATAATGCAATTTGGCAACCAGCAATGTAATTAGTATGCCGAATATTACTTGGAATGTGAATTGGAACGAAATCGCCAATAGATAAGACCATTTTACAATTTGGGCCCAAGTTAGAAGCAGAGCCTAAGGTGTAAATTATTGATAGTCCATATCTCGGAAACTATAAGAGATAATGCAATTTCGCAACCGGAAATGTAATTAGCATGCCGAATATTACTTGGAGTGTGAATTGGAACGAAATCGCCAATAGATAAGACCATTTTACAATTTGGGCCCAAGTTAGAAGCAGAGCCTAAGGTGTAAATTATCGATAGTCCATATCTCGGAAACTATAAGAGATAATGCAATTTGGCAACCCGCAATGTAATTAGCATGCCGAATATTACTTGGAATGTGAATTGGAACGAAATCGCCAATAGATAAGACCATTTTACAATTTGGGCTCAAGTTAGAAACAGAGCCTAAGGTGTTAATTATCGATAGTCCATATCTCGGAAACTATAAGAGATAATGCAATTTGGCAACCGGCAATGTAATTAGCATGCCGAATATTACTTGGAATGTGAATTGGAACGAAATCGCCAATAGATAAGACCATTTTACAATTTGGGCCCAAGTTAGAAGCAGAGCCTAAGGTGTAAATTATCGATAGTCCATATCTCGGAAACTATAAGAGATAATGCAATTTGGCAACCGGCAATGTAATTAGCATGCCGAATATTACTTGGAATGTGAATTGGAACGAAATCGCCAATAGATAAGACAATTTTACAATTTGGGCCCAAGTTATAAGCAGAGCCTATGGTGTAAATAATCGATAGTCCATATCTCGGAAACTCTAAGAGATAATGCAATTTGGCAACCGGCAATGTAATTAGCATGCCGAATATTACTTGGAATGTGAATTGGAACGAAATCGCCAATAGATAAGACCATTTTACAATTTGGGCCCAAGTTAGAAGCAGAGCCTAAGGTGTAAATTATCGATAGTCCATATCTCGGAAACTATAAGAGTTAATGCAATTTGGCAGCCGGCAATGTAATTAGCATGCCGAATATTACTTGGAATGTGAATTGGAACGAAATCGCCAATAGATAAGACCATTTTAAAATTTGGGCCCAAGTTAGAAGTAGAGCCTAAGGTGTAAATTATCGATAGTCCATATCTCGGAAACTATAAGAGATAATGCAATTTGGCAACCGGCAATGTAATTAGCATGCCGAATATTACTTGGAATGTGAATTGGAACGAAATCGCCAATAGATAAGACCATTTTACAATTTGGGCCCAAGTTAGAAGCAGAGCCTAAGGTGTAAATTATTGATAGTCCATATCTCGGAAACTATAAGAGATAATGCAATTTCGCAACCGGAAATGTAATTAGCATGCCGAATATTACTTGGAGTGTGAATTGGAACGAAATCGCCAATAGATAAGACCATTTTACAATTTGGGCCCAAGTTAGAAGCAGAGCCTAAGGTGTAAATTATCGATAGTCCATATCTCGGAAACTATAAGAGATAATGCAATTTGGCAACCCGCAATGTAATTAGCATGCCGAATATTACTTGGAATGTGAATTGGAACGAAATCGCCAATAGATAAGACCATTTTACAATTTGGGCTCAAGTTAGAAACAGAGCCTAAGGTGTAAATTATCGATAGTCCATATTTCGGAAACTATAGGAGATAATGCAATTTGGCAACCGGCAATGTAATTAGCATGCCGAATATTACTTGGAATGTGAATTGGAACGAAATCGCCAATAGATAAGACCATTTTACAATTTGGGCCCAAGTTAGAAGCAGAGCCTAAGGTGTAAATTATCGATAGTCCATATCTCGGAAACTATAAGAGATAATGCAATTTGGCAACCGGCAATGTAATTAGCATGCCGAATATTACTTGGAATGTGAATTGGAACGAAATCGCCAATAGATAAGACCATTTTACAATTTGGGCCCAAGTTATAAGCAGAGCCTATGGTGTAAATTATCGATAGTCCATATCTCGGAAACTATAAGAGATAATGCAATTTGGCAACCGGCAATGTAATTAGCATGCCGAATATTACTTGGAATGTGAATTGGAACGAAATCGCCAATAGATAAGACCATTTTACAATTTGGGCCCAAGTTAGAAGCAGAGCCTAAGGTGTAAATTATCGATAGTCCATATCTCGGAAACTATAAGAGTTAATGCAATTTGGCAACCGGCAATGTAATTAGCATGCCGAATATTACTTGGAATGTGAATTGGAACGAAATCGCCAATAGATAAGACCATTTTAAAATTTGGGCCCAAGTTAGAAGTAGAGCCTAAGGTGTAAATTATCGATAGTCCATATCTCGGAAACTATAAGAGATAATGCAATTTGGCAACCGGCAATGTAATTAGCATGCCGAATATTACTTGGAATGTGAATTGGAACGAAATCGCCAATAGATAAGACCATTTTACAATTTGGGCCCAAGTTAGAAGCAGAGCCTAAGATGTAAATTATCGATAGTCCATATCTCGGAAACTATAAGAGATAATGCAATTTGGCAACCGGCAATGTAATTAGCATGCCGAATATTACTTGGAATGTGAATTGGAACGAAATCGCCAATAGAGAAGACCATTTTACAATTTGGGCCCAAGTTAGAAGCAGAGCCTAAGGTGTAAATTATCGATAGTCCATATCTCGGAAACTATAAGAGATAATGCAATTTGGCAACCGGCAATGTAATTAGCATGCCGAATATTACTTGGAATGTGAATTGGAACGAAAACGCCAATAGATAAGACCATTTTACAATTTGGGCCCAAGTTAGAAGCAGAGGCTAAGGTGTAAATTATCGATAGTCCATATCTCGGAAACTATAAGAGATAATGCAATTTGGCAACCGGCAATGTAATTAGCATGCCGAATATTACTTGGAATATGAATTGGAACGAAATCGCCAATAGATAAGACCATTTTACAATTTGAGCCCAAGTTAGAAGCAGAGCCTAAGGTGTAAATTATCGATAGCCCATATCTCGGGAACTATAAGAGATAATGCAATTTGGCAACCGGCAATGTAATTAGCATACCGAATATTACTTGGAATGTGAATTGGAACGAAATCGCCAATAGATAAGACCATTTTACAATTTGGGCCCAAGTTAGAAGCAGAGCCTAAGGTGTAAATTATCGATAGTCCATATCTCGGAAACTATAAGAGATAATTCAATTTGGCAACCGGCAATGTAATTAGCATGCCGAATATTACTTGGAATGTGAATTGGAACGAAATCGCCAATAGATAAGACGATTTTACAATTTGGGCCCAAGTTAGAAGCAGAGCCTAAGATGTAAATTATCGATAGTCCATATCTCGGAAACTATAAGAGATAATGCAATTTGGCAACCGGCAATGTAATTAGCATGCCGAATATTACTTGGAATGTGAATTGGAACGAAATCGCCAATAGATAAGACCATTTTACAATTTGGGCCCTAGTTAGAAGCAGAGCCTAAGGTGTAAATTATCGATAGTCCATATCTCGGAAACTATAAGAGATATTGCAATTTGGCAACCGGCAATGTAATTAGCATGCCGAATATTACTTGGAATGTGAATTGGAACGAAATCGCCAATAGGTAAGACCATTTTACAATTTGGGCCCAAGTTAGAAGCAGAGCCTAAGGTGTAAATTATCGATAGTCCATATCTCGGAAACTGTAAGAGATAATTCAATTTGGCAACCGGCAATGTAATTAGCATGCCGGATATTACTTGGAATGTGAATTGGAACGAAATCGCCAATAGATAAGACCATTTTACAATTTGGGCCCAAGTTAGAAGCAGAGCCTAAGGTGTAAATTACCGATAGTCCATATCTCGGAAACTATAAGAGATAATGCAATTTGGCAACCGGCAATGTAATTAGCATGCCGAATATTACTTGGAATGTGAATTGGAACGAAATCGCCAATAGATAAGACCATTTTACAATTTGGGTCCAAGTTAGAAGCAGAGCCTAAGGTGTAAATTATCGATAGTCCATATCTCGGAAACTATAAGAGATAATGCAATTTGGCAACCGGCAATGTAATTAGCATGCCGAATATTACTTGGAATGTGAATTGGAACGAAATCGCCAATAGATAAGACCATTTTACAATTTGGGCCCAACTTAGGAGCAGAGCCTAAGGTGTAAATTATCGATAGTCCATATCTCGGAAACTATAAGAGATAATGCACTTTGGCAACCGGCAATGTAATTAGCATGCCGAATATTACTTGGAATGTGAATTGGAACGAAATCGCCAATAGATAAGACCATTTTACAATTTGGGCCCAAGTTAGAAGCAGAGCCTAAGGTGTAAATTATCGATAGTCCATATCTCGGAAACTATAAGAGATAATGCAATTTGGCAACCGGCAATGTAATTAGCATGCCGTATATTACTTGGAATGTGAATTGGAACGAAATCGCCAATAGATAAGACCATTTTACAATTTGGGCCCAAGTTAGAAGCAGAGCCTAAGGTGTAAATTATCGATAGTCCATATCTCGGAAACTATAAGAGATAATTCAATTTGGCAACCGGCAATGTAATTAGCATGCCGGATATTACTTGGAATGTGAATTGGAACGAAATCGCCAATAGATAAGACCATTTTACAATTTGGGCCCAAGTTAGAAGCAGAGCCTAAGGTGTAAATTATCGATAGTCCATATCTCGGAAACTATAAGAGATAATGCAATTTGGCAACCGGCAATGTAATTAGCATGCCGAATATTACTTGGAATGTGAATTGGAACGAAATCGCCAATAGATAAGACGATTTTACAATTTGGGCCCAAGTTAGAAGCAGAGCCTAAGATGTAAATTATCGATAGTCCATATCTCGGAAACTATAAGAGATAATGCAATTTGGCAACCGGCAATGTAATTAGCATGCCGAATATTACTTGGAATGTGAATTGGAACGAAATCGCCAATAGATAAGACCATTTTACAATTTGGGCCCAAGTTATAAGCAGAGCCTATGGTGTAAATTATCGATAGTCCATATCTCGGAAACTATAAGAGATAATGCAATTTGGCAACCGGCAATGTAATTAGCATGCCGAATATTACTTGGAATGTGAATTGGAACGAAATCGCCAATAGATAAGACCATTTTACAATTTGGGCCCAAGTTAGAAGCAGAGCCTAAGGTGTAAATTATCGATAGTCCATATCTCGGAAACTATAAGAGTTAATGCAATTTGGCAACCGGCAATGTAATTAGCATGCCGAATATTACTTGGAATGTGAATTGGAACGAAATCGCCAATAGATAAGACCATTTTACAATTTGGGCCCAAGTTAGAAGTAGAGCCTAAGGTGTAAATTATCGATAGTCCATATCTCGGAAACTATAAGAGATAATGCAATTTGGCAACCGGCAATGTAATTAGCATGCCGAATATTACTTGGAATGTGAATTGGAACGAAATCGCCAATAGATAAGACCATTTTACAATTTGGGCCCAAGTTAGAAGCAGAGCCTAAGGTGTAAATTATCGATAGTCCATATCTCGGAAACTATAAGAGATAATGCAATTTGGCAACCGGCAATGTAATTAGCATGCCGAATATTACTTGGAATGTGAATTGGAACGAAATCGCCAATAGATAAGACCATTTTACAATTTGGGCCCAAGTTAGAAGCAGAGCCTAAGGTGTAAATTATTGATAGTCCATATCTCGGAAACTATAAGAGATAATGCAATTTGGCAACCGGCAATGTAATTAGCATGCCGAATATTACTTGGAATGTGAATTGGAACGAAATCGCCAATAGATAAGACCATTTTACAATTTGGGCCCAAGTTAGAAGCAGAGCCTAAGGTGTAAATTATTGATAGTCCATATCTCGGAAACTATAAGAGATAATGCAATTTCGCAACCGGAAATGTAATTAGCATGCCGAATATTACTTGGAGTGTGAATTGGAACGAAATCGCCAATAGATAAGACCATTTTACAATTTGGGCCCAAGTTAGAAGCAGAGCCTAAGGTGTAAATTATCGATAGTCCATATCTCAGAAACTATAAGAGATAATGCAATTTGGCAACCCGCAATGTAATTAGCATGCCGAATATTACTTGGAATGTGAATTGGAACGAAATCGCCAATAGATAAGACCATTTTACAATTTGGGCTCAAGTTAGAAACAGAGCCTAAGGTGTAAATTATCGATAGTCCATATCTCGGAAACTATAAGAGATAATGCAATTTGGCAACCGGCAATGTAATTAGCATGCCGAATATTACTTGGAATGTGAATTGGAACGAAATCGCCAATAGATAAGACCATTTTACAATTTGGGCCCAAGTTAGAAGCAGAGCCTAAGGTGTAAATTATCGATAGTCCATATCTCGGAAACTATAAGAGATAATGCAATTTGGCAACCGGCAATGTAATTAGCATGCCGAATATTACTTGGAATGTGAATTGCAACGAAATCGCCAATAGATAAGACCATTTTACAATTTGGGCCCAAGTTATAAGCAGAGCCTATGGTGTAAATTATCGATAGTCCATATCTCGGAAACTATAAGAGATAATGCAATTTGGCAACCGGCAATGTAATTAGCATGCCGAATATTACTTGGAATGTGAATTGGAACGAAATCGCCAATAGATAAGACCATTTTAAAATTTGGGCCCAAGTTAGAAGTAGAGCCTAAGGTGTAAATTATCGATAGTCCATATCTCGGAAACTATAAGAGATAATGCAATTTGGCAACCGGCAATGTAATTAGCATGCCGAATATTACTTGGAATGTGAATTTGAACGAAATCGCCAATAGATAAGACCATTTTACAATTTGGGCCCAATTTAGAAGCAGAGCCTAAGGTGTAAATTATTGATAGTCCATATCTCGGAAACTATAAGAGATAATGCAATTTCGCAACCGGAAATGTAATTAGCATGCCGAATATTACTTGGAGTGTGAATTGGAACGAAATCGCCAATAGATAAGACCATTTTACAATTTGGGCCCAAGTTAGAAGCAGAGCCTAAGGTGTAAATTATCGATAGTCCATATCTCGGAAACTATAAGAGATAATGCAATTTGGCAACCCGCAATGTAATTAGCATGCCGAATATTACTTGGAATGTGAATTGGAACGAAATCGCCAATAGATAAGACCATTTTACAATTTGGGCTCAAGTTAGAAACAGAGCCTAAGGTGTAAATTATCGATAGTCCATATCTCGGAAACTATAGGAGATAATGCAATTTGGCAACCGGCAATGTAATTAGCATGCCGAATATTACTTGGAATGTGAATTGGAACGGAATCGCCAATAGATAAGACCATTTTACAATTTGGGCCCAAGTTAGAAGCAGAGCCTAAGGTGTAAATTATCGATAGTCCATATCTCGGAAACTATAAGAGATAATGCAATTTGGCAACCGGCAATGTAATTAGCATGCCGAATATTACTTGGAATGTGAATTGGAACGAAATCGCCAATAGATAAGACCATTTTACAATTTGGGCCCAAGTTATAAGCAGAGCCTATGGTGTAAATTATCGATAGTCCATATCTCGGAAACTATAAGAGATAATGCAATTTGGCAACCGGCAATGTAATTAGCATGCCGAATATTACTTGGAATGTGAATTGGAACGAAATCGCCAATAGATAAGACCATTTTACAATTTGGGCCCAAGTTAGAAGCAGAGCCTAAGGTGTAAATTATCGATAGTCCATATCTCGGAAACTATAAGAGTTAATGCAATTTGGCAACCGGCAATGTAATTAACATGCCGAATATTACTTGGAATGTGAATTGGAACGAAATCGCCAATAGATAAGACCATTTTAAAATTTGGGCCCAAGTTAGAAGTAGAGCCTAAGGTGTAAATTATCGATAGTCCATATCTCGGAAACTATAAGAGATAATGCAATTTGGCAACCGGCAATGTAATTAGCATGCCGAATATTACTTGGAATGTGAATTGGAACGAAATCGCCAATAGATAAGACCATTTTACAATTTGGGCCCAAGTTAGAAGCAGAGCCTAAGGTGTAAATTATCGATAGTCCATATCTCGGAAACTATAAGAGATAATGCAATTTGGCAACCGGCAATGTAATTAGCATGCCGAATATTACTTGGAATGTGAATTGGAACGAAATCGCCAATAGAGAAGACCATTTTACAATTTGGGCCCAAGTTAGAAGCAGAGCCTAAGGTGTAAATTATCGATAGTCCATATCTCGGAAACTATAAGAGATAATGCAATTTGGCAACCGGCAATGTAATTAGCATGCCGAATATTACTTGGAATGCGAATTGGAACGAAAACGCCAATAGATAAGACCATTTTACAAATTGGGCCCAAGTTAGAAGCAGAGGCTAAGGTGTAAATTATCGATAGTCCATATCTCGGAAACTATAAGAGATAATGCAATTTGGCAACCGGCAATGTAATTAGCATGCCGAATATTACTTGGAATATGAATTGGAACGAAAGCGCCAATAGATAAGACCATTTTACAATTTGGGCCCAAGTTAGAAGCAGAGCCTAAGGTGTAAATTATCGATAGTCCATATCTCGGAAACTATAAGAGATAATGCAATTTGGCAACCGGCAATGTAATTAGCATACCGAATATTACTTGGAATGTGAATTGGAACGAAATCGCCAATAGATAAGACCATTTTACAATTTGGGCCCAAGTTAGAAGCAGAGCCTAAGGTGTAAATTATCGATAGTCCATATCTCGGAAACTATAAGAGATAATGCAATTTGGCAACCGGCAATGTAATTAGCATGCCGAATATTACTTGGAATGTGAATTGGAACGAAATCGCCAATAGATAAGACCATTTTACAATTTGGGCCCAAGTTAGAAGCAGAGCCTAAGGTGTAAATTATCGATAGTCCATATCTCGGAAACTATAAGAGATAATTCAATTTGGCAACCGGCAATGTAATTAGCATGCCGGATATTACTTGGAATGTGAATTGGAACGAAATCGCCAATAGATAAGACCATTTTACAATTTGGGCCCAAGTTAGAAGCAGAGCCTAAGGTGTAAATTATCGATAGTCCATATCTCGGAAACTATAAGAGATAATGCAATTTGGCAACCGGCAATGTAATTAGCATGCCGAATATTACTTGGAATGTGAATTGGAACGAAATCGCCAATAGATAAGACGATTTTACAATTTGGGCCCAAGTTAGAAGCAGAGCCTAAGATGTAAATTATCGATAGTCCATATCTCGGAAACTATAAGAGATAATGCAATTTGGCAACCGGCAATGTAATTAGCATGCCGAATATTACTTGGAATGTGAATTGGAACGAAATCGCCAATAGATAAGACCATTTTACAATTTGGGCCCTAGTTAGAAGCAGAGCCTAAGGTGTAAATTATCGATAGTCCATATCTCGGAAACTATAAGAGATATTGCAATTTGGCAACCGGCAATGTAATTAGCATGCCGAATATTACTTGGAATGTGAATTGGAACGAAATCGCCAATAGGTAAGACCATTTTACAATTTGGGCCCAAGTTAGAAGCAGAGCCTAAGGTGTAAATTATCGATAGTCCATATCTCGGAAACTGTAAGAGATAATTCAATTTGGCAACCGGCAATGTAATTAGCATGCCGGATATTACTTGGAATGTGAATTGGAACGAAATCGCCAATAGATAAGACCATTTTACAATTTGGGCCCAAGTTAGAAGCAGAGCCTAAGGTGTAAATTACCGATAGTCCATATCTCGGAAACTATAAGAGATAATGCAATTTGGCAACCGGCAATGTAATTAGCATGCCGAATATTACTTGGAATGTGAATTGGAACGAAATCGCCAATAGATAAGACCATTTTACAATTTGGGCCCAAGTTAGAAGCAGAGCCTAAGGTGTAAATTATCGATAGTCCATATCTCGGAAACTATAAGAGATAATGCAATTTGGCAACCGGCAATGTAATTAGCATGCCGAATATTACTTGGAATGTGAATTGGAACGAAATCGCCAATAGATAAGACCATTTTACAATTTGGGCCCAAGTTAGGAGCAGAGCCTAAGGTGTAAATTATCGATAGTCCATATCTCGGAAACTATAAGAGATAATGCACTTTGGCAACCGGCAATGTAATTAGCATGCCGAATATTACTTGGAATGTGAATTGGAACGAAATCGCCAATAGATAAGACCATTTTACAATTTGGGCCCAAGTTAGAAGCAGAGCCTAAGGTGTAAATTATCGATAGTCCATATCTCGGAAACTATAAGAGATAATGCAATTTGGCAACCGGCAATGTAATTAGCATGCCGTATATTACTTGGAATGTGAATTGGAACGAAATCGCCAATAGATAAGACCATTTTACAATTTGGGCCCAAGTTAGAAGCAGAGCCTAAGGTGTAAATTATCGATAGTCCATATCTCGGAAACTATAAGAGATAATTCAATTTGGCAACCGGCAATGTAATTAGCATGCCGGATATTACTTGGAATGTGAATTGGAACGAAATCGCCAATAGATAAGACCATTTTACAATTTGGGCCCAAGTTAGAAGCAGAGCCTAAGGTGTAAATTATCGATAGTCCATATCTCGGAAACTATAAGAGATAATGCAATTTGGCAACCGGCAATGTAATTAGCATGCCGAATATTACTTGGAATGTGAATTGGAACGAAATCGCCAATAGATAAGACGATTTTACAATTTGGGCCCAAGTTAGAAGCAGAGCCTAAGATGTAAATTATCGATAGTCCATATCTCGGAAACTATAAGAGATAATGCAATTTGGCAACCGGCAATGTAATTAGCATGCCGAATATTACTTGGAATGTGAATTGGAACGAAATCGCCAATAGATAAGACCATTTTACAATTTGGGCCCTAGTTAGAAGCAGAGCCTAAGGTGTAAATTATCGATAGTCCATATCTCGGAAACTATAAGAGATATTGCAATTTGGCAACCGGCAATGTAATTAGCATGCCGAATATTACTTGAAATGTGAATTGGAACGAAATCGCCAATAGGTAAGACCATTTTACAATTTGGGCCCAAGTTAGAAGCAGAGCCTAAGGTGTAAATTATCGATAGTCCATATCTCGGAAACTGTAAGAGATAATTCAATTTGGCAACCGGCAATGTAATTAGCATGCCGGATATTACTTGGAATGTGAATTGGAACGAAATCGCCAATAGATAAGACCATTTTACAATTTGGGCCCAAGTTAGAAGCAGAGCCTAAGGTGTAAATTACCGATAGTCCATATCTCGGAAACTATAAGAGATAATGCAATTTGGCAACCGGCAATGTAATTAGCATGCCGAATATTACTTGGAATGTGAATTGGAACGAAATCGCCAATAGATAAGACCATTTTACAATTTGGGCCCAAGTTAGAAGCAGAGCCTAAGGTGTAAATTATCGATAGTCCATATCTCGAAAACTATAAGAGATAATGCAATTTGGTAACCGGCAATGTAATTAGCATGCCGAATATTACTTGGAATGTGAATTGGAACGAAATCGCCAATAGATAAGACCATTTTACAATTTGGGCCCAAGTTAGGAGCAGAGCCTAAGGTGTAAATTATCGATAGTCCATATCTCGGAAACTATAAGAGATAATGCACTTTGGGAACCGGCAATGTAATTAGCATGCCGAATATTACTTGGAATGTGAATTGGAACGAAATCGCCAATAGATAAGACCATTTTACAATTTGGGCCCAAGTTAGAAGCAGAGCCTAAAGTGTAAATTATCGATAGTCCATATCTCGGAAACTATAAGAGATAATGCAATTTGGCAACCGGCAATGTAATTAGCATGCCGAATATTACTTGGAATGTGAATTGGAACGAAATCGCCAATAGATAAGACCATTTTACAATTTGGGGCCTAGTTAGAAGCAGAGCCTAAGGTGTAAATTATCGATAGTCCATATCTCGGAAACTATAAGAGATAATGCAATTTGGCAACCGGCAATGTAATTAGCATGCCGTATATTACTTGGAATGTGAATTGGAACGAAATCGCCAATAGATAAGACCATTTTACAATTTGGGCCCAAGTTAGAAGCAGAGCCTAAGGTGTAAATTATCGATAGTCCATATCTCGGAAACTATAAGAGATAATTCAATTTGGCAACCGGCAATGTAATTAGCATGCCGGATATTACTTGGAATGTGAATTGGAACGAAATCGCCAATAGATAAGACCATTTTACAATTTGGGCCCAAGTTAGAAGCAGAGCCTAAGGTGTAAATTATCGATAGTCCATATCTCGGAAACTATAAGAGATAATGCAATTTGGCAACCGGCAATGTAATTAGCATGCCGAATATTACTTGGAATGTGAATTGGAACGAAATCGCCAATAGATAAGACGATTTTACAATTTGGGCCCAAGTTAGAAGCAGAGCCTAAGATGTAAATTATCGATAGTCCATATCTCGGAAACTATAAGAGATAATGCAATTTGGCAACCGGCAATGTAATTAGCATGCCGAATATTACTTGGAATGTGAATTGGAACGAAATCGCCAATAGATAAGACCATTTTACAATTTGGGCCCTAGTTAGAAGCAGAGCCTAAGGTGTAAATTATCGATAGTCCATATCTCGGAAACTATAAGAGATATTGCAATTTGGCAACCGGCAATGTAATTAGCATGCCGAATATTACCTGAAATGTGAATTGGAACGAAATCGCCAATAGGTAAGACCATTTTACAATTTGGGCCCAAGTTAGAAGCAGAGCCTAAGGTGTAAATTATCGATAGTCCATATCTCGGAAACTGTAAGAGATAATTCAATTTGGCAACCGGCAATGTAATTAGCATGCCGGATATTACTTGGAATGTGAATTGGAACGAAATCGCCAATAGATAAGACCATTTTACAATTTGGGCCCAAGTTAGAAGCAGAGCCTAAGGTGTAAATTACCGATAGTCCATATCTCGGAAACTATAAGAGATAATGCAATTTGGCAACCGGCAATGTAATTAGCATGCCGAATATTACTTGGAATGTGAATTGGAACGAAATCGCCAATAGATAAGACCATTTTACAATTTGGGCCCAAGTTAGAAGCAGAGCCTAAGGTGTAAATTATCGATAGTCCATATCTCGGAAACTATAAGAGATAATGCAATTTGGCAACCGGCAATGTAATTAGCATGCCGAATATTACTTGGAATGTGAATTGGAACGAAATCGCCAATAGATAAGACCATTTTACAATTTGGGCCCAAGTTAGGAGCAGAGCCTAAGGTGTAAATTATCGATAGTCCATATCTCGGAAACTATAAGAGATAATGCACTTTGGCAACCGGCAATGTAATTAGCATGCCGAATATTACTTGGAATGTGAATTGGAACGAAATCGCCAATAGATAAGACCATTTTACAATTTGGGCCCAAGTTAGAAGCAGAGCCTAAGGTGTAAATTATCGATAGTCCATATCTCGGAAACTATAAGAGATAATGCAATTTGGCAACCGGCAATGTAATTAGCATGCCGAATATTACTTGGAATGTGAATTGGAACGAAATCGCCAATAGATAAGACCATTTTACAATTTGGGCCCAAGTTAGAAGCAGAGCCTAAGGTGTAAATTATCGATAGTCCATATCTCGGAAACTATAAGAGATAATGCACTTTGGCAACCGGCAATGTAATTAGCATGCCGAATATTACTTGGAATGTGAATTGGAACGAAATCGCCAATAGATAAGACCATTTTACAATTTGGGCCCAAGTTAGAAGCAGAGCCTAAGTTGTAAATTATTGATAGTCCATATCTCGGAAACTATAAGAGATAATGCAATTTCGCAACCGGCAATGTAATTAGCATGCCGAATATTACTTGGAATGTGAATTGGAACGAAATCGCCAATAGATAAGACCATTTTACAATTTGGGCCCAATTTAGAAGCAGAGCCTAAGATGTAAATTATCGATAGTCCATATCTCGGAAACTATAAGAGATAATGCAATTTGGCAACCGGCAATGTAATTAGCATGCCGAATATTACTTGGAATGTGAATTGGAACGAAATCGCCAATAGATAAGACCATTTTACAATTTGGGCCCAAGTTAGAAGCAGAGCCTAAGGTGTAAATTATCGATAGTCCATATCTCGGAAACTATAAGAGATAATTCAATTTGGCAACAGGCAATGTAATTAGCATGCCGGATATTACTTGGAATGTGAATTGGAACGAAATCGCCAATAGATAAGACCATTTTACAATTTGGGCCCAAGTTAGAAGCAGAGCCTAAGGTGTAAATTATCGATAGTCCATATATCGGAAACTATAAGAGATAATGCAATTTGGCAACCGGCAATGTAATTAGCATGCCGAATATTACTTGGAATGTGAATTGGAACGAAATCGCCAATAGATAAGACCATTTTACAATTTGGGCCCAAGTTAGAAGCAGAGCCTAAGGTGTAAATTATCGATAGTCCATATCTCGGAAACTATAAGAGATAATGCAATTTGGCAACCGGCAATGTAATTAGCATGCCGAATATTGCTTGGAATGTGAATTGGAACGAAATCGCCAATAGATAAGACCATTTTACAATTTGGGCCCAAGTTAGAAGCAGAGCCTAAGGTGTAAATTATCGATAGTCCATATCTCGGAAACTATAAGAGATAATGCAATTTGGCAACCGGCAATGTAATTAGCATGCCGAATATTACTTGGAATGTGAATTGGAACGAAATCGCCAATAGATAAGACCATTTTACAATTTGGGCCCAAGTTAGAAGCAGAGCCTAAGGTGTAAATTATTGATAGTCCATATCTCGGAAACTATAAGAGATAATGCAATTTCGCAACCGGCAATGTAATTAGCATGCCGAATATCACTTGAAATGTGAATTGGGACGAAATCGCCAATAGATAAGACCATTTTACAATTTGGGCCCAAGTTAGAAGCAGAGCCTAAGGTGTAAATTATCGATAGTCCATATCTCGGAAACTATAAGAGATAATGCAATTTGGCAACCGGCAATGTAATTAGCATGCCGAATATTACTTGGAATGTGAATTGGAACGAAATCGCCAATAGATAAGACCATTTTACAATTTGGGCCCAAGTTAGAAGCAGAGCCTAAGATGTAAATTATCGATAGTCCATATCTCGGAAACTATAAGAGATAATGCAATTTGGCAACCGGCAATGTAATTAGCATGCCGAATATTACTTGGAATGTGAATTGGAACGAAATCGCCAATAGATAAGACCATTTTACAATTTGGGCCCAAGTTAGAAGCAGAGCCTAAGGTGTAAATTATCGATAGTCCATATCTCGGAAACTATAAGAGATAATTCAATTTGGCAACCGGCAATGTAATTAGCATGCCGGATATTACTTGGAATGTGAATTGGAACGAAATCGCCAATAGATAAGACCATTTTACAATTTGGGCCCAAGTTAGAAGCAGAGCCTAAGGTGTAAATTATCGATAGTCCATATCTCGGAAACTATAAGAGATAATGCAATTTGGCAACCGGCAATGTAATTAGCATGCCGAATATTACTTGGAATGTGAATTGGAACGAAATCGCCAATAGATAAGACGATTTTACAATTTGGGCCCAAGTTAGAAGCAGAGCCTAAGATGTAAATTATCGATAGTCCATATCTCGGAAACTATAAGAGATAATGCAATTTGGCAACCGGCAATGTAATTAGCATGCCGAATATTACTTGGAATGTGAATTGGAACGAAATCGCCAATAGATAAGACCATTTTACAATTTGGGCCCAAGTTAGAAGTAGAGCCTAAGGTGTAAATTATCGATAGTCCATATCTCGGAAACTATAAGAGATAATGCAATTTGGCAACCGGCAATGTAATTAGCATGCCGAATATTACTTGGAATGTGAATTGGAACGAAATCGCCAATAGATAAGACCATTTTACAATTTGGGGCCAAGTTAGAAGCAGAGCCTAAGGTGTAAATTATCGATAGTCCATATCTCGGAAACTATAAGAGTTAATGCAATTTGGCAACCGGCAATGTAATTAGCATGTCGAATATTACTTGGAATGTGAATTGGAACGAAATCGCCAATAGATAAGACCATTTTACAATTTGGGCCCAAGTTAGAAGCAGAGCCTAAGGTGTAAATTATCGATAGTCCATATCTCGGAAACTATAAGAGATAATGCAATTTGGCAACCGGCAATGTAATTAGCATGCCGAATATTACTTGGAATGTGAATTGGAACGAAATCGCCAATAGATAAGACCATTTTACAATTTGGGCCCAAGTTAGAAGCAGAGCCTAAGGTGTAAATTATCGATAGTCCATATCTCGGAAACTATAAGAGATAATGCAATTTGGCAACCGGCAATGTAATTAGCATGCCGAATATTACTTGGAATGTGAATTGGAACGAAATCGCCAATAGATAAGACCATTTTACAATTTGGGCCCAAGTTAGAAGCAGAGCCTAAGGTGTAAATTATTGATAGTCCATATCTCGGAAACTATAAGAGATAATGCAATTTCGCAACCGGCAATGTAATTAGCATGCCGAATATTACTTGGAGTGTGAATTGGAACGAAATCGCCAATAGGTAAGGCCATTTTACAATTTGGGCCCAAGTTAGAAGCAGAGCCTAAGGTGTAAATTATCGATAGTCCATATCTCGGAAACTATAAGAGATAATGCAATTTGGCAACCGGCAATGTAATTAGCATGCCGAATATTACTTGGAATGTGAATTGGAACGAAATCGCCAATAGATAAGGCCATTTTACAATTTGGGCCCAAGTTAGAAGCAGAGCTTAAGGTGTAAATTATCGATAGTCCATATCTCGGAAACTATAAGAGATAATGCAATTTGGCAACCGGCAATGTAATTAGCATGCCGAATATTACTTGGAATGTGAATTGGAACGAAATCGCCAATAGATAAGGCCATTTTACAATTTGGGCCCAAGTTAGAAGCAGAGCCTAAGGTGTAAATTATTGATAGTCCATATCTCGGAAACTATAAGAGATAATGCAATTTGGCAACCGGCAATGTAATTAGCATGCCGAATATTACTTGGAATGTGAATTGGAACGAAATCGCCAATAGATAAGACCATTTTACAATTTGGGCCCAAGTTAGAAGCAGAGCCTAAGGTGTAAATTATTGATAGTCCATATCTCGGAAACTATAAGAGATAATGCAATTTCGCAACCGGCAATGTAATTAGCATGCCGAATATTACTTGGAGTGTGAATTGGAACGAAATCGCCAATAGATAAGACCATTTTACAATTTGGGCCAAAGTTAGAAGCAGAGCCTAAGGTGTAAATTATCGATAGTCCATATCTCGGAAACTATAAGAGATAATGCAATTTGGCAATCGGCAATGTAATTAGCATGCCGAATATTACTTGGAATGTGAATTGGAACGAAATCGCCAATAGATAAGACCATTTTACAATTTGGGCCCAAGTTAGAAGCAGAGCCTAAGGTGTAAATTATCGATAGTCCATATCTCGGAAACTATAAGAGATAATTCAATTTGGCAACCGGCAATGTAATTAGCATGCCGGATATTACTTGGAATGTGAATTGGAACGAAATCGCCAATAGATAAGACCATTTTACAATTTGGGCCCAAGTTAGAAGCAGAGCCTAAGGTGTAAATTATCGATAGTCTATATCTCGGAAACTATAAGAGATAATGCAATTTGGCAACCGGCAATGTAATTAGCATGCCGAATATTACTTGGAATGTGAATTGGAACGAAATCGCCAATAGGTAAGACCATTTTACAATTTGGGCCCAAGTTAGAAGCAGAGCCTAAGGTGTAAATTATCGATAGTCCATATCTCGGAAACTATAAGAGATAATTCAATTTGGCAACCGGCAATGTAATTAGCATGCCGGATATTACTTGGAATGTGAATTGGAACGAAATCGCCAATAGATAAGACCATTTTACAATTTGGGCCCAAGTTAGAAGCAGAGCCTAAGGTGTAAATTACCGATAGTCCATATCTCGGAAACTATAAGAGATAATGCAATTTGGCAACCGGCAATGTAATTAGCATGCCGAATATTACTTGGAATGTGAATTGGAACGAAATCGCCAATAGATAAGACCATTTTACAATTTGGGCCCAAGTTAGAAGCAGAGCCTAAGGTGTAAATTATCGATAGCCCATATCTCGGAAACTATAAGAGATAATGCAATTTGGCAACCGGCAATGTAATTAGCATGCCGAATATTACTTGGAATGTGAATTGGAACGAAATCGCCAATAGATAAGACCATTTTACAATTTGGGCCCAAGTTAGGAGCAGAGCCTAAGGTGTAAATTATCGATAGTCCATATCTCGGAAACTATAAGAGATAATGCACTTTGGCAACCGGCAATGTAATTAGCATGCCGAATATTACTTGGAATGTGAATTGGAACGAAATCGCCAATAGATAAGACCATTTTACAATTTGGGCCCAAGTTAGAAGCAGAGCCTAAGGTGTAAATTATCGATAGTCCATATCTCGGAAACTATAAGAGATAATGCAATTTGGCAACCGGCAATGTAATTAGCATGCCGAATATTACTTGGAATGTGAATTGGAACGAAATCGCCAATAGATAAGACCATTTTACAATTTGGGCCCAAGTTAGAAGCAGAGCCTAAGGTGTAAATTATCGATAGTCCATATCTCGGAAACTATAAGAGATAATGCACTTTGGCAACCGGCAATGTAATTAGCATGCCGAATATTACTTGGAATGTGAATTGGAACGAAATCGCCAATAGATAAGACCATTTTACAATTTGGGCCCAAGTTAGAAGCAGAGCCTAAGGTGTAAATTATCGATAGTCCATATCTCGGAAACTATAAGAGATAATTCAATTTGGCAACCGGCAATGTAATTAGCATGCCGGATATTACTTGGAATGTGAATTGGAACGAAATCGCCAATAGATAAGACCATTTTACAATTTGGGCCCAAGTTAGAAGCAGAGCCTAAGGTGTAAATTATCGATAGTCCATATCTCGGAAACTATAAGAGATAATGCAATTTGGCAACCGGCAATGTAATTAGCATGCCGAATATTACTTGGAATGTGAATTGGAACGAAATCGCCAATAGGTAAGACCATTTTACAATTTGGGCCCAAGTTAGAAGCAGAGCCTAAGGTGTAAATTATCGATAGTCCATATCTCGGAAACTATAAGAGATAATTCAATTTGGCAACCGGCAATGTAATTAGCATGCCGGATATTACTTGGAATGTGAATAGGAACGAAATCGCCAATAGATAAGACCATTTTACAATTTGGGCCCAAGTTAGAAGCAGAGCCTAAGGTGTAAATTACCGATAGTCCATATCTCGGAAACTATAAGAGATAATGCAATTTGGCAACCGGCAATGTAATTAGCATGCCGAATATTACTTGGAATGTGAATTGGAACGAAATCGCCAATAGATAAGACCATTTTACAATTTGGGCCCAAGTTAGAAGCAGAGCCTAAGGTGTAAATTATCGATAGCCCATATCTCGGAAACTATAAGAGATAATGCAATTTGGCAACCGGCAATGTAATTAGCATGCCGAATATTACTTGGAATGTGAATTGGAACGAAATCGCCAATAGATAAGACCATTTTACAATTTGGGCCCAAGTTAGGAGCAGAGCCTAAGGTGTAAATTATCGATAGTCCATATCTCGGAAACTATAAGAGATAATGCACTTTGGCAACCGGCAATGTAATTAGCATGCCGAATATTACTTGGAATGTGAATTGGAACGACATCGCCAATAGATAAGACCATTTTACAATTTGGGCCCAAGTTAGAAGCAGAGCCTAAGGTGTAAATTATCGATAGTCCATATCTCGGAAACTATAAGAGATAATTCAATTTGGCAATCGGCAATGTAATTAGCATGCCGGATATTACTTGGAATGTGAATTGGAACGAAATCGCCAATAGATAAGACCATTTTACAATTTGGGCCCAAGTTAGAAGCAGAGCCTAAGGTGTAAATTATCGATAGTCCATATCTCGGAAACTATAAGAGATAATGCAATTTGGCAACCGGCAATGTAATTAGCATGCCGAATATTACTTGGAATGTGAATTGGAACGAAATCGCCAATAGATAAGACGATTTTACAATTTGGGCCCAAGTTAGAAGCAGAGCCTAAGATGTAAATTATCGATAGTCCATATCTCGGAAACTATAAGAGATAATGAAATTTGGCAACCGGCAATGTAATTAGCATGCCGAATATTACTTGGAATGTGAATTGGAACGAAATCGCCAATAGATAAGACCATTTTACAATTTGGGCCCAAGTTAGAAGCAGAGCCTAAGGTGTAAATTATCGATAGTCCATATCTCGGAAACTATAAGAGATAATGCAATTTGGCAACCGGCAATGTAATTAGCATGCCGAATATTACTTGGAATGTGAATTGGAACGAAATCGCCAATCGATAAGACCATTTTACAATTTGGGCCCAAGTTAGAAGCAGAGCCTAAGGTGTAAATTATCGATAGTCCATATCTCGGAAACTATAAGAGATAATGCACTTTGGCAACCGGCAATGTAATTAGCATGCCGAATATTACTTGGAATGTGAATTGGAACGAAATCGCCAATAGATAAGACCATTTTACAATTTGGGCCCAAGTTAGAAGCAGAGCCTAAGGTGTAAATTATCGATAGTCCATATCTCGGAAACTATAAGAGATAATTCAATTTGGCAACCGGCAATGTAATTAGCATGCCGGATATTACTTGGAGTGTGAATTGGAACGAAATCGCCAATAGATAAGACCATTTTACAATTTGGGCCCAAGTTAGAAGCAGAGCCTAAGGTGTAAATTATCGATAGTCCATATCTCGGAAACTATAAGAGATAATGCAATTTGGCAACCGGCAATGTAATTAGCATGCCGAATATTACTTGGAATGTGAATTGGAACGAAATCGCCAATAGATAAGACGATTTTACAATTTGGGCCCAAGTTAGAAGCAGAGCCTAAGATGTAAATTATCGATAGTCCATATCTCGGAAACTATAAGAGATAATGCAATTTGGCAACCGGCAATGTAATTAGCATGCCGAATATTACTTGGAATGTGAATTGGAACGAAATCGCCAATAGATAAGACCATTTTACAATTTGGGCCCAAGTTAGAAGCAGAGCCTAAGGTGTAAATTATCGATAGTCCATATCTCGGAAACTATAAGAGATAATGCAATTTGGCAACCGGCAATGTAATTAGCATGCCGAATATTACTTGGAATGTGAATTGGAACGAAATCGCCAATAGGTAAGACCATTTTACAATTTGGGCCCAAGTTAGAAGCAGAGCCTAAGGTGTAAATTATCGATAGTCCATATCTCGGAAACTATAAGAGATAATTCAATTTGGCAACCGGCAATGTAATTAGCATGCCGGATATTACTTGGAATGTGAATTGGAACGAAATCGCCAATAGATAAGACCATTTTACAATTTGGGCCCAAGTTAGAAGCAGAGCCTAAGGTGTAAATTACCGATAGTCCATATCTCGGAAACTATAAGAGATAATGCAATTTGGCAACCGGCAATGTAATTAGCATGCCGAATATTACTTGGAATGTGAATTGGAACGAAATCGCCAATAGATAAGACCAATTTACAATTTGGGCCCAAGTTAGAAGCAGAGCCTAAGGTGTAAATTATCGATAGCCCATATCTCGGAAACTATAAGAGATAATGCAATTTGGCAACCGGCAATGTAATTAGCATGCCGAATATTACTTGGAATGTGAATTGGAACGAAATCGCCAATAGATAAGACCATTTTACAATTTGGGCCCAAGTTAGGAGCAGTGCCTAAGGTGTAAATTATCGATAGTCCATATCTCGGAAACTATAAGAGATAATTCAATTTGGCAACCGGCAATGTAATTAGCATGCCGGATATTACTTGGAATGTGAATTGGAACGAAATCGCCAATAGATAAGACCATTTTACAATTTGGGCCCAAGTTAGAAGCAGAGCCTAAGGTGTAAATTATCGATAGTCCATATCTCGGAAACTATAAGAGATAATGCAATTTGGCAACCGGCAATGTAATTAGCATGCCGAATATTACTTGGAATGTGAATTGGAACGAAATCGCCAATAGATAAGACGATTTTACAATTTGGGCCCAAGTTAGAAGCAGAGCCTAAGATGTAAATTATCGATAGTCCATATCTCGGAAACTATAAGAGATAATGCAATTTGGCAACCGGCAATGTAATTAGCATGCCGAATATTACTTGGAATGTGAATTGGAACGAAATCGCCAATAGATAAGACCATTTTACAATTTGGGCCCAAGTTAGAAGCAGAGCCTAAGGTGTAAATTATCGATAGTCCATATCTCGGAAACTATAAGAGATAATGCAATTTGGCAACCGGCAATGTAATTAGCATGCCGAATATTACTTGGAATGTGAATTGGAACGAAATCGCCAATAGGTAAGACCATTTTACAATTTGGGCCCAAGTTAGAAGCAGAGCCTAAGGTGTAAATTATTGATAGTCCAAGGTTCGTCCATCGATCGGAAACTATAAGAGATAATGCAATTTGGCAACCGGCAATGTAATTAGCATGCCGAATATTACTTGGAATGTGAATTGGAACGAAATCGCCAATAGATAAGGCCATTTTACAATTTGGGCCCAAGTTAGAAGCAGAGCCTAAGGTGTAAATTATTGATAGTCCATATCTCGGAAACTATAAGAGATAATGCAATTTGGCAACCGGCAATGTAATTAGCATGCCGAATATTACTTGGAATGTGAATTGGAACGAAATCGCCAATAGATAAGACCATTTTACAATTTGGGCCCAAGTTAGAAGCAGAGCCTAAGGTGTAAATTATTGATAGTCCATATCTCGGAAACTATAAGAGATAATGCAATTTCGCAACCGGCAATGTATTTAGCATGCCGAATATTACTTGGAGTGTGAATTGGAACGAAATCGCCAATAGATAAGACCATTTTACAATTTGGGCCAAAGTTAGAAGCAGAGCCTAAGGTGTAAATTATCGATAGTCCATATCTCGGAAACTATAAGAGATAATGCAATTTGGCAACCGGCAATGTAATTAGCATGCCGAATATTACTTGGAATGTGAATTGGAACGAAATCGCCAATAGATAAGACCATTTTACAATTTGGGCCCAAGTTAGAAGCAGAGCCTAAGGTGTAAATTATCGATAGTCCATATCTCGGAAACTATAAGAGATAATTCAATTTGGCAACCGGCAATGTAATTAGCATGCCGGATATTACTTGGAATGTGAATTGGAACGAAATCGCCAATAGATAAGACCATTTTACAATTTGGGCCCAAGTTAGAAGCAGAGCCTAAGGTGTAAATTATCGATAGTCCATATCTCGGAAACTATAAGAGATAATGCAATTTGGCAACCGGCAATGTAATTAGCATGCCGAATATTACTTGGAATGTGAATTGGAACGAAATCGCCAATAGGTAAGACCATTTTACAATTTGGGCCCAAGTTAGAAGCAGAGCCTAAGGTGTAAATTATCGATAGCCCATATCTCGGAAACTATAAGAGATAATGCAATTTGGCAACCGGCAATGTAATTAGCATGCCGAATATTACTTGGAATGTGAATTGGAACGAAATCGCCAATAGATAAGACCATTTTACAATTTGGGCCCAAGTTAGAATCAGAGCCTAAGGTGTAAATTATCGATAGCCCATATCTCGGAAACTATAAGAGATAATGCAATTTGGCAACCGGCAATGTAATTAGCATGCCGAATATTACTTGGAATGTGAATTGGAACGAAATCGCCAATAGATAAGACCATTTTACAATTTGGGCCCAAGTTAGGAGCAGAGCCTAAGGTGTAAATTATCGATAGTCCATATCTCGGAAACTATAAGAGATAATGCATTTTGGCAACCGGCAATGTAATTAGCATGCCGAATATTACTTGGAATGTGAATTGGAACGAAATCGCCAATAGATAAGACCATTTTACAATTTGGGCCCAAGTTAGAAGCAGAGCCTAAGGTGTAAATTATCGATAGTCCATATCTCGGAAACTATAAGAGATAATGCAATTTGGCAACCGGCAATGTAATTAGCATGCCGAATATTACTTGGAATGTGAATTGGAACGAAATCGCCAATAGATAAGACCATTTTACAATTTGGGCCCAAGTTAGAAGCAGAGCCTAAGGTGTAAATTATCGATAGTCCATATCTCGGAAACTATAAGAGATAATGCACTTTGGCAACCGGCAATGTAATTAGCATGCCGAATATTACTTGGAATGTGAATTGGAACGAAATCGCCAATAGATAAGACCATTTTACAATTTGGGCCCAAGTTAGAAGCAGAGCCTAAGGTGTAAATTATCGATAGTCCATATCTCGGAAACTATAAGAGATAATTCAATTTGGCAACCGGCAATGTAATTAGCATGCCGGATATTACTTGGAATGTGAATTGGAACGAAATCGCCAATAGATAAGACCATTTTACAATTTGGGCCCAAGTTAGAAGCAGAGCCTAAGGTGTAAATTATCGATAGTCCATATCTCGGAAACTATAAGAGATAATGCAATTTGGCAACCGGCAATGTAATTAGCATGCCGAATATTACTTGGAATGTGAATTGGAACGAAATCGCCAATAGATAAGACGATTTTACAATTTGGGCCCAAGTTAGAAGCAGAGCCTAAGATGTAAATTATCGATAGTCCATATCTCGGAAACTATAAGAGATAATGCAATTTGGCAACCGGCAATGTAATTAGCATGCCGAATATTACTTGGAATGTGAATTGGAACGAAATCGCCAATAGATAAGACCATTTTACAATTTGGGCCCAAGTTAGAAGCAGAGCCTAAGGTGTAAATTATCGATAGTCCATATCTCGGAAACTATAAGAGATAATGCAATTTGGCAACCGGCAATGTAATTAGCATGCCGAATATTACTTGGAATGTGAATTGGAACGAAATCGCCAATAGGTAAGACCATTTTACAATTTGGGCCCAAGTTAGAAGCAGAGCCTAAGGTGTAAATTATCGATAGTCCATATCTCGGAAACTATAAGAGATAATTCAATTTGGCAACCGGCAATGTAATTAGCATGCCGGATATTACTTGGAATGTGAATAGGAACGAAATCGCCAATAGATAAGACCATTTTACAATTTGGGCCCAAGTTAGAAGCAGAGCCTAAGGTGTAAATTACCGATAGTCCATATCTCGGAAACTATAAGAGATAATGCAATTTGGCAACCGGCAATGTAATTAGCATGCCGAATATTACTTGGAATGTGAATTGGAACGAAATCGCCAATAGATAAGACCATTTTACAATTTGGGCCCAAGTTAGAAGCAGAGCCTAAGGTGTAAATTATCGATAGCCCATATCTCGGAAACTATAAGAGATAATGCAATTTGGCAACCGGCAATGTAATTAGCATGCCGAATATTACTTAGAATGTGAATTGGAACGAAATCGCCAATAGATAAGACCATTTTACAATTTGGGCCCAAGTTAGGAGCAGAGCCTAAGGTGTAAATTATCGATAGTCCATATCTCGGAAACTATAAGAGATAATGCACTTTGGCAACCGGCAATGTAATTAGCATGCCGAATATTACTTGGAATGTGAATTGGAACGACATCGCCAATAGATAAGACCATTTTACAATTTGGGCCCAAGTTAGAAGCAGAGCCTAAGGTGTAAATTATCGATAGTCCAGATCTCGGAAACTATAAGAGATAATTCAATTTGGCAATCGGCAATGTAATTAGCATGCCGGATATTACTTGGAATGTGAATTGGAACGAAATCGCCAATAGATAAGACCATTTTACAATTTGGGCCCAAGTTAGAAGCAGAGCCTAAGGTGTAAATTATCGATAGTCCATATCTCGGAAACTATAAGAGATAATGCAATTTGGCAACCGGCAATGTAATTAGCATGCCGAATATTACTTGGAATGTGAATTGGAACGAAATCGCCAATAGATAAGACGATTTTACAATTTGGGCCCAAGTTAGAAGCAGAGCCTAAGATGTAAATTATCGATAGTCCATATCTCGGAAACTATAAGAGATAATGCAATTTGGCAACCGGCAATGTAATTAGCATGCCGAATATTACTTGGAATGTGAATTGGAACGAAATCGCCAATAGATAAGACCATTTTACAATTTGGGCCCAAGTTAGAAGCAGAGCCTAAGGTGTAAATTATCGATAGTCCATATCTCGGAAACTATAAGAGATAATGCAATTTGGCAACCGGCAATGTAATTAGCATGCCGAATATTACTTGGAATGTGAATTGGAACGAAATCGCCAATAGATAAGACCATTTTACAATTTGGGCCCAAGTTAGGAGCAGAGCCTAAGGTGTAAATTATCGATAGTCCATATCTCGGAAACTATAAGAGATAATGCACTTTGGCAACCGGCAATGTAATTAGCATGCCGAATATTACTTGGAATGTGAATTGGAACGAAATCGCCAATAGATAAGACCATTTTACAATTTGGGCCCAAGTTAGAAGCAGAGCCTAAGGTGTAAATTATCGATAGTCCATATCTCGGAAACTATAAGAGATAATGCAATTTGGCAACCGGCAATGTAATTAGCATGCCGAATATTACTTGGAATGTGAATTGGAACGAAATCGCCAATAGATAAGACCATTTTACAATTTGGGCCCAAGTTAGAAGCAGAGCCTAAGGTGTAAATTATCGATAGTCCATATCTCGGAAACTATAAGAGATAATGCACTTTGGCAACCGGCAATGTAATTAGCATGCCGAATATTACTTGGAATGTGAATTGGAACGAAATCGCCAATAGATAAGACCATTTTACAATTTGGGCCCAAGTTAGAAGCAGAGCCTAAGTTGTAAATTATTGATAGTCCATATCTCGGAAACTATAAGAGATAATGCAATTTCGCAACCGGCAATGTAATTAGCATGCCGAATATTACTTGGAATGTGAATTGGAACGAAATCGCCAATAGATAAGACCATTTTACAATTTGGGCCCAATTTAGAAGCAGAGCCTAAGATGTAAATTATCGATAGTCCATATCTCGGAAACTATAAGAGATAATGCAATTTGGCAACCGGCAATGTAATTAGCATGCCGAATATTACTTGGAATGTGAATTGGAACGAAATCGCCAATAGATAAGACCATTTTACAATTTGGGCCCAAGTTAGAAGCAGAGCCTAAGGTGTAAATTATCGATAGTCCATATCTCGGAAACTATAAGAGATAATTCAATTTGGCAACAGGCAATGTAATTAGCATGCCGGATATTACTTGGAATGTGAATTGGAACGAAATCGCCAATAGATAAGACCATTTTACAATTTGGGCCCAAGTTAGAAGCAGAGCCTAAGGTGTAAATTATCGATAGTCCATATATCGGAAACTATAAGAGATAATGCAATTTGGCAACCGGCAATGTAATTAGCATGCCGAATATTACTTGGAATGTGAATTGGAACGAAATCGCCAATAGATAAGACCATTTTACAATTTGGGCCCAAGTTAGAAGCAGAGCCTAAGGTGTAAATTATCGATAGTCCATATCTCGGAAACTATAAGAGATAATGCAATTTGGCAACCGGCAATGTAATTAGCATGCCGAATATTGCTTGGAATGTGAATTGGAACGAAATCGCCAATAGATAAGACCATTTTACAATTTGGGCCCAAGTTAGAAGCAGAGCCTAAGGTGTAAATTATCGATAGTCCATATCTCGGAAACTATAAGAGATAATGCAATTTGGCAACCGGCAATGTAATTAGCATGCCGAATATTACTTGGAATGTGAATTGGAACGAAATCGCCAATAGATAAGACCATTTTACAATTTGGGCCCAAGTTAGAAGCAGAGCCTAAGGTGTAAATTATTGATAGTCCATATCTCGGAAACTATAAGAGATAATGCAATTTCGCAACCGGCAATGTAATTAGCATGCCGAATATCACTTGAAATGTGAATTGGGACGAAATCGCCAATAGATAAGACCATTTTACAATTTGGGCCCAAGTTAGAAGCAGAGCCTAAGGTGTAAATTATCGATAGTCCATATCTCGGAAACTATAAGAGATAATGCAATTTGGCAACCGGCAATGTAATTAGCATGCCGAATATTACTTGGAATGTGAATTGGAACGAAATCGCCAATAGATAAGACCATTTTACAATTTGGGCCCAAGTTAGAAGCAGAGCCTAAGATGTAAATTATCGATAGTCCATATCTCGGAAACTATAAGAGATAATGCAATTTGGCAACCGGCAATGTAATTAGCATGCCGAATATTACTTGGAATGTGAATTGGAACGAAATCGCCAATAGATAAGACCATTTTACAATTTGGGCCCAAGTTAGAAGCAGAGCCTAAGGTGTAAATTATCGATAGTCCATATCTCGGAAACTATAAGAGATAATGCACTTTGGCAACCGGCAATGTAATTAGCATGCCGAATATTACTTGGAATGTGAATTGGAACGAAATCGCCAATAGATAAGACCATTTTACAATTTGGGCCCAAGTTAGAAGCAGAGCCTAAGGTGTAAATTATCGATAGTCCATATCTCGGAAACTATAAGAGATAATTCAATTTGGCAACCGGCAATGTAATTAGCATGCCGGATATTACTTGGAATGTGAATTGGAACGAAATCGCCAATAGATAAGACCATTTTACAATTTGGGCCCAAGTTAGAAGCAGAGCCTAAGGTGTAAATTATCGATAGTCCATATCTCGGAAACTATAAGAGATAATGCAATTTGGCAACCGGCAATGTAATTAGCATGCCGAATATTACTTGGAATGTGAATTGGAACGAAATCGCCAATAGATAAGACGATTTTACAATTTGGGCCCAAGTTAGAAGCAGAGCCTAAGATGTAAATTATCGATAGTCCATATCTCGGAAACTATAAGAGATAATGCAATTTGGCAACCGGCAATGTAATTAGCATGCCGAATATTACTTGGAATGTGAATTGGAACGAAATCGCCAATAGATAAGACCATTTTACAATTTGGGCCCAAGTTAGAAGCAGAGCCTAAGGTGTAAATTATCGATAGTCCATATCTCGGAAACTATAAGAGATAATGCAATTTGGCAACCGGCAATGTAATTAGCATGCCGAATATTACTTGGAATGTGAATTGGAACGAAATCGCCAATAGGTAAGACCATTTTACAATTTGGGCCCAAGTTAGAAGCAGAGCCTAAGGTGTAAATTATCGATAGTCCATATCTCGGAAACTATAAGAGATAATTCAATTTGGCAACCGGCAATGTAATTAGCATGCCGGATATTACTTGGAATGTGAATAGGAACGAAATCGCCAATAGATAAGACCATTTTACAATTTGGGCCCAAGTTAGAAGCAGAGCCTAAGGTGTAAATTACCGATAGTCCATATCTCGGAAACTATAAGAGATAATGCAATTTGGCAACCGGCAATGTAATTAGCATGCCGAATATTACTTGGAATGTGAATTGGAACGAAATCGCCAATAGATAAGACCATTTTACAATTTGGGCCCAAGTTAGAAGCAGAGCCTAAGGTGTAAATTATCGATAGCCCATATCTCGGAAACTATAAGAGATAATGCAATTTGGCAACCGGCAATGTAATTAGCATGCCGAATATTACTTGGAATGTGAATTGGAACGAAATCGCCAATAGATAAGACCATTTTACAATTTGGGCCCAAGTTAGGAGCAGAGCCTAAGGTGTAAATTATCGATAGTCCATATCTCGGAAACTATAAGAGATAATGCACTTTGGCAACCGGCAATGTAATTAGCATGCCGAATATTACTTGGAATGTGAATTGGAACGACATCGCCAATAGATAAGACCATTTTACAATTTGGGCCCAAGTTAGAAGCAGAGCCTAAGGTGTAAATTATCGATAGTCCATATCTCGGAAACTATAAGAGATAATTCAATTTGGCAATCGGCAATGTAATTAGCATGCCGGATATTACTTGGAATGTGAATTGGAACGAAATCGCCAATAGATAAGACCATTTTACAATTTGGGCCCAAGTTAGAAGCAGAGCCTAAGGTGTAAATTATCGATAGTCCATATCTCGGAAACTATAAGAGATAATGCAATTTGGCAACCGGCAATGTAATTAGCATGCCGAATATTACTTGGAATGTGAATTGGAACGAAATCGCCAATAGATAAGACGATTTTACAATTTGGGCCCAAGTTAGAAGCAGAGCCTAAGATGTAAATTATCGATAGTCCATATCTCGGAAACTATAAGAGATAATGAAATTTGGCAACCGGCAATGTAATTAGCATGCCGAATATTACTTGGAATGTGAATTGGAACGAAATCGCCAATAGATAAGACCATTTTACAATTTGGGCCCAAGTTAGAAGCAGAGCCTAAGGTGTAAATTATCGATAGTCCATATCTCGGAAACTATAAGAGATAATGCAATTTGGCAACCGGCAATGTAATTAGCATGCCGAATATTACTTGGAATGTGAATTGGAACGAAATCGCCAATCGATAAGACCATTTTACAATTTGGGCCCAAGTTAGAAGCAGAGCCTAAGGTGTAAATTATCGATAGTCCATATCTCGGAAACTATAAGAGATAATGCACTTTGGCAACCGGCAATGTAATTAGCATGCCGAATATTACTTGGAATGTGAATTGGAACGAAATCGCCAATAGATAAGACCATTTTACAATTTGGGCCCAAGTTAGAAGCAGAGCCTAAGGTGTAAATTATCGATAGTCCATATCTCGGAAACTATAAGAGATAATTCAATTTGGCAACCGGCAATGTAATTAGCATGCCGGATATTACTTGGAGTGTGAATTGGAACGAAATCGCCAATAGATAAGACCATTTTACAATTTGGGCCCAAGTTAGAAGCAGAGCCTAAGGTGTAAATTATCGATAGTCCATATCTCGGAAACTATAAGAGATAATGCAATTTGGCAACCGGCAATGTAATTAGCATGCCGAATATTACTTGGAATGTGAATTGGAACGAAATCGCCAATAGATAAGACGATTTTACAATTTGGGCCCAAGTTAGAAGCAGAGCCTAAGATGTAAATTATCGATAGTCCATATCTCGGAAACTATAAGAGATAATGCAATTTGGCAACCGGCAATGTAATTAGCATGCCGAATATTACTTGGAATGTGAATTGGAACGAAATCGCCAATAGATAAGACCATTTTACAATTTGGGCCCAAGTTAGAAGCAGAGCCTAAGGTGTAAATTATCGATAGTCCATATCTCGGAAACTATAAGAGATAATGCAATTTGGCAACCGGCAATGTAATTAGCATGCCGAATATTACTTGGAATGTGAATTGGAACGAAATCGCCAATAGGTAAGACCATTTTACAATTTGGGCCCAAGTTAGAAGCAGAGCCTAAGGTGTAAATTATCGATAGTCCATATCTCGGAAACTATAAGAGATAATTCAATTTGGCAACCGGCAATGTAATTAGCATGCCGGATATTACTTGGAATGTGAATTGGAACGAAATCGCCAATAGATAAGACCATTTTACAATTTGGGCCCAAGTTAGAAGCAGAGCCTAAGGTGTAAATTACCGATAGTCCATATCTCGGAAACTATAAGAGATAATGCAATTTGGCAACCGGCAATGTAATTAGCATGCCGAATATTACTTGGAATGTGAATTGGAACGAAATCGCCAATAGATAAGACCAATTTACAATTTGGGCCCAAGTTAGAAGCAGAGCCTAAGGTGTAAATTATCGATAGCCCATATCTCGGAAACTATAAGAGATAATGCAATTTGGCAACCGGCAATGTAATTAGCATGCCGAATATTACTTGGAATGTGAATTGGAACGAAATCGCCAATAGATAAGACCATTTTACAATTTGGGCCCAAGTTAGGAGCAGTGCCTAAGGTGTAAATTATCGATAGTCCATATCTCGGAAACTATAAGAGATAATTCAATTTGGCAACCGGCAATGTAATTAGCATGCCGGATATTACTTGGAATGTGAATTGGAACGAAATCGCCAATAGATAAGACCATTTTACAATTTGGGCCCAAGTTAGAAGCAGAGCCTAAGGTGTAAATTATCGATAGTCCATATCTCGGAAACTATAAGAGATAATGCAATTTGGCAACCGGCAATGTAATTAGCATGCCGAATATTACTTGGAATGTGAATTGGAACGAAATCGCCAATAGATAAGACGATTTTACAATTTGGGCCCAAGTTAGAAGCAGAGCCTAAGATGTAAATTATCGATAGTCCATATCTCGGAAACTATAAGAGATAATGCAATTTGGCAACCGGCAATGTAATTAGCATGCCGAATATTACTTGGAATGTGAATTGGAACGAAATCGCCAATAGATAAGACCATTTTACAATTTGGGCCCAAGTTAGAAGCAGAGCCTAAGGTGTAAATTATCGATAGTCCATATCTCGGAAACTATAAGAGATAATGCAATTTGGCAACCGGCAATGTAATTAGCATGCCGAATATTACTTGGAATGTGAATTGGAACGAAATCGCCAATAGGTAAGACCATTTTACAATTTGGGCCCAAGTTAGAAGCAGAGCCTAAGGTGTAAATTATTGATAGTCCAATTCTCGGAAACTATAAGAGATAATGCAATTTGGCAACCGGCAATGTAATTAGCATGCCGAATATTACTTGGAATGTGAATTGGAACGAAATCGCCAATAGATAAGGCCATTTTACAATTTGGGCCCAAGTTAGAAGCAGAGCCTAAGGTGTAAATTATTGATAGTCCATATCTCGGAAACTATAAGAGATAATGCAATTTGGCAACCGGCAATGTAATTAGCATGCCGAATATTACTTGGAATGTGAATTGGAACGAAATCGCCAATAGATAAGACCATTTTACAATTTGGGCCCAAGTTAGAAGCAGAGCCTAAGGTGTAAATTATTGATAGTCCATATCTCGGAAACTATAAGAGATAATGCAATTTCGCAACCGGCAATGTATTTAGCATGCCGAATATTACTTGGAGTGTGAATTGGAACGAAATCGCCAATAGATAAGACCATTTTACAATTTGGGCCAAAGTTAGAAGCAGAGCCTAAGGTGTAAATTATCGATAGTCCATATCTCGGAAACTATAAGAGATAATGCAATTTGGCAACCGGCAATGTAATTAGCATGCCGAATATTACTTGGAATGTGAATTGGAACGAAATCGCCAATAGATAAGACCATTTTACAATTTGGGCCCAAGTTAGAAGCAGAGCCTAAGGTGTAAATTATCGATAGTCCATATCTCGGAAACTATAAGAGATAATTCAATTTGGCAACCGGCAATGTAATTAGCATGCCGGATATTACTTGGAATGTGAATTGGAACGAAATCGCCAATAGATAAGACCATTTTACAATTTGGGCCCAAGTTAGAAGCAGAGCCTAAGGTGTAAATTATCGATAGTCCATATCTCGGAAACTATAAGAGATAATGCAATTTGGCAACCGGCAATGTAATTAGCATGCCGAATATTACTTGGAATGTGAATTGGAACGAAATCGCCAATAGGTAAGACCATTTTACAATTTGGGCCCAAGTTAGAAGCAGAGCCTAAGGTGTAAATTATCGATAGCCCATATCTCGGAAACTATAAGAGATAATGCAATTTGGCAACCGGCAATGTAATTAGCATGCCGAATATTACTTGGAATGTGAATTGGAACGAAATCGCCAATAGATAAGACCATTTTACAATTTGGGCCCAAGTTAGAATCAGAGCCTAAGGTGTAAATTATCGATAGCCCATATCTCGGAAACTATAAGAGATAATGCAATTTGGCAACCGGCAATGTAATTAGCATGCCGAATATTACTTGGAATGTGAATTGGAACGAAATCGCCAATAGATAAGACCATTTTACAATTTGGGCCCAAGTTAGGAGCAGAGCCTAAGGTGTAAATTATCGATAGTCCATATCTCGGAAACTATAAGAGATAATGCATTTTGGCAACCGGCAATGTAATTAGCATGCCGAATATTACTTGGAATGTGAATTGGAACGAAATCGCCAATAGATAAGACCATTTTACAATTTGGGCCCAAGTTAGAAGCAGAGCCTAAGGTGTAAATTATCGATAGTCCATATCTCGGAAACTATAAGAGATAATGCAATTTGGCAACCGGCAATGTAATTAGCATGCCGAATATTACTTGGAATGTGAATTGGAACGAAATCGCCAATAGATAAGACCATTTTACAATTTGGGCCCAAGTTAGAAGCAGAGCCTAAGGTGTAAATTATCGATAGTCCATATCTCGGAAACTATAAGAGATAATGCACTTTGGCAACCGGCAATGTAATTAGCATGCCGAATATTACTTGGAATGTGAATTGGAACGAAATCGCCAATAGATAAGACCATTTTACAATTTGGGCCCAAGTTAGAAGCAGAGCCTAAGGTGTAAATTATCGATAGTCCATATCTCGGAAACTATAAGAGATAATTCAATTTGGCAACCGGCAATGTAATTAGCATGCCGGATATTACTTGGAATGTGAATTGGAACGAAATCGCCAATAGATAAGACCATTTTACAATTTGGGCCCAAGTTAGAAGCAGAGCCTAAGGTGTAAATTATCGATAGTCCATATCTCGGAAACTATAAGAGATAATGCAATTTGGCAACCGGCAATGTAATTAGCATGCCGAATATTACTTGGAATGTGAATTGGAACGAAATCGCCAATAGATAAGACGATTTTACAATTTGGGCCCAAGTTAGAAGCAGAGCCTAAGATGTAAATTATCGATAGTCCATATCTCGGAAACTATAAGAGATAATGCAATTTGGCAACCGGCAATGTAATTAGCATGCCGAATATTACTTGGAATGTGAATTGGAACGAAATCGCCAATAGATAAGACCATTTTACAATTTGGGCCCAAGTTAGAAGCAGAGCCTAAGGTGTAAATTATCGATAGTCCATATCTCGGAAACTATAAGAGATAATGCAATTTGGCAACCGGCAATGTAATTAGCATGCCGAATATTACTTGGAATGTGAATTGGAACGAAATCGCCAATAGGTAAGACCATTTTACAATTTGGGCCCAAGTTAGAAGCAGAGCCTAAGGTGTAAATTATCGATAGTCCATATCTCGGAAACTATAAGAGATAATTCAATTTGGCAACCGGCAATGTAATTAGCATGCCGGATATTACTTGGAATGTGAATAGGAACAAAATCGCCAATAGATAAGACCATTTTACAATTTGGGCCCAAGTTAGAAGCAGAGCCTAAGGTGTAAATTACCGATAGTCCATATCTCGGAAACTATAAGAGATAATGCAATTTGGCAACCGGCAATGTAATTAGCATGCCGAATATTACTTGGAATGTGAATTGGAACGAAATCGCCAATAGATAAGACCATTTTACAATTTGGGCCCAAGTTAGAAGCAGAGCCTAAGGTGTAAATTATCGATAGCCCATATCTCGGAAACTATAAGAGATAATGCAATTTGGCAACCGGCAATGTAATTAGCATGCCGAATATTACTTAGAATGTGAATTGGAACGAAATCGCCAATAGATAAGACCATTTTACAATTTGGGCCCAAGTTAGGAGCAGAGCCTAAGGTGTAAATTATCGATAGTCCATATCTCGGAAACTATAAGAGATAATGCACTTTGGCAACCGGCAATGTAATTAGCATGCCGAATATTACTTGGAATGTGAATTGGAACGACATCGCCAATAGATAAGACCATTTTACAATTTGGGCCCAAGTTAGAAGCAGAGCCTAAGGTGTAAATTATCGATAGTCCAGATCTCGGAAACTATAAGAGATAATTCAATTTGGCAATCGGCAATGTAATTAGCATGCCGGATATTACTTGGAATGTGAATTGGAACGAAATCGCCAATAGATAAGACCATTTTACAATTTGGGCCCAAGTTAGAAGCAGAGCCTAAGGTGTAAATTATCGATAGTCCATATCTCGGAAACTATAAGAGATAATGCAATTTGGCAACCGGCAATGTAATTAGCATGCCGAATATTACTTGGAATGTGAATTGGAACGAAATCGCCAATAGATAAGACGATTTTACAATTTGGGCCCAAGTTAGAAGCAGAGCCTAAGATGTAAATTATCGATAGTCCATATCTCGGAAACTATAAGAGATAATGCAATTTGGCAACCGGCAATGTAATTAGCATGCCGAATATTACTTGGAATGTGAATTGGAACGAAATCGCCAATAGATAAGACCATTTTACAATTTGGGCCCAAGTTAGAAGCAGAGCCTAAGGTGTAAATTATCGATAGTCCATATCTCGGAAACTATAAGAGATAATGCAATTTGGCAACCGGCAATGTAATTAGCATGCCGAATATTACTTGGAATGTGAATTGGAACGAAATCGCCAATAGATAAGACCATTTTACAATTTGGGCCCAAGTTAGGAGCAGAGCCTAAGGTGTAAATTATCGATAGTCCATATCTCGGAAACTATAAGAGATAATGCACTTTGGCAACCGGCAATGTAATTAGCATGCCGAATATTACTTGGAATGTGAATTGGAACGAAATCGCCAATAGATAAGACCATTTTACAATTTGGGCCCAAGTTAGAAGCAGAGCCTAAGGTGTAAATTATCGATAGTCCATATCTCGGAAACTATAAGAGATAATGCAATTTGGCAACCGGCAATGTAATTAGCATGCCGAATATTACTTGGAATGTGAATTGGAACGAAATCGCCAATAGATAAGACCATTTTACAATTTGGGCCCAAGTTAGAAGCAGAGCCTAAGGTGTAAATTATCGATAGTCCATATCTCGGAAACTATAAGAGATAATGCACTTTGGCAACCGGCAATGTAATTAGCATGCCGAATATTACTTGGAATGTGAATTGGAACGAAATCGCCAATAGATAAGACCATTTTACAATTTGGGCCCAAGTTAGAAGCAGAGCCTAAGTTGTAAATTATTGATAGTCCATATCTCGGAAACTATAAGAGATAATGCAATTTCGCAACCGGCAATGTAATTAGCATGCCGAATATTACTTGGAATGTGAATTGGAACGAAATCGCCAATAGATAAGACCATTTTACAATTTGGGCCCAATTTAGAAGCAGAGCCTAAGATGTAAATTATCGATAGTCCATATCTCGGAAACTATAAGAGATAATGCAATTTGGCAACCGGCAATGTAATTAGCATGCCGAATATTACTTGGAATGTGAATTGGAACGAAATCGCCAATAGATAAGACCATTTTACAATTTGGGCCCAAGTTAGAAGCAGAGCCTAAGGTGTAAATTATCGATAGTCCATATCTCGGAAACTATAAGAGATAATTCAATTTGGCAACAGGCAATGTAATTAGCATGCCGGATATTACTTGGAATGTGAATTGGAACGAAATCGCCAATAGATAAGACCATTTTACAATTTGGGCCCAAGTTAGAAGCAGAGCCTAAGGTGTAAATTATCGATAGTCCATATATCGGAAACTATAAGAGATAATGCAATTTGGCAACCGGAAATGTAATTAGCATGCCGAATATTACTTGGAATGTGAATTGGAACGAAATCGCCAATAGATAAGACCATTTTACAATTTGGGCCCAAGTTAGAAGCAGAGCCTAAGGTGTAAATTATCGATAGTCCATATCTCGGAAACTATAAGAGATAATGCAATTTGGCAACCGGCAATGTAATTAGCATGCCGAATATTGCTTGGAATGTGAATTGGAACGAAATCGCCAATAGATAAGACCATTTTACAATTTGGGCCCAAGTTAGAAGCAGAGCCTAAGGTGTAAATTATCGATAGTCCATATCTCGGAAACTATAAGAGATAATGCAATTTGGCAACCGGCAATGTAATTAGCATGCCGAATATTACTTGGAATGTGAATTGGAACGAAATCGCCAATAGATAAGACCATTTTACAATTTGGGCCCAAGTTAGAAGCAGAGCCTAAGGTGTAAATTATTGATAGTCCATATCTCGGAAACTATAAGAGATAATGCAATTTCGCAACCGGCAATGTAATTAGCATGCCGAATATCACTTGAAATGTGAATTGGGACGAAATCGCCAATAGATAAGACCATTTTACAATTTGGGCCCAAGTTAGAAGCAGAGCCTAAGGTGTAAATTATCGATAGTCCATATCTCGGAAACTATAAGAGATAATGCAATTTGGCAACCGGCAATGTAATTAGCATGCCGAATATTACTTGGAATGTGAATTGGAACGAAATCGCCAATAGATAAGACCATTTTACAATTTGGGCCCAAGTTAGAAGCAGAGCCTAAGATGTAAATTATCGATAGTCCATATCTCGGAAACTATAAGAGATAATGCAATTTGGCAACCGGCAATGTAATTAGCATGCCGAATATTACTTGGAATGTGAATTGGAACGAAATCGCCAATAGATAAGACCATTTTACAATTTGGGCCCAAGTTAGAAGCAGAGCCTAAGGTGTAAATTATCGATAGTCCATATCTCGGAAACTATAAGAGATAATTCAATTTGGCAACCGGCAATGTAATTAGCATGCCGGATATTACTTGGAATGTGAATTGGAACGAAATCGCCAATAGATAAGACCATTTTACAATTTGGGCCCAAGTTAGAAGCAGAGCCTAAGGTGTAAATTATCGATAGTCCATATCTCGGAAACTATAAGAGATAATGCAATTTGGCAACCGGCAATGTAATTAGCATGCCGAATATTACTTGGAATGTGAATTGGAACGAAATCGCCAATAGATAAGACGATTTTACAATTTGGGCCCAAGTTAGAAGCAGAGCCTAAGATGTAAATTATCGATAGTCCATATCTCGGAAACTATAAGAGATAATGCAATTTGGCAACCGGCAATGTAATTAGCATGCCGAATATTACTTGGAATGTGAATTGGAACGAAATCGCCAATAGATAAGACCATTTTACAATTTGGGCCCAAGTTAGAAGCAGAGCCTAAGGTGTAAATTATCGATAGTCCATATCTCGGAAACTATAAGAGATAATGCAATTTAGCAACCGGCAATGTAATTAGCATGCCGAATATTACTTGGAATGTGAATTGGAACGAAATCGCCAATAGATAAGACCATTTTACAATTTGGGCCCAAGTTAGAAGCAGAGCCTAAGGTGTAAATTATCGATAGTCCATATCTCGGAAACTATAAGAGATAATGCAATTTGGCAACCGGCAATGTAATTAGCATGCCGAATATTACTTGGAATGTGAATTGGAACGAAATCGCCAATAGATAAGACCATTTTACAATTTGGGCCCAAGTTAGAAGCAGAGCCTAAGGTGTAAATTATCGATAGTCCATATCTCGGAAACTATAAGAGATAATGCAATTTGGCAACCGGCAATGTAATTAGCATGCCGAATATTACTTGGAATGTGAATTGGAACGAAATCGCCAATAGATAAGACCATTTTACAATTTGGGCCCAAGTTAGAAGCAGAGCCTAAGGTGTAAATTATCGATAGTCCATATCTCGGAAACTATAAGAGATAATGCAATTTGGCAACCGGCAATGTAATTAGCATGCCGAATATTACTTGGAATGTGAATTGCAACTAAATCGCCAATAGATAAGACCATTTTACAATTTGGGCCCAAGTTAGAAGCAGAGCCTAAGGTGTAATTTATCGATAGTCCATATCTCGGGAACTATAAGAGATAATGCAATTTGGCAACCGGCAATGTAATTAGCATGCCGAATATTACTTGGAATGTGAATTGGAACGAAATCGCCAATAGATAAGACCATTTTACAATTTGGGCCCAAGTTAGAAGCAGAGCCTAAGGTGTAAATTATTGATAGTCCATATCTCGGAAACTATAAGAGATAATGCAATTTCGCAACCGGCAATGTAATTAGCATGCCGAATATCACTTGGAATGTGAATTGGGACGAAATCGCCAATAGATAAGACCATTTTACAATTTGGGCCCAAGTTAGAAGCAGAGCCTAAGGTGTAAATTATCGATAGTCCATATCTCGGAAACTATAAGAGATAATGCAATTTGGCAACCGGCAATGTAATTTGCATGCCGAATATTACTTGGAATGTGAATTGGAACGAAATCGCCAATAGATAAGACCATTTTACAATTTGGGCCCAAGTTAGAAGCAGAGCCTAAGGTGTAAATTATCGATAGTCCATATCTCGGAAACTATAAGAGATAATGCAATTTGGCAACCGGCAATGTAATTAGCATGCCGAATATTACTTGGAATGTGAATTGGAACGAAATCGCCAATAGATAAGACCATTTTACAATTTGGGCCCAAGTTAGAAGCAGAGCCTAAGGTGTAAATTATCGATAGTCCATATCTCGGAAACTATAAGAGATAATGCAATTTGGCAACCGGCAATGTAATTAGCATGCCGAATATTACTTGGAGTGTGAATTGGAACGAAATCGCCAATAGATAAGACCATTTTACAATTTGGGCCCAAGTTAGAAGCAGAGCCTAAGGTGAAAATTATTGATAGTCCATATCTCGGAAACTATAAGAGATAATGCAATTTCGCAACCGGCAATGTAATTAGCATGCCGAATATCACTTGGAATGTGAATTGGGACGAAATCGCCAATAGATAAGACCATTTTACAATTTGGGCCCAAGTTAGAAGCAGAGCCTAAAGTGTAAATTATCGATAGTCCATATCTCGGAAACTATAAGAGATAATGCAATATGGCAACCGGCAATGTAATTAGCATGCCGAATATTACTTGGAATGTGAATTGGAACGAAATCGCCAATAGATAAGACCATTTTACAATTTGGGCCCAAGTTAGAAGCAGAGCCTAAGGTGTAAATTATCGATAGTCCATATCTCGGAAACTATAAGAGATAATGCAATTTGGCAACCGGCAATGTAATTAGCATGCCGAATATTACTTGGAATGTGAATTGGAACGAAATCGCCAATAGATAAGACCATTTTACAATTTGGGCCCAAGTTAGAAGCAGAGCCTAAGGTGTAAATTATCGATAGTCCATATCTCGGAAACTATAAGAGATAATGCAATTTGGCAACCGGCAATGTAATTAGCATGCCGAATATTACTTGGAATGTGAATTGGAACGAAATCGCCAATAGATAAGACCATTTTACAATTTGGGCCCAAGTTAGAAGCAGAGCCTAAGGTGTAAATTATCGATAGTCCATATCTCGGAAACTATAAGAGATAATGCAATTTGGCAACCGGCAATGTAATTAGCATGCCGAATATTACTTGGAATGTGAATTGCAACTAAATCGCCAATAGATAAGACCATTTTACAATTTGGGCCCAAGTTAGAAGCAGAGCCTAAGGTGTAATTTATCGATAGTCCATATCTCGGGAACTATAAGAGATAATGCAATTTGGCAACCGGCAATGTAATTAGCATGCCGAATATTACTTGGAATGTGAATTGGAACGAAATCGCCAATAGATAAGACCATTTTACAATTTGGGCCCAAGTTAGAAGCAGAGCCTAAGGTGTAAATTATTGATAGTCCATATCTCGGAAACTATAAGAGATAATGCAATTTCGCAACCGGCAATGTAATTAGCATGCCGAATATCACTTGGAATGTGAATTGGGACGAAATCGCCAATAGATAAGACCATTTTACAATTTGGGCCCAAGTTAGAAGCAGAGCCTAAGGTGTAAATTATCGATAGTCCATATCTCGGAAACTATAAGAGATAATGCAATTTGGCAACCGGCAATGTAATTTGCATGCCGAATATTACTTGGAATGTGAATTGGAACGAAATCGCCAATAGATAAGACCATTTTACAATTTGGGCCCAAGTTAGAAGCAGAGCCTAAGGTGTAAATTATCGATAGTCCATATCTCGGAAACTATAAGAGATAATGCAATTTGGCAACCGGCAATGTAATTAGCATGCCGAATATTACTTGGAATGTGAATTGGAACGAAATCGCCAATAGATAAGACCATTTTACAATTTGGGCCCAAGTTAGAAGCAGAGCCTAAGGTGTAAATTATCGATAGTCCATATCTCGGAAACTATAAGAGATAATGCAATTTGGCAACCGGCAATGTAATTAGCATGCCGAATATTACTTGGAGTGTGAATTGGAACGAAATCGCCAATAGATAAGACCATTTTACAATTTGGGCCCAAGTTAGAAGCAGAGCCTAAGGTGAAAATTATTGATAGTCCATATCTCGGAAACTATAAGAGATAATGCAATTTCGCAACCGGCAATGTAATTAGCATGCCGAATATCACTTGGAATGTGAATTGGGACGAAATCGCCAATAGATAAGACCATTTTACAATTTGGGCCCAAGTTAGAAGCAGAGCCTAAGGTGTAAATTATCGATAGTCCATATCTCGGAAACTATAAGAGATAATGCAATATGGCAACCGGCAATGTAATTAGCATGCCGAATATTACTTGGAATGTGAATTGGAACGAAATTGCCAATAGATAAGACCATTTTACAATTTGGGCCCAAGTTAGAAGCAGAGCCTAAGGTGTAAATTATCGATAGTCCATATCTCGGAAACTATAAGAGATAATGCAATTTAGCAACCGGCAATGTAATTAGCATGCCGAATATTACTTGGAATGTGAATTGGAACAAAATCGCCAATAGATAAGACCATTTTACAATTTGGGCCCAAGTTAGAAGCAGAGCCTAAGGTGTAAATTATCGATAGTCCATATCTCGGAAACTATAAGAGATAATGCAATTTCGCAACCGGCAATGTAATTAGCATGCCGAATATTACTTGGAGTGTGAATTGGAACGAAATCGCCAATAGATAAGACCATTTTACAATTTGGGCCCAAGTTAGAAGCAGAGCCTAAGGTGTAAATTATCGATAGTCCATATCTCGGAAACTATAAGAGATAATGCAATTTGGCAACCGGCAATGTAATTAGCATGCCGAATATTACTTGGAATGTGAATTGGAACGAAATCGCCAATAGATAAGACCATTTTACAATTTGGGCCCAAGTTAGAAGCAGAGCCTAAGGTGTAAATTATCGATAGTCCATATCTCGGAAACTATAAAAGATAATGCAATTTGGCAACCGGCAATGTAATTAGCATGCCGAATATTACTTGGAATGTGAATTGGAACGAAATCGCCAAAAGATAAGACCATTTTACAATTTGGGCCCAAGTTAGAAGCAGAGCCTAAGGTGTAAATTATCGATAGTCCATATCTCGGAAACTATAAGAGATAATGCAATTTGGCAACCGGCAATGTAATTAGCATGCCGAATATTACTTGGAATGTGAATTGCAACTAAATCGCCAATAGATAAGACCATTTTACAATTTGGGCCCAAGTTAGAAGCAGAGCCTAAGGTGTAATTTATCGATAGTCCATATCTCGGGAACTATAAGAGATAATGCAATTTGGCAACTGGCAATGTAATTAGCATGCCGAATATTACTTGGAATGTGAATTGGAACGAAATCGCCAATAGATAAGACCATTTTACAATTTGGGCCCAAGTTAGAAGCAGAGCCTAAGGTGTAAATTATTGATAGTCCATATCTCGGAAACTATAAGAGATAATGCAATTTCGCAACCGGCAATGTAATTAGCATGCCGAATATCACTTGGAATGTGAATTGGGACGAAATCGCCAATAGATAAGACCATTTTACAATTTGGGCCCAAGTTAGAAGCAGAGCCTAAGGTGTAAATTATCGATAGTCCATATCTCGGAAACTATAAGAGATAATGCAATTTGGCAACCGGCAATGTAATTTGCATGCCGAATATTACTTGGAATGTGAATTGGAACGAAATCGCCAATAGATAAGACCATTTTACAATTTGGGCCCAAGTTAGAAGCAGAGCCTAAGGTGTAAATTATCGATAGTCCATATCTCGGAAACTATAAGAGATAATGCAATTTGGCAACCGGCAAGGTAATTAGCATGCCGAATATTACTTGGAATGTGAATTGGAACGAAATCGCCAATAGGTAAGACCATTTTACAATTTGGGCCCAAGTTAGAAGCAGAGCCTAAGGTGTAAATTATCGATAGTCCATATCTCGGAAACTATAAGAGATAATTCAATTTGGCAACCGGCAATGTAATTAGCATGCCGAATATTACTTGGAATGTGAATTGGAACGAAATCGCCAATAGATAAGACCATTTTACAATTTGGGCCCAAGTTGGAAGCAGAGCCTAAGGTGTAAATTATCGATAGTCCATATCTCGGAAACTATAAGAGATAAAGCAATTTGGCAACCGGCAATGTAATTACCATGCCGAATATTACTTGGAATGTGAATTGGAACGAAATCGCCAATAGATAAGACCATTTTACAATTTGGTCCCAAGTTAGAAGCAGAGCCTAAGGTGTAAATTATCGATAGTCCATATCTCGGAAACTATAAGAGATAATGCAATTTGGCAACCGGCAATGTAATTAGCATGCCGAATATTACTTGGAATGTGAATTGCAACTAAATCGCCAATAGATAAGACCATTTTACAATTTGGGCCCAAGTTAGAAGCAGAGCCTAAGGTGTAAATTATCGATAGTCCATATCTCGGGAACTATAAGAGATAATGCAACTTGGCAACCGGCAATGTAATTAGCATGCCGAATATTACTTGGAATGTGAATTGGAACGAAATCGCCAATAGATAAGACCATTTTACAATTTGGGCCCAAGTTAGAAGCAGAGCCTAAGGTGTAAATTATTGATAGTCCATATCTCGGAAACTATAAGAGATAATGCAATTTCGCAACCGGCAATGTAATTAGCATGCCGAATATCACTTGGAATGTGAATTGGGACGAAATCGCCAATAGATAAGGCCATTTTACAATTTGGGCCCAAGTTAGAAGCAGAGCCTAAGGTGTAAATTATCGATAGTCCATATCTCGGAAACTATAAGAGATAATGCAATTTGGCAACCGGCAATGTAATTAGCATGCCGAATATTACTTGGAATGTGAATTGGAACGAAATCGCCAATAGATAAGACCATTTTGCAATTTGGGCCCAAGTTAGAAGCAGAGCCTAAGGTGTAAATTATCGATAGTCCATAACTCGGAAACTATAAGAGATAATGCAATTTGGCAACCGGCAATGTAATTAGCATGCCGAATATTACTTGGAATGTGAATTGGAACGAAATCGCCAATAGATAAGGCCATTTTACAATTTGGGCCCAAGTTAGAAGCAGAGCCTATGGTGTAAATTATCGATAGTCCATATCTCTGAAACTATAAGAGATAATGCAATTTCGCAACCGGCAATGTAATTAGCATGCCGAATATTACTTGGAATGTGAATTGGGACGAAATCGCCAATAGATAAGGCCATTTTACAATTTGGGCCCAAGTTAGAAGCAGAGCCTAAGGTGTAAATTATCGATAGTCCATATCTCGGAAACTATAAGAGATAATTCAATTTGGCAACCGGCAATGTAATTAGCATGCCGAATATTACTTGGAATGTGAATTGGAACGAAATCGCCAATAGATAAGACCATTTTACAATTTGGGCCCAAGTTGGAAGCAGAGCCTAAGGTGTAAATTATCGATAGTCCATATCTCGGAAACTATAAGAGATAATGCAATTTCGCAACCGGCAATGTAATTAGCATGCCGAATATTACTTGGAATGTGAATTGGGACGAAATCGCCAATAGATAAGGCCATTTTACAATTTGGGCCCAAGTTAGAAGCAGAGCCTATGGTGTAAATTATCGATAGTCCATATCTCTGAAACTATAAGAGATAATGCAATTTCGCAACCGGCAATGTAATTAGCATGCCGAATATTACTTGGAATGTGAATTGGGACGAAATCGCCAATAGATAAGGCCATTTTACAATTTGGGCCCAAGTTAGAAGCAGAGCCTAAGGTGTAAATTATCGATAGTCCATATCTCGGAAACTATAAGAAATAATGCAATTTGGCAACCGGCAATGTAATTAGCATGCCGAATATTACTTGGAATGTGAATTGGAACGAAATCGCCAATAGATAAGACCATTTTACAATTTGGGCCCAAGTTAGAAGCAGAGCCTAAGGTGTAAATTATTGATAGTCCATATCTCGGAAACTATAAGAGATAATGCAATTTCGCAACGGGCAATGTAATTAGCATGCCGAATATTACTAGGAGTGTGAATTGGAACGAAATCGCCAATAGATAAGACCATTTTACAATTTGGGCCCAAGTTAGAAGCAGAGCCTATGGTGTAAATTATCGATAGTCCATATCTCGGAAACTATAAGAGATAATGCAATTTGGCAACCGGCAATGTAATTAGCATGCCGAATATTACTTGGAATGTGAATTGGAACGAAATCGCCAATAGATAAGACCATTTTACAATTTGGGCCCAAGTTAGAAGCAGAGCCTAAGGTGTAAATTATCGATAGTCCATATCTCGGAAACTATAAGAGATAATGCAATTTGGCAACCGGCAATGTAATTAGTATGCCGAATATTACTTGGAATGTGAATTGGAACGAAATCGCCAATAGATAAGACCATTTTACAATTTGGGCCCAAGTTAGAAGCAGAGCCTAAGGTGTAAATTATCGATAGTCCATATCTCGGAAACTATAAGAGATAATGCAATTTGGCAACCGGCAATGTAATTAGCATGCCGAATATTACTTGGAGTGTGAATTGGAACGAAATCGCCAATAGATAAGACCATTTTACAATTTGGGCCCAAGTTAGAAGCAGAGCCTAAGGTGAAAATTATTGATAGTCCATATCTCGGAAACTATAAGAGATAATGCAATTTCGCAACCGGCAATGTAATTAGCATGCCGAATATCACTTGGAATGTGAATTGGGACGAAATCGCCAATAGATAAGACCATTTTACAATTTGGGCCCAAGTTAGAAGCAGAGCCTAAGGTGTAAATTATCGATAGTCCATATCTCGGAAACTATAAGAGATAATGCAATATGGCAACCGGCAATGTAATTAGCATGCCGAATATTACTTGGAATGTGAATTGGAACGAAATCGCCAATAGATAAGACCATTTTACAATTTGGGCCCAAGTTAGAAGCAGAGCCTAAGGTGTAAATTATCGATAGTCCATATCTCGGAAACTATAAGAGATAATGCAATTTAGCAACCGGCAATGTAATTAGCATGCCGAATATTACTTGGAATGTGAATTGGAACGAAATCGCCAATAGATAAGACCATTTTACAATTTGGGCCCAAGTTAGAAGCAGAGCCTAAGGTGTAAATTATCGATAGTCCATATCTCGGAAACTATAAGAGATAATGCAATTTGGCAACCGGCAATGTAATTAGCATGCCGAATATTACTTGGAGTGTGAATTGGAACGAAATCGCCAATAGATAAGACCATTTTACAATTTGGGCCCAAGTTAGAAGCAGAGCCTAAGGTGAAAATTATTGATAGTCCATATCTCGGAAACTATAAGAGATAATGCAATTTCGCAACCGGCAATGTAATTAGCATGCCGAATATCACTTGGAATGTGAATTGGGACGAAATCGCCAATAGATAAGACCATTTTACAATTTGGGCCCAAGTTAGAAGCAGAGCCTAAGGTGTAAATTATCGATAGTCCATATCTCGGAAACTATAAGAGATAATGCAATATGGCAACCGGCAATGTAATTAGCATGCCGAATATTACTTGGAATGTGAATTGGAACGAAATCGCCAATAGATAAGACCATTTTACAATTTGGGCCCAAGTTAGAAGCAGAGCCTAAGGTGTAAATTATCGATAGTCCATATCTCGGAAACTATAAGAGATAATGCAATTTAGCAACCGGCAATGTAATTAGCATGCCGAATATTACTTGGAATGTGAATTGGAACGAAATCGCCAATAGATAAGACCATTTTACAATTTGGGCCCAAGTTAGAAGCAGAGCCTAAGGTGTAAATTATCGATAGTCCATATCTCGGAAACTATAAGAGATAATGCAATTTGGCAACCGGCAATGTCATTAGCATGCCGAATATTACTTGGAATGTGAATTGGAACGAAATCGCCAATAGATAAGACCATTTTACAATTTGGGCCCAAGTTAGAAGCAGAGCCTAAGGTGTAAATTATCGATAGTCCATATCTCGGAAACTATAAGAGATAATGCAATTTGGCAACCGGCAATGTAATTAGCATGCCGAATATTACTTGGAATGTGAATTGGAACGAAATCGCCAATAGATAAGACCATTTTACAATTTGGGCCCAAGTTAGAAGCAGAGCCTAAGGTGTAAATTATCGATAGTCCATATCTCGGAAACTATAAGAGATAATGCAATTTGGCAACCGGCAATGTAATTAGCATGCCGAATATTACTTGGAATGTGAATTGCAACTAAATCGCCAATAGATAAGACCATTTTACAATTTGGGCCCAAGTTAGAAGCAGAGCCTAAGGTGTAATTTATCGATAGTCCATATCTCGGGAACTATAAGAGATAATGCAATTTGGCAACCGGCAATGTAATTAGCATGCCGAATATTACTTGGAATGTGAATTGGAACGAAATCGCCAATAGATAAGACCATTTTACAATTTGGGCCCAAGTTAGAAGCAGAGCCTAAGGTGTAAATTATTGATAGTCCATATCTCGGAAACTATAAGAGATAATGCAATTTCGCAACCGGCAATATAATTAGCATGCCGAATATCACTTGGAATGTGAATTGGGACGAAATCGCCAATAGATAAGACCATTTTACAATTTGGGCCCAAGTTAGAAGCAGAGCCTAAGGTGTAAATTATCGATAGTCCATATCTCGGAAACTATAAGAGATAATGCAATTTGGCAACCGGCAATGTAATTTGCATGCCGAATATTACTTGGAATGTGAATTGGAACGAAATCGCCAATAGATAAGACCATTTTACAATTTGGGCCCAAGTTAGAAGCAGAGCCTAAGGTGTAAATTATCGATAGTCCATATCTCGGAAACTATAAGAGATAATGCAATTTGGCAACCGGCATTGTAATTAGCATGCCGAATATTACTTGGAATGTGAATTGGAACGAAATCGCCAATAGGTAAGACCATTTTACAATTTGGGCCCAAGTTAGAAGCAGAGCCTAAGGTGTAAATTATCGATAGTCCATATCTCGGAAACTATAAGAGATAATTCAATTTGGCAACCGGCAATGTAATTAGCATGCCGAATATTACTTGGAATGAGAATTGGAACGAAATCGCCAATAGATAAGACCATTTTACAATTTGGGCCCAAGTTGGAAGCAGAGCCTAAGGTGTAAATTATCGATAGTCCATATCTCGGAAACTATAAGAGATAATGCAATTTGGCAACCGGCAATGTAATTAGCATGCCGAATATTACTTAGAATGTGAATTGGAACGAAATCGCCAATAGATAAGACCATTTTACAATTTGGGCCCAAGTTAGAAGCAGAGCCTAAGGTGTAAATTATCGATAGTCCATATCTCGGAAACTATAAGAGATAATGCAATTTGGCAACCGGCAATGTAATTAGCATGCCGAATATTACTTGGAATGTGAATTGCAACTAAATCGCCAATAGATAAGACCATTTTACAATTTGGGCCCAAGTTAGAAGCAGAGCCTAAGGTGTAAATTATCGATAGTCCATATCTCGGGAACTATAAGAGATAATGCAATTTGGCAACCGGCAATGTAATTAGCATGCCGAATATTACTTGGAATGTGAATTGGAACGAAATCGCCAATAGATAAGACCATTTTCAATTTGGGCCCAAGTTAGAAGCAGAGCCTAAGGTGTAAATTATTGATAGTCCATATCTCGGAAACTATAAGAGATAATGCAATTTCGCAACCGGCAATGTAATTAGCATGCCGAATATCACTTGGAATGTGAATTGGGACGAAATCGCCAATAGATAAGACCATTTTACAATTTGGGCCCAAGTTAGAAGCAGAGCCTAAGGTGTAAATTATCGATAGTCCATATCTCGGAAACTATAAGAGATAATGCAATTTGGCAACCGGCAATGTAATTAGCATGCCGAATATTACTTGGAATGTGAATAGGAACGAAATCGCCAATAGATAAGACCATTTTACAATTTGGGCCCAAGTTAGAAGCAGAGCCTAAGGTGTAAATTATCGATAGTCCATATCTCGGAAACTATAAGAGATAATGCAATTTGGCAACCGGCAATGTAATTAGCATGCCGAATATTACTTGGAATGTGAATTGGAACGAAATCGCCAATAGATAAGACCATTTTGCAATTTGGGCCCAAGTTAGAAGCAGAGCCTAAGGTGTAAATTATCGATAGTCCATAACTCTGAAACTATAAGAGATAATGCAATTTGGCAACCGGCAATGTAATTAGCATGCCGAATATTACTTGGAATGTGAATTGGAACGAAATCGCCAATAGATAAGGCCATTTTACAATTTGGGCCCAAGTTAGAAGCAGAGCCTATGGTGTAAATTATCGATAGTCCATATCTCGGAAACTATAAGAGATAATGCAATTTGGCAACCGGCAATGTAATTAGCATGCCGAATATTACTTGGAATGTGAATTGGAACGAAATCGCCAATAGATATGACCATTTTACTATTTGGGCCCAAGTTAGAAGCAGAGCCTAAGGTGTAAATTATCGATAGTCCATATCTCGGAAACTATAAGAGTTAATGCAATTTGGCAACCGGCAATGTAATTAGCATGCCGAATATTACTTGGAATGTGAATTGGAACGAAATCGCCAATAGATAAGACCATTTTACAATTTGGGCCCAAGTTAGAAGCAGAGCCTAAGGTGTAAATTATCGATAGTCCATATCTCGGAAACTATAAGAGATAATGCAATTTGGCAACCGGCAATGTAATTAGCATGCCAAATATTACTTGGAATGTGAATTGGAACGAAATTGCCAATAGATAAGACCATTTTACAATTTGGGCCCAAGTTAGAAGCAGAGCCTAAGGTGTAAATTATCGATAGTCCATATCTCTGAAACTATAAGAGATAATGCAATTTCGCAACCGGCAATGTAATTAGCATGCCGAATATTACTTGGAATGTGAATTGGGACGAAATCGCCAATAGATAAGGCCATTTTACAATTTGGGCCCAAGTTAGAAGCAGAGCCTAAGGTGTAAATTATCGATAGTCCATATCTCGGAAACTATAAGAGATAATGCAATTTGGCAACCGGCAATGTAATTAGCATGCCGAATATTACTTGGAATGTGAATTGGAACGAAATCGCCAATAGATAAGACCATTTTACAATTTGGGCCCAAGTTAGAAGCAGAGCCTAAGGTGTAAATTATTGATAGTCCATATCTCGGAAACTATAAGAGATAATGCAATTTCGCAACCGGCAATGTAATTAGCATGCCGAATATTACTAGGAGTGTGAATTGGAACGAAATCGCCAATAGATAAGACCATTTTACAATTTGGGCCCAAGTTAGAAGCAGAGCCTAAGGTGTAAATAATCGATAGTCCATATCTCGGAAACTATAAGAGATAATGCAATTTGGCAACCGGCAATGTAATTAGCATGCCGAATATTACTTGGAATGTGAATTGGAACGAAATCGCCAATAGATAAGACCATTTTACAATTTGGGCCCAAGTTAGAAGCAGAGCCTAAGGTGTAAATTATCGATAGTTAATATCTCGGAAACTATAAGAGATAATGCAATTTGGCAACCGGCAATGTAATTAGCATGCCGAATATTACTTGGAATGTGAATTGGAACGAAATCGCCAATCGATAAGACCATTTTACAATTTGGGCCCAAGTTAGAAGCAGAGCCTAAGGTGTAAATTATCGATAGTCCATATCTCGGAAACTATAAGAGATAATGCAATTTGGCAACCGGCAATGTAATTAGCATGCCGAATATTACTTGGAATGTGAATTGGAACGAAATCGCCAATAGATAAGACCATTTTACAATTTGGGCCCAAGTTAGAAGCAGAGCCTAATGTGTAAATTATCGATAGTCCATATCTCGGAAACTATAAGAGATAATGCAATTTCGCAACCGGCAATGTAATTAGCATGCCGAATATCACTTGGAATGTGAATTGGGACGAAATCGCCAATAGATAAGACCATTTTACAATTTGGGCCCAAGTTAGAAGCAGAGCCTAAGGTGTAAATTATCGATAGTCCATATCTCGGAAACTATAAGAGATAATGCAATTTGGCAACCGGCAATGTAATTAGCATGCCGAATATTACGTGGAATGTGAATTGGAACGAAATCGCCAATAGATAAGACCATTTTACAATTTGGGCCCAAGTTAGAAGCAGAGCCTAAGGTGTAAATTATCGATAGTCCATATCTCGAAAACTATAAGAGATAATGCAATTTGGCAACCGGCAATGTAATTAGCATGCCGAATATTACTTGGAATGTGAATTGGAACGAAATCGCCATTAGGTAAGACCATTTTACAATTTGGGCCCAAGTTAGAAGCAGAGCCTAAGGTGTAAATTATCGATAGTCCATATCTCGGAAACTATAAGAGATAATTCAATTTGGCAACCGGCAATGTAATTAGCATGCCGAATATTACTTGGAATGTGAATTGGAACGAAATCGCCAATAGATAAGACCATTTTACAATTTGGGCCCAAGTTAGAAGCAGAGCCTAAGGTGTAAATTATCGATAGTCCATATCTCGGAAACTATAAGAGATAATGCAATTTGGCAACAGGCAATGTAATTAGCATGCCGAATATTACTTGGAATGTGAATTGGAACGAAATCGCCAATAGATAAGACCATTTTACAATTTGGGCCCAAGTTAGAAGCAGAGCCTAAGGTGAAAATTATCGATAGTCCATATCTCGGAAACTATAAGAGATAATGCAATTTGGCAACCGGCAATGTAATTAGCATGCCGAATATTACTTGGAATGTGAATTGGAACGAAATCGCCAATAGATAAGACCATTTTACAATTTGGGCCCAAATTAGAAGCAGAGCCTAAGGTGTAAATTATCGATAGTCCATATCTCGGAAACTATAAGAGATAATGCAATTTGGCAACCGGCAATGTAATTAGCATGCCGAATATTAATTGGAATGTGAATTGGAACGAAATCGCCAATAGATAAGACCATTTTACAATTTGGGCCCAAGTTAGAAGCAGAGCCTAAGGTGTAAATTATCGATAGTCCATGTCTCGGAAACTATAAGAGATAATGCAATTTGGCAACCGGCAATGTAATTAGCATGCCGAATATTACTTGGAATGTGAATTGGAACGAAATCGCCAATAGGTAAGACCATTTTACAATTTGGGCCCAAGTTAGAAGCAGAGCCTATGGTGTAAATTATCGATAGTCCATATCTCGGAAACTATAAGAGATAATGCAATTTGGCAACCGGCAATGTAATTAGCATGCCGAATATTACTTGGAATGTGAATTGGAACGAAATCGCCATTAGGTAAGACCATTTTACAATTTGGGCCCAAGTTAGAAGCAGAGCCTAAGGTGTAAATTATCGATAGTCCATATCTCGGAAACTATAAGAGATAATTCAATTTGGCAACCGGCAATGTAATTAGCATGCCGAATATTACTTGGAATGTGAATTGGAACGAAATCGCCAATAGATAAGACCATTTTACAATTTGGGCCCAAGTTAGAAGCAGAGCCTAAGGTGTAAATTATCGATAGTCCATATCTCGGAAACTATAAGAGATAATGCAATTTGGCAACAGGCAATGTAATTAGCATGCCGAATATTACTTGGAATGTGAATTGGAACGAAATCGCCAATAGATAAGACCATTTTACAATTTGGGCCCAAGTTAGAAGCAGAGCCTAAGGTGAAAATTATCGATAGTCCATATCTCGGAAACTATAAGAGATAATGCAATTTGGCAACCGGCAATGTAATTAGCATGCCGAATATTACTTGGAATGTGAATTGGAACGAAATCGCCAATAGATAAGACCATTTTACAATTTGGGCCCAAATTAGAAGCAGAGCCTAAGGTGTAAATTATCGATAGTCCATATCTCGGAAACTATAAGAGATAATGCAATTTGGCAACCGGCAATGTAATTAGCATGCCGAATATTAATTGGAATGTGAATTGGAACGAAATCGCCAATAGATAAGACCATTTTACAATTTGGGCCCAAGTTAGAAGCAGAGCCTAAGGTGTAAATTATCGATAGTCCATGTCTCGGAAACTATAAGAGATAATGCAATTTGGCAACCGGCAATGTAATTAGCATGCCGAATATTACTTGGAATGTGAATTGGAACGAAATCGCCAATAGGTAAGACCATTTTACAATTTGGGCCCAAGTTAGAAGCAGAGCCTATGGTGTAAATTATCGATAGTCCATATCTCGGAAACTATAAGAGATAATGCAATTTGGCAACCGGCAATGTAATTAGCATGCCCAATATTACTTGGAATGTGAATTGGAACGAAATCGCCAATAGATAAGACCATTTTGCAATTTGGGCCCAAGTTAGAAGCAGAGCCTAAGGTGTAAATTATCGATAGTCCATATCTCGGAAACTATAAGAGATAATTCAATTTGGCAACCGGCAATGTAATTAGCATGCCGAATATTACTTGGAATGTGAATTGGAACGAAATCGCCAATAGATAAGACCATTTTACAATTTGGGCCCAAGTTAGAAGCAGAGCCTAAGGTGTAAATTATCGATAGTCCATATCTCGGAAACTATAAGAGATAATGCAATTTGGCAACCGGCAATGTAATTAGCATGCCGAATATTACTTGGAATGTGAATTGGAACAAAATCGCCAATAGATAAGACCATTTTACATTTTGGGAGCAAGTTAGAAGCAGAGCCTAAGGTGTAAATTATCGATAGTCCATATCTCGGAAACTATAAGAGATAATGCAATTTCACAACCGGCAATGTAATTAGCATGCCGAATATCACTTGGAATGTGAATTGGGACGAAATCGTCAATAGATAAGACCATTTTACAATTTGGGCCCAAGTTAGAAGCAGAGCCTAAGGTGTAAATTATCGATAGTCCATATCTCGGAAACTATAAGAGATAATGCAATTTGGCAACCGGCAATGTAATTAGCATGCCGAATATTACTTGGAATGTGAATTGGAACGAAATCGCCAATAGATAAGACCATTTTACAATTTGGGCCCAAGTTAGAAGCAGAGCCTATGGTGTAAATTATCGATAGTCCATATCTCGGAAACTATAAGAGATAATGCAATTTGGCAACCGGCAATGTAATTAGCATGCCGAATATTACTTGGAATGTGAATTGGAACGAAATCGCCAATAGATAAGACCATTTTACAATTTGGGCCCAAGTTAGAAGCAGAGCCTAAGGTGTAAATTATCGATAGTCCATATCTCGGAAACTATAAGAGATAATGCAATTTGGCAACCGGCAATGTAATTAGCATGCCGAATATTACTTGGAATGTGAATTGGAACGAAATCGCCAATAGATAAGACCATTTTACAATTTGGGCCCAAGTTAGAAGCAGAGCCTAAGGTGTAATTTATCGATAGTCCACATCTCGGGAACTATAAGAGATAATGCAATTTGGCAACCGGCAATGTAATTAGCATGCCGAATATTACTTGGAATGTGAATTGGAACGAAATCGCCAATAGATAAGACCATTTTACAATTTGGGCCCAAGTTAGAAGCAGAGCCTAAGGTGTAAATTATCGATAGTCCATATCTCGGAAACTATAAGAGATAATGCAATATGGCAACCGGCAATGTAATTAGCATGCCGAATATTACTTGGAATGTGAATTGGAACGAAATCGCCAATAGATAAGACCATTTTACAATTTGGGCCCAAGTTAGAAGCAGAGCCTAAGGTGTAAATTATCGATAGTCCATATCTCGGAAACTATAAGAGATAATGCAATTTAGCAACCGGCAATGTAATTAGCATGCCGAATATTACTTGGAATGTGAATTGGAACGAAATCGCCAATAGATAAGACCATTTTACAATTTGGGCCCAAGTTAGAAGCAGAGCCTAAGGTGTAAATTATCGATAGTCCATATCTCGGAAACTATAAGAGATAATGCAATTTAGCAACCGGCAATGTAATTAGCATGCCGAATATTACTTGGAATGTGAATTGGAACGAAATCGCCAATAGATAAGACCATTTTACAATTTGGGCCCAAGTTAGAAGCAGAGCCTAAGGTGTAAATTATCGATAGTCCATATCTCGGAAACTATAAGAGATAATGCAATTTGGCAACCGGCAATGTAATTAGCATGCCGAATATTACTTGGAATGTGAATTGGAACGAAATCGCCAATAGATAAGACCATTTTACAATTTGGGCCCAAGTTAGAAGCAGAGCCTAAGGTGTAAATTATCGATAGTCCATATCTCGGAAACTATAAGAGATAATGCAATTTGGCAACCGGCAATGTAATTAGCATGCCGAATATTACTTGGAATGTGAATTGCAACTAAATCGCCAATAGATAAGACCATTTTACAATTTGGGCCCAAGTTAGAAGCAGAGCCTAAGGTGTAATTTATCGATAGTCCATATCTGGGGAACTATAAGAGATAATGCAATTTGGCAACCGGCAATGTAATTAGCATGCCGAATATTACTTGGAATGTGAATTGGAACGAAATCGCCAATAGATAAGACCATTTTACAATTTGGGCCCAAGTTAGAAGCAGAGCCTAAGGTGTAAATTATTGATAGTCCATATCTCGGAAACTATAAGAGATAATGCAATTTCGCAACCGGCAATGTAATTAGCATGCCGAATATCACTTGGAATGTGAATTGGGACGAAATCGCCAATAGATAAGACCATTTTACAATTTGGGCCCAAGTTAGAAGCAGAGCCTAAGGTGTAAATTATCGATAGTCCATATCTCGGAAACTATAAGAGATAATGCAATTTGGCAACCGGCAATGTAATTTGCATGCCGAATATTACTTGGAATGTGAATTGGAACGAAATCGCCAATAGATAAGACCATTTTACAATTTGGGCCCAAGTTAGAAGCAGAGCCTAAGGTGTAAATTATCGATAGTCCATATCTCGGAAACTATAAGAGATAATGCAATTTGGCAACCGGCAATGTAATTAGCATGCCGAATATTACTTGGAATGTGAATTGGAACGAAATCGCCAATAGATAAGACCATTTTACAATTTGGGCCCAAGTTAGAAGCAGAGCCTAAGGTGTAAATTATCGATAGTCCATATCTCGGAAACTATAAGAGATAATGCAATTTGGCAACCGGCAATGTAATTAGCATGCCGAATATTACTTGGAGTGTGAATTGGAACGAAATCGCCAATAGATAAGACCATTTTACAATTTGGGCCCAAGTTAGAAGCAGAGCCTAAGGTGAAAATTATTGATAGTCCATATCTCGGAAACTATAAGAGATAATGCAATTTCGCAACCGGCAATGTAATTAGCATGCCGAATATCACTTGGAATGTGAATTGGGACGAAATCGCCAATAGATAAGACCATTTTACAATTTGGGCCCAAGTTAGAAGCAGAGCCTAAGGTGTAAATTATCGATAGTCCATATCTCGGAAACTATAAGAGATAATGCAATATGGCAACCGGCAATGTAATTAGCATGCCGAATATTACTTGGAATGTGAATTGGAACGAAATTGCCAATAGATAAGACCATTTTACAATTTGGGCCCAAGTTAGAAGCAGAGCCTAAGGTGTAAATTATCGATAGTCCATATCTCGGAAACTATAAGAGATAATGCAATTTAGCAACCGGCAATGTAATTAGCATGCCGAATATTACTTGGAATGTGAATTGGAACGAAATCGCCAATAGATAAGACCATTTTACAATTTGGGCCCAAGTTAGAAGCAGAGCCTAAGGTGTAAATTATCGATAGTCCATATCTCGGAAACTATAAGAGATAATGCAATTTCGCAACCGGCAATGTAATTAGCATGCCGAATATTACTTGGAGTGTGAATTGGAACGAAATCGCCAATAGATAAGACCATTTTACAATTTGGGCCCAAGTTAGAAGCAGAGCCTAAGGTGTAAATTATCGATAGTCCATATCTCGGAAACTATAAGAGATAATGCAATTTGGCAACCGGCAATGTAATTAGCATGCCGAATATTACTTGGAATGTGAATTGGAACGAAATCGCCAATAGATAAGACCATTTTACAATTTGGGCCCAAGTTAGAAGCAGAGCCTAAGGTGTAAATTATCGATAGTCCATATCTCGGAAACTATAAGAGATAATGCAATTTGGCAACCGGCAATGTAATTAGCATGCCGAATATTACTTGGAATGTGAATGGGAACGAAATCGCCAAAAGATAAGACCATTTTACAATTTGGGCCCAAGTTAGAAGCAGAGCCTAAGGTGTAAATTATCGATAGTCCATATCTCGGAAACTATAAGAGATAATGCAATTTGGCAACCGGCAATGTAATTAGCATGCCGAATATTACTTGGAATGTGAATTGCAACTAAATCGCCAATAGATAAGACCATTTTACAATTTGGGCCCAAGTTAGAAGCAGAGCCTAAGGTGTAATTTATCGATAGTCCATATCTCGGGAACTATAAGAGATAATGCAATTTGGCAACCGGCAATGTAATTAGCATGCCGAATATTACTTGGAATGTGAATTGGAACGAAATCGCCAATAGATAAGACCATTTTACAATTTGGGCCCAAGTTAGAAGCAGAGCCTAAGGTGTAAATTATTGATAGTCCATATCTCGGAAACTATAAGAGATAATGCAATTTCGCAACCGGCAATATAATTAGCATGCCGAATATCACTTGGAATGTGAATTGGGACGAAATCGCCAATAGATAAGACCATTTTACAATTTGGGCCCAAGTTAGAAGCAGAGCCTAAGGTGTAAATTATCGATAGTCCATATCTCGGAAACTATAAGAGATAATGCAATTTGGCAACCGGCAATGTAATTTGCATGCCGAATATTACTTGGAATGTGAATTGGAACGAAATCGCCAATAGATAAGACCATTTTACAATTTGGGCCCAAGTTAGAAGCAGAGCCTAAGGTGTAAATTATCGATAGTCCATATCTCGGAAACTATAAGAGATAATGCAATTTGGCAACCGGCATTGTAATTAGCATGCCGAATATTACTTGGAATGTGAATTGGAACGAAATCGCCAATAGGTAAGACCATTTTACAATTTGGGCCCAAGTTAGAAGCAGAGCCTAAGGTGTAAATTATCGATAGTCCATATCTCGGAAACTATAAGAGATAATTCAATTTGGCAACCGGCAATGTAATTAGCATGCCGAATATTACTTGGAATGTGAATTGGAACGAAATCGCCAATAGATAAGACCATTTTACAATTTGGGCCCAAGTTGGAAGCAGAGCCTAAGGTGTAAATTATCGATAGTCCATATCTCGGAAACTATAAGAGATAATGCAATTTGGCAACCGGCAATGTAATTAGCATGCCGAATATTACTTAGAATGTGAATTGGAACGAAATCGCCAATAGATAAGACCATTTTACAATTTGGGCCCAAGTTAGAAGCAGAGCCTAAGGTGTAAATTATCGATAGTCCATATCTCGGAAACTATAAGAGATAATGCAATTTGGCAACCGGCAATGTAATTAGCATGCCGAATATTACTTGGAATGTGAATTGCAACTAAATCGCCAATAGATAAGACCATTTTACAATTTGGGCCCAAGTTAGAAGCAGAGCCTAAGGTGTAAATTATCGATAGTCCATATCTCGGGAACTATAAGAGATAATGCAATTTGGCAACCGGCAATGTAATTAGCATGCCGAATATTACTTGGAATGTGAATTGGAACGAAATCGCCAATAGATAAGACCATTTTCAATTTGGGCCCAAGTTAGAAGCAGAGCCTAAGGTGTAAATTATTGATAGTCCATATCTCGGAAACTATAAGAGATAATGCAATTTCGCAACCGGCAATGTAATTAGCATGCCGAATATCACTTGGAATGTGAATTGGGACGAAATCGCCAATAGATAAGACCATTTTACAATTTGGGCCCAAGTTAGAAGCAGAGCCTAAGGTGTAAATTATCGATAGTCCATATCTCGGAAACTATAAGAGATAATGCAATTTGGCAACCGGCAATGTAATTAGCATGCCGAATATTACTTGGAATGTGAATAGGAACGAAATCGCCAATAGATAAGACCATTTTACAATTTGGGCCCAAGTTAGAAGCAGAGCCTAAGGTGTAAATTATCGATAGTCCATATCTCGGAAACTATAAGAGATAATGCAATTTGGCAACCGGCAATGTAATTAGCATGCCGAATATTACTTGGAATGTGAATTGGAACGAAATCGCCAATAGATAAGACCATTTTGCAATTTGGGCCCAAGTTAGAAGCAGAGCCTAAGGTGTAAATTATCGATAGTCCATAACTCTGAAACTATAAGAGATAATGCAATTTGGCAACCGGCAATGTAATTAGCATGCCGAATATTACTTGGAATGTGAATTGGAACGAAATCGCCAATAGATAAGGCCATTTTACAATTTGGGCCCAAGTTAGAAGCAGAGCCTATGGTGTAAATTATCGATAGTCCATATCTCGGAAACTATAAGAGATAATGCAATTTGGCAACCGGCAATGTAATTAGCATGCCGAATATTACTTGGAATGTGAATTGGAACGAAATCGCCAATAGATATGACCATTTTACTATTTGGGCCCAAGTTAGAAGCAGAGCCTAAGGTGTAAATTATCGATAGTCCATATCTCGGAAACTATAAGAGTTAATGCAATTTGGCAACCGGCAATGTAATTAGTATGCCGAATATTACTTGGAATGTGAATTGGAACGAAATCGCCAATAGATAGGACCATTTTACAATTTGGGCCCAAGTTAGAAGCAGAGCCTAAGGTGTAAATTATCGATAGTCCATATCTCGGAAACTATAAGAGATAATGCAATTTGGCAACCGGCAATGTAATTAGCATGCCAAATATTACTTGGAATGTGAATTGGAACGAAATTGCCAATAGATAAGACCATTTTACAATTTGGGCCCAAGTTAGAAGCAGAGCCTAAGGTGTAAATTATCGATAGTCCATATCTCTGAAACTATAAGAGATAATGCAATTTCGCAACCGGCAATGTAATTAGCATGCCGAATATTACTTGGAATGTGAATTGGGACGAAATCGCCAATAGATAAGGCCATTTTACAATTTGGGCCCAAGTTAGAAGCAGAGCCTAAGGTGTAAATTATCGATAGTCCATATCTCGGAAACTATAAGAGATAATGCAATTTGGCAACCGGCAATGTAATTAGCATGCCGAATATTACTTGGAATGTGAATTGGAACGAAATCGCCAATAGATAAGACCATTTTACAATTTGGGCCCAAGTTAGAAGCAGAGCCTAAGGTGTAAATTATTGATAGTCCATATCTCGGAAACTATAAGAGATAATGCAATTTCGCAACCGGCAATGTAATTAGCATGCCGAATATTACTAGGAGTGTGAATTGGAACGAAATCGCCAATAGATAAGACCATTTTACAATTTGGGCCCAAGTTAGAAGCAGAGCCTAAGGTGTAAATAATCGATAGTCCATATCTCGGAAACTATAAGAGATAATGCAATTTGGCAACCGGCAATGTAATTAGCATGCCGAATATTACTTGGAATGTGAATTGGAACGAAATCGCCAATAGATAAGACCATTTTACAATTTGGGCCCAAGTTAGAAGCAGAGCCTAAGGTGTAAATTATCGATAGTTAATATCTCGGAAACTATAAGAGATAATGCAATTTGGCAACCGGCAATGTAATTAGCATGCCGAATATTACTTGGAATGTGAATTGGAACGAAATCGCCAATCGATAAGACCATTTTACAATTTGGGCCCAAGTTAGAAGCAGAGCCTAAGGTGTAAATTATCGATAGTCCATATCTCGGAAACTATAAGAGATAATGCAATTTGGCAACCGGCAATGTAATTAGCATGCCGAATATTACTTGGAATGTGAATTGGAACGAAATCGCCAATAGATAAGACCATTTTACAATTTGGGCCCAAGTTAGAAGCAGAGCCTAATGTGTAAATTATCGATAGTCCATATCTCGGAAACTATAAGAGATAATGCAATTTCGCAACCGGCAATGTAATTAGCATGCCGAATATCACTTGGAATGTGAATTGGGACGAAATCGCCAATAGATAAGACCATTTTACAATTTGGGCCCAAGTTAGAAGCAGAGCCTAAGGTGTAAATTATCGATAGTCCATATCTCGGAAACTATAAGAGATAATGCAATTTGGCAACCGGCAATGTAATTAGCATGCCGAATATTACGTGGAATGTGAATTGGAACGAAATCGCCAATAGATAAGACCATTTTACAATTTGGGCCCAAGTTAGAAGCAGAGCCTAAGGTGTAAATTATCGATAGTCCATATCTCGAAAACTATAAGAGATAATGCAATTTGGCAACCGGCAATGTAATTAGCATGCCGAATATTACTTGGAATGTGAATTGGAACGAAATCGCCATTAGGTAAGACCATTTTACAATTTGGGCCCAAGTTAGAAGCAGAGCCTAAGGTGTAAATTATCGATAGTCCATATCTCGGAAACTATAAGAGATAATTCAATTTGGCAACCGGCAATGTAATTAGCATGCCGAATATTACTTGGAATGTGAATTGGAACGAAATCGCCAATAGATAAGACCATTTTACAATTTGGGCCCAAGTTAGAAGCAGAGCCTAAGGTGTAAATTATCGATAGTCCATATCTCGGAAACTATAAGAGATAATGCAATTTGGCAACAGGCAATGTAATTAGCATGCCGAATATTACTTGGAATGTGAATTGGAACGAAATCGCCAATAGATAAGACCATTTTACAATTTGGGCCCAAGTTAGAAGCAGAGCCTAAGGTGAAAATTATCGATAGTCCATATCTCGGAAACTATAAGAGATAATGCAATTTGGCAACCGGCAATGTAATTAGCATGCCGAATATTACTTGGAATGTGAATTGGAACGAAATCGCCAATAGATAAGACCATTTTACAATTTGGGCCCAAATTAGAAGCAGAGCCTAAGGTGTAAATTATCGATAGTCCATATCTCGGAAACTATAAGAGATAATGCAATTTGGCAACCGGCAATGTAATTAGCATGCCGAATATTAATTGGAATGTGAATTGGAACGAAATCGCCAATAGATAAGACCATTTTACAATTTGGGCCCAAGTTAGAAGCAGAGCCTAAGGTGTAAATTATCGATAGTCCATGTCTCGGAAACTATAAGAGATAATGCAATTTGGCAACCGGCAATGTAATTAGCATGCCGAATATTACTTGGAATGTGAATTGGAACGAAATCGCCAATAGGTAAGACCATTTTACAATTTGGGCCCAAGTTAGAAGCAGAGCCTATGGTGTAAATTATCGATAGTCCATATCTCGGAAACTATAAGAGATAATGCAATTTGGCAACCGGCAATGTAATTAGCATGCCCAATATTACTTGGAATGTGAATTGGAACGAAATCGCCAATAGATAAGACCATTTTGCAATTTGGGCCCAAGTTAGAAGCAGAGCCTAAGGTGTAAATTATCGATAGTCCATATCTCGGAAACTATAAGAGATAATTCAATTTGGCAACCGGCAATGTAATTAGCATGCCGAATATTACTTGGAATGTGAATTGGAACGAAATCGCCAATAGATAAGACCATTTTACAATTTGGGCCCAAGTTAGAAGCAGAGCCTAAGGTGTAAATTATCGATAGTCCATATCTCGGAAACTATAAGAGATAATGCAATTTGGCAACCGGCAATGTAATTAGCATGCCGAATATTACTTGGAATGTGAATTGGAACAAAATCGCCAATAGATAAGACCATTTTACATTTTGGGAGCAAGTTAGAAGCAGAGCCTAAGGTGTAAATTATCGATAGTCCATATCTCGGAAACTATAAGAGATAATGCAATTTCACAACCGGCAATGTAATTAGCATGCCGAATATCACTTGGAATGTGAATTGGGACGAAATCGTCAATAGATAAGACCATTTTACAATTTGGGCCCAAGTTAGAAGCAGAGCCTAAGGTGTAAATTATCGATAGTCCATATCTCGGAAACTATAAGAGATAATGCAATTTCGCAACCGGCAATGTAATTAGCATGCCGAATATTACTAGGAGTGTGAATTGGAACGAAATCGCCAATAGATAAGACCATTTTACAATTTGGGCCCAAGTTAGAAGCAGAGCCTAATGTGTAAATTATCGATAGTCCATATCTCGGAAACTATAAGAGATAATGCAATTTCGCAACCGGCAATGTAATTAGCATGCCGAATATCACTTGGAATGTGAATTGGGACGAAATCGCCAATAGATAAGACCATTTTACAATTTGGGCCCAAGTTAGAAGCAGAGCCTAAGGTGTAAATTATCGATAGTCCATATCTCGGAAACTATAAGAGATAATGCAATTTGGCAACCGGCAATGTAATTAGCATGCCGAATATTACGTGGAATGTGAATTGGAACGAAATCGCCAATAGATAAGACCATTTTACAATTTGGGCCCAAGTTAGAAGCAGAGCCTAAGGTGTAAATTATCGATAGTCCATATCTCGAAAACTATAAGAGATAATGCAATTTGGCAACCGGCAATGTAATTAGCATGCCGAATATTACTTGGAATGTGAATTGGAACGAAATCGCCATTAGGTAAGACCATTTTACAATTTGGGCCCAAGTTAGAAGCAGAGCCTAAGGTGTAAATTATCGATAGTCCATATCACGGAAACTATAAGAGATAATTCAATTTGGCAACCGGCAATGTAATTAGCATGCCGAATATTACTTGGAATGTGAATTGGAACGAAATCGCCAATAGATAAGACCATTTTACAATTTGGGCCCAAGTTAGAAGCAGAGCCTAAGGTGTAAATTATCGATAGTCCATATCTCGGAAACTATAAGAGATAATGCAATTTGGCAACAGGCAATGTAATTAGCATGCCGAATATTACTTGGAATGTGAATTGGAACGAAATCGCCAATAGATAAGACCATTTTACAATTTGGGCCCAAGTTAGAAGCAGAGCCTAAGGTGTAAATTATCGATAGTCCATGTCTCGGAAACTATAAGAGATAATGCAATTTGGCAACCGGCAATGTAATTAGCATGCCGAATATTACTTGGAATGTGAATTGGAACGAAATCGCCAATAGATAAGACCATTTTACAATTTGGGCCCAAGTTAGAAGCAGAGCCTAAGGTGTAAATTATCGATAGTCCATATCTCGGAAACTATAAGAGATAATGCAATTTGGCAACAGGCAATGTAATTAGCATGCCGAATATTAATTGGAATGTGAATTGGAACGAAATCGCCAATAGATAAGACCATTTTACAATTTGGGCCCAAGTTAGAAGCAGAGCCTAAGGTGTAAATTATCGATAGTCCATGTCTCGGAAACTATAAGAGATAATGCAATTTGGCAACCGGCAATGTAATTAGCATGCCGAATATTACTTGGAATGTGAATTGGAACGAAATCGCCAATAGGTAAGACCATTTTACAATTTGGGCCCAAGTTAGAAGCAGAGCCTATGGTGTAAATTATCGATAGTCCATATCTCGGAAACTATAAGAGATAATGCAATTTGGCAACCGGCAATGTAATTAGCATGCCCAATATTACTTGGAATGTGAATTGGAACGAAATCGCCAATAGATAAGACCATTTTGCAATTTGGGCCCAAGTTAGAAGCAGAGCCTAAGGTGTAAATTATCGATAGTCCATATCTCGGAAACTATAAGAGATAATTCAATTTGGCAACCGGCAATGTAATTAGCATGCCGAATATTACTTGGAATGTGAATTGGAACGAAATCGCCAATAGATAAGACCATTTTACAATTTGGGCCCAAGTTAGAAGCAGAGCCTAAGGTGTAAATTATCGATAGTCCATATCTCGGAAACTATAAGAGATAATGCAATTTGGCAACCGGCAATGTAATTAGCATGCCGAATATTACTTGGAATGTGAATTGGAACAAAATCGCCAATAGATAAGACCATTTTACATTTTGGGAGCAAGTTAGAAGCAGAGCCTAAGGTGTAAATTATCGATAGTCCATATCTCGGAAACTATAAGAGATAATGCAATTTCACAACCGGCAATGTAATTAGCATGCCGAATATCACTTGGAATGTGAATTGGGACGAAATCGTCAATAGATAAGACCATTTTACAATTTGGGCCCAAGTTAGAAGCAGAGCCTAAGGTGTAAATTATCGATAGTCCATATCTCGGAAACTATAAGAGATAATGCAATTTCGCAACCGGCAATGTAATTAGCATGCCGAATATTACTAGGAGTGTGAATTGGAACGAAATCGCCAATAGATAAGACCATTTTACAATTTGGGCCCAAGTTAGAAGCAGAGCCTAAGGTGTAAATAATCGATAGTCCATATCTCGGAAACTATAAGAGATAATGCAATTTGGCAACCGGCAATGTAATTAGCATGCCGAATATTACTTGGAATGTGAATTGGAACGAAATCGCCAATAGATAAGACCATTTTACAATTTGGGCCCAAGTTAGAAGCAGAGCCTAAGGTGTAAATTATCGATAGTTAATATCTCGGAAACTATAAGAGATAATGCAATTTGGCAACCGGCAATGTAATTAGCATGCCGAATATTACTTGGAATGTGAATTGGAACGAAATCGCCAATCGATAAGACCATTTTACAATTTGGGCCCAAGTTAGAAGCAGAGCCTAAGGTGTAAATTATCGATAGTCCATATCTCGGAAACTATAAGAGATAATGCAATTTGGCAACCGGCAATGTAATTAGCATGCCGAATATTACTTGGAATGTGAATTGGAACGAAATCGCCAATAGATAAGACCATTTTACAATTTGGGCCCAAGTTAGAAGCAGAGCCTAATGTGTAAATTATCGATAGTCCATATCTCGGAAACTATAAGAGATAATGCAATTTCGCAACCGGCAATGTAATTAGCATGCCGAATATCACTTGGAATGTGAATTGGGACGAAATCGCCAATAGATAAGACCATTTTACAATTTGGGCCCAAGTTAGAAGCAGAGCCTAAGGTGTAAATTATCGATAGTCCATATCTCGGAAACTATAAGAGATAATGCAATTTGGCAACCGGCAATGTAATTAGCATGCCGAATATTACGTGGAATGTGAATTGGAACGAAATCGCCAATAGATAAGACCATTTTACAATTTGGGCCCAAGTTAGAAGCAGAGCCTAAGGTGTAAATTATCGATAGTCCATATCTCGAAAACTATAAGAGATAATGCAATTTGGCAACAGGCAATGTAATTAGCATGCCGAATATTACTTGGAATGTGAATTGGAACGAAATCGCCAATAGATAAGACCATTTTACAATTTGGGCCCAAGTTAGAAGCAGAGCCTAAGGTGTAAATTATCGATAGTCCATATCTCGGAAACTATAAGAGATAATTCAATTTGGCAACCGGCAATGTAATTAGCATGCCGAATATTACTTGGAATGTGAATTGGAACGAAATCGCCAATAGATAAGACCATTTTACAATTTGGGCCCAAGTTAGAAGCAGAGCCTAAGGTGTAAATTATCGATAGTCCATATCTCGGAAACTATAAGAGATAATGCAATTTGGCAACAGGCAATGTAATTAGCATGCCGAATATTACTTGGAATGTGAATTGGAACGAAATCGCCAATAGATAAGACCATTTTACAATTTGGGCCCAAGTTAGAAGCAGAGCCTAAGGTGAAAATTATCGATAGTCCATATCTCGGAAACTATAAGAGATAATGCAATTTGGCAACCGGCAATGTAATTAGCATGCCGAATATTACTTGGAATGTGAATTGGAACGAAATCGCCAATAGATAAGACCATTTTACAATTTGGGCCCAAATTAGAAGCAGAGCCTAAGGTGTAAATTATCGATAGTCCATATCTCGGAAACTATAAGAGATAATGCAATTTGGCAACCGGCAATGTAATTAGCATGCCGAATATTAATTGGAATGTGAATTGGAACGAAATCGCCAATAGATAAGACCATTTTACAATTTGGGCCCAAGTTAGAAGCAGAGCCTAAGGTGTAAATTATCGATAGTCCATGTCTCGGAAACTATAAGAGATAATGCAATTTGGCAACCGGCAATGTAATTAGCATGCCGAATATTACTTGGAATGTGAATTGGAACGAAATCGCCAATAGGTAAGACCATTTTACAATTTGGGCCCAAGTTAGAAGCAGAGCCTATGGTGTAAATTATCGATAGTCCATATCTCGGAAACTATAAGAGATAATGCAATTTGGCAACCGGCAATGTAATTAGCATGCCCAATATTACTTGGAATGTGAATTGGAACGAAATCGCCAATAGATAAGACCATTTTGCAATTTGGGCCCAAGTTAGAAGCAGAGCCTAAGGTGTAAATTATCGATAGTCCATATCTCGGAAACTATAAGAGATAATTCAATTTGGCAACCGGCAATGTAATTAGCATGCCGAATATTACTTGGAATGTGAATTGGAACGAAATCGCCAATAGATAAGACCATTTTACAATTTGGGCCCAAGTTAGAAGCAGAGCCTAAGGTGTAAATTATCGATAGTCCATATCTCGGAAACTATAAGAGATAATGCAATTTGGCAACCGGCAATGTAATTAGCATGCCGAATATTACTTGGAATGTGAATTGGAACAAAATCGCCAATAGATAAGACCATTTTACATTTTGGGAGCAAGTTAGAAGCAGAGCCTAAGGTGTAAATTATCGATAGTCCATATCTCGGAAACTATAAGAGATAATGCAATTTCACAACCGGCAATGTAATTAGCATGCCGAATATCACTTGGAATGTGAATTGGGACGAAATCGTCAATAGATAAGACCATTTTACAATTTGGGCCCAAGTTAGAAGCAGAGCCTAAGGTGTAAATTATCGATAGTCCATATCTCGGAAACTATAAGAGATAATGCAATTTGGCAACCGGCAATGTAATTAGCATGCCGAATATTACTTGGAATGTGAATTGGAACGAAATCGCCAATAGATAAGACCATTTTACAATTTGGGCCCAAGTTAGAAGCAGAGCCTATGGTGTAAATTATCGATAGTCCATATCTCGGAAACTATAAGAGATAATGCAATTTGGCAACCGGCAATGTAATTAGCATGCCGAATATTACTTGGAATGTGAATTGGAACGAAATCGCCAATAGATAAGACCATTTTACAATTTGGGCCCAAGTTAGAAGCAGAGCCTAAGGTGTAAATTATCGATAGTCCATATCTCGGAAACTATAAGAGATAATGCAATTTGGCAACCGGCAATGTAATTAGCATGCCGAATATTACTTGGAATGTGAATTGGAACGAAATCGCCAATAGATAAGACCATTTTACAATTTGGGCCCAAGTTAGAAGCAGAGCCTAAGGTGTAAATTATCGATAGTCCATATCTCGGAAACTATAAGAGATAATGCAATTTGGCAACCGGCAATGTAATTAGCATGCCGAATATTACTTGGAATGTGAATTGGAACGAAATCGCCAATAGATAAGACCATTTTACAATTTGGGCCCAAGTTAGAAGCAGAGCCTAAGGTGTAAATTATCGATAGTCCATATCTCGGAAACTATAAGAGATAATGCAATTTGGCAACCGGCAATGTAATTAGCATGCCGAATATTACTTGGAATGTGAATTGGAACGAAATCGCCAATAGATAAGACCATTTTACAATTTGGGCCCAAGTTAGAAGCAGAGCCTAAGGTGTAAATTATCGATAGTCCATATCTCGGAAACTATAAGAGATAATGCAATTTGGCAACCGGCAATGTAATTAGCATGCCGAATATTACTTGGAGTGTGAATTGGAACGAAATCGCCAATAGATAAGACCATTTTACAATTTGGGCCCAAGTTAGAAGCAGAGCCTAAGGTGAAAATTATTGATAGTCCATATCTCGGAAACTATAAGAGATAATGCAATTTCGCAACCGGCAATGTAATTAGCATGCCGAATATCACTTGGAATGTGAATTGGGACGAAATCGCCAATAGATAAGACCATTTTACAATTTGGGCCCAAGTTAGAAGCAGAGCCTAAGGTGTAAATTATCGATAGTCCATATCTCGGAAACTATAAGAGATAATGCAATATGGCAACCGGCAATGTAATTAGCATGCCGAATATTACTTGGAATGTGAATTGGAACGAAATCGCCAATAGATAAGACCATTTTACAATTTGGGCCCAAGTTAGAAGCAGAGCCTAAGGTGTAAATTATCGATAGTCCATATCTCGGAAACTATAAGAGATAATGCAATTTAGCAACCGGCAATGTAATTAGCATGCCGAATATTACTTGGAATGTGAATTGGAACGAAATCGCCAATAGATAAGACCATTTTACAATTTGGGCCCAAGTTAGAAGCAGAGCCTAAGGTGTAAATTATCGATAGTCCATATCTCGGAAACTATAAGAGATAATGCAATTTGGCAACCGGCAATGTAATTAGCATGCCGAATATTACTTGGAATGTGAATTGGAACGAAATCGCCAATAGATAAGACCATTTTACAATTTGGGCCCAAGTTAGAAGCAGAGCCTAAGGTGTAAATTATCGATAGTCCATATCTCGGAAACTATAAGAGATAATGCAATTTGGCAACCGGCAATGTAATTAGCATGCCGAATATTACTTGGAATGTGAATTGGAACGAAATCGCCAATAGATAAGACCATTTTACAATTTGGGCCCAAGTTAGAAGCAGAGCCTAAGGTGTAAATTATCGATAGTCCATATCTCGGAAACTATAAGAGATAATGCAATTTGGCAACCGGCAATGTAATTAGCATGCCGAATATTACTTGGAATGTGAATTGCAACTAAATCGCCAATAGATAAGACCATTTTACAATTTGGGCCCAAGTTAGAAGCAGAGCCTAAGGTGTAATTTATCGATAGTCCACATCTCGGGAACTATAAGAGATAATGCAATTTGGCAACCGGCAATGTAATTAGCATGCCGAATATTACTTGGAATGTGAATTGGAACGAAATCGCCAATAGATAAGACCATTTTACAATTTGGGCCCAAGTTAGAAGCAGAGCCTAAGGTGTAAATTATCGATAGTCCATATCTCGGAAACTATAAGAGATAATGCAATATGGCAACCGGCAATGTAATTAGCATGCCGAATATTACTTGGAATGTGAATTGGAACGAAATCGCCAATAGATAAGACCATTTTACAATTTGGGCCCAAGTTAGAAGCAGAGCCTAAGGTGTAAATTATCGATAGTCCATATCTCGGAAACTATAAGAGATAATGCAATTTAGCAACCGGCAATGTAATTAGCATGCCGAATATTACTTGGAATGTGAATTGGAACGAAATCGCCAATAGATAAGACCATTTTACAATTTGGGCCCAAGTTAGAAGCAGAGCCTAAGGTGTAAATTATCGATAGTCCATATCTCGGAAACTATAAGAGATAATGCAATTTGGCAACCGGCAATGTAATTAGCATGCCGAATATTACTTGGAATGTGAATTGGAACGAAATCGCCAATAGATAAGACCATTTTACAATTTGGGCCCAAGTTAGAAGCAGAGCCTAAGGTGTAAATTATCGATAGTCCATATCTCGGAAACTATAAGAGATAATGCAATTTGGCAACCGGCAATGTAATTAGCATGCCGAATATTACTTGGAATGTGAATTGGAACGAAATCGCCAATAGATAAGACCATTTTACAATTTGGGCCCAAGTTAGAAGCAGAGCCTAAGGTGTAAATTATCGATAGTCCATATCTCGGAAACTAAGAGATAATGCAATTTGGCAACCGGCAATGTAATTAGCATGCCGAATATTACTTGGAATGTGAATTGCAACTAAATCGCCAATAGATAAGACCATTTTACAATTTGGGCCCAAGTTAGAAGCAGAGCCTAAGGTGTAATTTATCGATAGTCCATATCTGGGGAACTATAAGAGATAATGCAATTTGGCAACCGGCAATGTAATTAGCATGCCGAATATTACTTGGAATGTGAATTGGAACGAAATCGCCAATAGATAAGACCATTTTACAATTTGGGCCCAAGTTAGAAGCAGAGCCTAAGGTGTAAATTATTGATAGTCCATATCTCGGAAACTATAAGAGATAATGCAATTTCGCAACCGGCAATGTAATTAGCATGCCGAATATCACTTGGAATGTGAATTGGGACGAAATCGCCAATAGATAAGACCATTTTACAATTTGGGCCCAAGTTAGAAGCAGAGCCTAAGGTGTAAATTATCGATAGTCCATATCTCGGAAACTATAAGAGATAATGCAATTTGGCAACCGGCAATGTAATTTGCATGCCGAATATTACTTGGAATGTGAATTGGAACGAAATCGCCAATAGATAAGACCATTTTACAATTTGGGCCCAAGTTAGAAGCAGAGCCTAAGGTGTAAATTATCGATAGTCCATATCTCGGAAACTATAAGAGATAATGCAATTTGGCAACCGGCAATGTAATTAGCATGCCGAATATTACTTGGAATGTGAATTGGAACGAAATCGCCAATAGATAAGACCATTTTACAATTTGGGCCCAAGTTAGAAGCAGAGCCTAAGGTGTAAATTATCGATAGTCCATATCTCGGAAACTATAAGAGATAATGCAATTTGGCAACCGGCAATGTAATTAGCATGCCGAATATTACTTGGAGTGTGAATTGGAACGAAATCGCCAATAGATAAGACCATTTTACAATTTGGGCCCAAGTTAGAAGCAGAGCCTAAGGTGAAAATTATTGATAGTCCATATCTCGGAAACTATAAGAGATAATGCAATTTCGCAACCGGCAATGTAATTAGCATGCCGAATATCACTTGGAATGTGAATTGGGACGAAATCGCCAATAGATAAGACCATTTTACAATTTGGGCCCAAGTTAGAAGCAGAGCCTAAGGTGTAAATTATCGATAGTCCATATCTCGGAAACTATAAGAGATAATGCAATTTGGCAACCGGCAATGTAATTAGCATGCCGAATATTACTTGGAATGTGAATTGGAACGAAATCGCCAATAGATAAGACCATTTTACAATTTGGGCCCAAGTTAGAAGCAGAGCCTAAGGTGTAAATTATCGATAGTCCATATCTCGGAAACTATAAGAGATAATGCAATTTGGCAACCGGCAATGTAATTAGCATGCCGAATATTACTTGGAATGTGAATTGGAACGAAATCGCCAATAGATAAGACCATTTTACAATTTGGGCCCAAGTTAGAAGCAGAGCCTAAGGTGTAAATTATCGATAGTCCATATCTCGGAAACTAAGAGATAATGCAATTTGGCAACCGGCAATGTAATTAGCATGCCGAATATTACTTGGAATGTGAATTGCAACTAAATCGCCAATAGATAAGACCATTTTACAATTTGGGCCCAAGTTAGAAGCAGAGCCTAAGGTGTAATTTATCGATAGTCCATATCTGGGGAACTATAAGAGATAATGCAATTTGGCAACCGGCAATGTAATTAGCATGCCGAATATTACTTGGAATGTGAATTGGAACGAAATCGCCAATAGATAAGACCATTTTACAATTTGGGCCCAAGTTAGAAGCAGAGCCTAAGGTGTAAATTATTGATAGTCCATATCTCGGAAACTATAAGAGATAATGCAATTTCGCAACCGGCAATGTAATTAGCATGCCGAATATCACTTGGAATGTGAATTGGGACGAAATCGCCAATAGATAAGACCATTTTACAATTTGGGCCCAAGTTAGAAGCAGAGCCTAAGGTGTAAATTATCGATAGTCCATATCTCGGAAACTATAAGAGATAATGCAATTTGGCAACCGGCAATGTAATTTGCATGCCGAATATTACTTGGAATGTGAATTGGAACGAAATCGCCAATAGATAAGACCATTTTACAATTTGGGCCCAAGTTAGAAGCAGAGCCTAAGGTGTAAATTATCGATAGTCCATATCTCGGAAACTATAAGAGATAATGCAATTTGGCAACCGGCAATGTAATTAGCATGCCGAATATTACTTGGAATGTGAATTGGAACGAAATCGCCAATAGATAAGACCATTTTACAATTTGGGCCCAAGTTAGAAGCAGAGCCTAAGGTGTAAATTATCGATAGTCCATATCTCGGAAACTATAAGAGATAATGCAATTTGGCAACCGGCAATGTAATTAGCATGCCGAATATTACTTGGAGTGTGAATTGGAACGAAATCGCCAATAGATAAGACCATTTTACAATTTGGGCCCAAGTTAGAAGCAGAGCCTAAGGTGAAAATTATTGATAGTCCATATCTCGGAAACTATAAGAGATAATGCAATTTCGCAACCGGCAATGTAATTAGCATGCCGAATATCACTTGGAATGTGAATTGGGACGAAATCGCCAATAGATAAGACCATTTTACAATTTGGGCCCAAGTTAGAAGCAGAGCCTAAGGTGTAAATTATCGATAGTCCATATCTCGGAAACTATAAGAGATAATGCAATATGGCAACCGGCAATGTAATTAGCATGCCGAATATTACTTGGAATGTGAATTGGAACGAAATTGCCAATAGATAAGACCATTTTACAATTTGGGCCCAAGTTAGAAGCAGAGCCTAAGGTGTAAATTATCGATAGTCCATATCTCGGAAACTATAAGAGATAATGCAATTTAGCAACCGGCAATGTAATTAGCATGCCGAATATTACTTGGAATGTGAATTGGAACGAAATCGCCAATAGATAAGACCATTTTACAATTTGGGCCCAAGTTAGAAGCAGAGCCTAAGGTGTAAATTATCGATAGTCCATATCTCGGAAACTATAAGAGATAATGCAATTTCGCAACCGGCAATGTAATTAGCATGCCGAATATTACTTGGAGTGTGAATTGGAACGAAATCGCCAATAGATAAGACCATTTTACAATTTGGGCCCAAGTTAGAAGCAGAGCCTAAGGTGTAAATTATCGATAGTCCATATCTCGGAAACTATAAGAGATAATGCAATTTGGCAACCGGCAATGTAATTAGCATGCCGAATATTACTTGGAATGTGAATTGGAACGAAATCGCCAATAGATAAGACCATTTTACAATTTGGGCCCAAGTTAGAAGCAGAGCCTAAGGTGTAAATTATCGATAGTCCATATCTCGGAAACTATAAGAGATAATGCAATTTGGCAACCGGCAATGTAATTAGCATGCCGAATATTACTTGGAATGTGAATTGGAACGAAATCGCCAAAAGATAAGACCATTTTACAATTTGGGCCCAAGTTAGAAGCAGAGCCTAAGGTGTAAATTATCGATAGTCCATATCTCGGAAACTATAAGAGATAATGCAATTTGGCAACCGGCAATGTAATTAGCATGCCGAATATTATTTGGAATGTGAATTGCAACTAAATCGCCAATAGATAAGACCATTTTACAATTTGGGCCCAAGTTAGAAGCAGAGCCTAAGGTGTAATTTATCGATAGTCCATATCTCGGGAACTATAAGAGATAATGCAATTTGGCAACTGGCAATGTAATTAGCATGCCGAATATTACTTGGAATGTGAATTGGAACGAAATCGCCAATAGATAAGACCATTTTACAATTTGGGCCCAAGTTAGAAGCAGAGCCTAAGGTGTAAATTATTGATAGTCCATATCTCGGAAACTATAAGAGATAATGCAATTTCGCAACCGGCAATGTAATTAGCATGCCGAATATCACTTGGAATGTGAATTGGGACGAAATCGCCAATAGATAAGACCATTTTACAATTTGGGCCCAAGTTAGAAGCAGAGCCTAAGGTGTAAATTATCGATAGTCCATATCTCGGAAACTATAAGAGATAATGCAATTTGGCAACCGGCAATGTAATTTGCATGCCGAATATTACTTGGAATGTGAATTGGAACGAAATCGCCAATAGATAAGACCATTTTACAATTTGGGCCCAAGTTAGAAGCAGAGCCTAAGGTGTAAATTATCGATAGTCCATATCTCGGAAACTATAAGAGATAATGCAATTTGGCAACCGGCAATGTAATTAGCATGCCGAATATTACTTGGAATGTGAATTGGAACGAAATCGCCAATAGGTAAGACCATTTTACAATTTGGGCCCAAGTTAGAAGCAGAGCCTAAGGTGTAAATTATCGATAGTCCATATCTCGGAAACTATAAGAGATAATTCAATTTGGCAACCGGCAATGTAATTAGCATGCCGAATATTACTTGGAATGTGAATTGGAACGAAATCGCCAATAGATAAGACCATTTTACAATTTGGGCCCAAGTTGGAAGCAGAGCCTAAGGTGTAAATTATCGATAGTCCATATCTCGGAAACTATAAGAGATAAAGCAATTTGGCAACCGGCAATGTAATTACCATGCCGAATATTACTTGGAATGTGAATTGGAACGAAATCGCCAATAGATAAGACCATTTTACAATTTGGTCCCAAGTTAGAAGCAGAGCCTAAGGTGTAAATTATCGATAGTCCATATCTCGGAAACTATAAGAGATAATGCAATTTGGCAACCGGCAATGTAATTAGCATGCCGAATATTACTTGGAATGTGAATTGCAACTAAATCGCCAATAGATAAGACCATTTTACAATTTGGGCCCAAGTTAGAAGCAGAGCCTAAGGTGTAATTTATCGATAGTCCACATCTCGGGAACTATAAGAGATAATGCAATTTGGCAACCGGCAATGTAATTAGCATGCCGAATATTACTTGGAATGTGAATTGGAACGAAATCGCCAATAGATAAGACCATTTTACAATTTGGGCCCAAGTTAGAAGCAGAGCCTAAGGTGTAAATTATCGATAGTCCATATCTCGGAAACTATAAGAGATAATGCAATATGGCAACCGGCAATGTAATTAGCATGCCGAATATTACTTGGAATGTGAATTGGAACGAAATCGCCAATAGATAAGACCATTTTACAATTTGGGCCCAAGTTAGAAGCAGAGCCTAAGGTGTAAATTATCGATAGTCCATATCTCGGAAACTATAAGAGATAATGCAATTTAGCAACCGGCAATGTAATTAGCATGCCGAATATTACTTGGAATGTGAATTGGAACGAAATCGCCAATAGATAAGACCATTTTACAATTTGGGCCCAAGTTAGAAGCAGAGCCTAAGGTGTAAATTATCGATAGTCCATATCTCGGAAACTATAAGAGATAATGCAATTTGGCAACCGGCAATGTAATTAGCATGCCGAATATTACTTGGAATGTGAATTGGAACGAAATCGCCAATAGATAAGACCATTTTACAATTTGGGCCCAAGTTAGAAGCAGAGCCTAAGGTGTAAATTATCGATAGTCCATATCTCGGAAACTATAAGAGATAATGCAATTTGGCAACCGGCAATGTAATTAGCATGCCGAATATTACTTGGAATGTGAATTGGAACGAAATCGCCAATAGATAAGACCATTTTACAATTTGGGCCCAAGTTAGAAGCAGAGCCTAAGGTGTAAATTATCGATAGTCCATATCTCGGAAACTATAAGAGATAATGCAATTTGGCAACCGGCAATGTAATTAGCATGCCGAATATTACTTGGAGTGTGAATTGGAACGAAATCGCCAATAGATAAGACCATTTTACAATTTGGGCCCAAGTTAGAAGCAGAGCCTAAGGTGAAAATTATTGATAGTCCATATCTCGGAAACTATAAGAGATAATGCAATTTCGCAACCGGCAATGTAATTAGCATGCCGAATATCACTTGGAATGTGAATTGGGACGAAATCGCCAATAGATAAGACCATTTTACAATTTGGGCCCAAGTTAGAAGCAGAGCCTAAGGTGTAAATTATCGATAGTCCATATCTCGGAAACTATAAGAGATAATGCAATATGGCAACCGGCAATGTAATTAGCATGCCGAATATTACTTGGAATGTGAATTGGAACGAAATCGCCAATAGATAAGACCATTTTACAATTTGGGCCCAAGTTAGAAGCAGAGCCTAAGGTGTAAATTATCGATAGTCCATATCTCGGAAACTATAAGAGATAATGCAATTTAGCAACCGGCAATGTAATTAGCATGCCGAATATTACTTGGAATGTGAATTGGAACGAAATCGCCAATAGATAAGACCATTTTACAATTTGGGCCCAAGTTAGAAGCAGAGCCTAAGGTGTAAATTATCGATAGTCCATATCTCGGAAACTATAAGAGATAATGCAATTTGGCAACCGGCAATGTAATTAGCATGCCGAATATTACTTGGAATGTGAATTGGAACGAAATCGCCAATAGATAAGACCATTTTACAATTTGGGCCCAAGTTAGAAGCAGAGCCTAAGGTGTAAATTATCGATAGTCCATATCTCGGAAACTATAAGAGATAATGCAATTTGGCAACCGGCAATGTAATTAGCATGCCGAATATTACTTGGAATGTGAATTGGAACGAAATCGCCAATAGATAAGACCATTTTACAATTTGGGCCCAAGTTAGAAGCAGAGCCTAAGGTGTAAATTATCGATAGTCCATATCTCGGAAACTATAAGAGATAATGCAATTTGGCAACCGGCAATGTAATTAGCATGCCGAATATTACTTGGAATGTGAATTGCAACTAAATCGCCAATAGATAAGACCATTTTACAATTTGGGCCCAAGTTAGAAGCAGAGCCTAAGGTGTAATTTATCGATAGTCCACATCTCGGGAACTATAAGAGATAATGCAATTTGGCAACCGGCAATGTAATTAGCATGCCGAATATTACTTGGAATGTGAATTGGAACGAAATCGCCAATAGATAAGACCATTTTACAATTTGGGCCCAAGTTAGAAGCAGAGCCTAAGGTGTAAATTATCGATAGTCCATATCTCGGAAACTATAAGAGATAATGCAATATGGCAACCGGCAATGTAATTAGCATGCCGAATATTACTTGGAATGTGAATTGGAACGAAATCGCCAATAGATAAGACCATTTTACAATTTGGGCCCAAGTTAGAAGCAGAGCCTAAGGTGTAAATTATCGATAGTCCATATCTCGGAAACTATAAGAGATAATGCAATTTAGCAACCGGCAATGTAATTAGCATGCCGAATATTACTTGGAATGTGAATTGGAACGAAATCGCCAATAGATAAGACCATTTTACAATTTGGGCCCAAGTTAGAAGCAGAGCCTAAGGTGTAAATTATCGATAGTCCATATCTCGGAAACTATAAGAGATAATGCAATTTGGCAACCGGCAATGTAATTAGCATGCCGAATATTACTTGGAATGTGAATTGGAACGAAATCGCCAATAGATAAGACCATTTTACAATTTGGGCCCAAGTTAGAAGCAGAGCCTAAGGTGTAAATTATCGATAGTCCATATCTCGGAAACTATAAGAGATAATGCAATTTGGCAACCGGCAATGTAATTAGCATGCCGAATATTACTTGGAATGTGAATTGGAACGAAATCGCCAATAGATAAGACCATTTTACAATTTGGGCCCAAGTTAGAAGCAGAGCCTAAGGTGTAAATTATCGATAGTCCATATCTCGGAAACTAAGAGATAATGCAATTTGGCAACCGGCAATGTAATTAGCATGCCGAATATTACTTGGAATGTGAATTGCAACTAAATCGCCAATAGATAAGACCATTTTACAATTTGGGCCCAAGTTAGAAGCAGAGCCTAAGGTGTAATTTATCGATAGTCCATATCTGGGGAACTATAAGAGATAATGCAATTTGGCAACCGGCAATGTAATTAGCATGCCGAATATTACTTGGAATGTGAATTGGAACGAAATCGCCAATAGATAAGACCATTTTACAATTTGGGCCCAAGTTAGAAGCAGAGCCTAAGGTGTAAATTATTGATAGTCCATATCTCGGAAACTATAAGAGATAATGCAATTTCGCAACCGGCAATGTAATTAGCATGCCGAATATCACTTGGAATGTGAATTGGGACGAAATCGCCAATAGATAAGACCATTTTACAATTTGGGCCCAAGTTAGAAGCAGAGCCTAAGGTGTAAATTATCGATAGTCCATATCTCGGAAACTATAAGAGATAATGCAATTTGGCAACCGGCAATGTAATTTGCATGCCGAATATTACTTGGAATGTGAATTGGAACGAAATCGCCAATAGATAAGACCATTTTACAATTTGGGCCCAAGTTAGAAGCAGAGCCTAAGGTGTAAATTATCGATAGTCCATATCTCGGAAACTATAAGAGATAATGCAATTTGGCAACCGGCAATGTAATTAGCATGCCGAATATTACTTGGAATGTGAATTGGAACGAAATCGCCAATAGATAAGACCATTTTACAATTTGGGCCCAAGTTAGAAGCAGAGCCTAAGGTGTAAATTATCGATAGTCCATATCTCGGAAACTATAAGAGATAATGCAATTTGGCAACCGGCAATGTAATTAGCATGCCGAATATTACTTGGAGTGTGAATTGGAACGAAATCGCCAATAGATAAGACCATTTTACAATTTGGGCCCAAGTTAGAAGCAGAGCCTAAGGTGAAAATTATTGATAGTCCATATCTCGGAAACTATAAGAGATAATGCAATTTCGCAACCGGCAATGTAATTAGCATGCCGAATATCACTTGGAATGTGAATTGGGACGAAATCGCCAATAGATAAGACCATTTTACAATTTGGGCCCAAGTTAGAAGCAGAGCCTAAGGTGTAAATTATCGATAGTCCATATCTCGGAAACTATAAGAGATAATGCAATTTGGCAACCGGCAATGTAATTAGCATGCCGAATATTACTTGGAATGTGAATTGGAACGAAATCGCCAATAGATAAGACCATTTTACAATTTGGGCCCAAGTTAGAAGCAGAGCCTAAGGTGTAAATTATCGATAGTCCATATCTCGGAAACTATAAGAGATAATGCAATTTGGCAACCGGCAATGTAATTAGCATGCCGAATATTACTTGGAATGTGAATTGGAACGAAATCGCCAATAGATAAGACCATTTTACAATTTGGGCCCAAGTTAGAAGCAGAGCCTAAGGTGTAAATTATCGATAGTCCATATCTCGGAAACTAAGAGATAATGCAATTTGGCAACCGGCAATGTAATTAGCATGCCGAATATTACTTGGAATGTGAATTGCAACTAAATCGCCAATAGATAAGACCATTTTACAATTTGGGCCCAAGTTAGAAGCAGAGCCTAAGGTGTAATTTATCGATAGTCCATATCTGGGGAACTATAAGAGATAATGCAATTTGGCAACCGGCAATGTAATTAGCATGCCGAATATTACTTGGAATGTGAATTGGAACGAAATCGCCAATAGATAAGACCATTTTACAATTTGGGCCCAAGTTAGAAGCAGAGCCTAAGGTGTAAATTATTGATAGTCCATATCTCGGAAACTATAAGAGATAATGCAATTTCGCAACCGGCAATGTAATTAGCATGCCGAATATCACTTGGAATGTGAATTGGGACGAAATCGCCAATAGATAAGACCATTTTACAATTTGGGCCCAAGTTAGAAGCAGAGCCTAAGGTGTAAATTATCGATAGTCCATATCTCGGAAACTATAAGAGATAATGCAATTTGGCAACCGGCAATGTAATTTGCATGCCGAATATTACTTGGAATGTGAATTGGAACGAAATCGCCAATAGATAAGACCATTTTACAATTTGGGCCCAAGTTAGAAGCAGAGCCTAAGGTGTAAATTATCGATAGTCCATATCTCGGAAACTATAAGAGATAATGCAATTTGGCAACCGGCAATGTAATTAGCATGCCGAATATTACTTGGAATGTGAATTGGAACGAAATCGCCAATAGATAAGACCATTTTACAATTTGGGCCCAAGTTAGAAGCAGAGCCTAAGGTGTAAATTATCGATAGTCCATATCTCGGAAACTATAAGAGATAATGCAATTTGGCAACCGGCAATGTAATTAGCATGCCGAATATTACTTGGAGTGTGAATTGGAACGAAATCGCCAATAGATAAGACCATTTTACAATTTGGGCCCAAGTTAGAAGCAGAGCCTAAGGTGAAAATTATTGATAGTCCATATCTCGGAAACTATAAGAGATAATGCAATTTCGCAACCGGCAATGTAATTAGCATGCCGAATATCACTTGGAATGTGAATTGGGACGAAATCGCCAATAGATAAGACCATTTTACAATTTGGGCCCAAGTTAGAAGCAGAGCCTAAGGTGTAAATTATCGATAGTCCATATCTCGGAAACTATAAGAGATAATGCAATATGGCAACCGGCAATGTAATTAGCATGCCGAATATTACTTGGAATGTGAATTGGAACGAAATTGCCAATAGATAAGACCATTTTACAATTTGGGCCCAAGTTAGAAGCAGAGCCTAAGGTGTAAATTATCGATAGTCCATATCTCGGAAACTATAAGAGATAATGCAATTTAGCAACCGGCAATGTAATTAGCATGCCGAATATTACTTGGAATGTGAATTGGAACGAAATCGCCAATAGATAAGACCATTTTACAATTTGGGCCCAAGTTAGAAGCAGAGCCTAAGGTGTAAATTATCGATAGTCCATATCTCGGAAACTATAAGAGATAATGCAATTTCGCAACCGGCAATGTAATTAGCATGCCGAATATTACTTGGAGTGTGAATTGGAACGAAATCGCCAATAGATAAGACCATTTTACAATTTGGGCCCAAGTTAGAAGCAGAGCCTAAGGTGTAAATTATCGATAGTCCATATCTCGGAAACTATAAGAGATAATGCAATTTGGCAACCGGCAATGTAATTAGCATGCCGAATATTACTTGGAATGTGAATTGGAACGAAATCGCCAATAGATAAGACCATTTTACAATTTGGGCCCAAGTTAGAAGCAGAGCCTAAGGTGTAAATTATCGATAGTCCATATCTCGGAAACTATAAGAGATAATGCAATTTGGCAACCGGCAATGTAATTAGCATGCCGAATATTACTTGGAATGTGAATTGGAACGAAATCGCCAAAAGATAAGACCATTTTACAATTTGGGCCCAAGTTAGAAGCAGAGCCTAAGGTGTAAATTATCGATAGTCCATATCTCGGAAACTATAAGAGATAATGCAATTTGGCAACCGGCAATGTAATTAGCATGCCGAATATTATTTGGAATGTGAATTGCAACTAAATCGCCAATAGATAAGACCATTTTACAATTTGGGCCCAAGTTAGAAGCAGAGCCTAAGGTGTAATTTATCGATAGTCCATATCTCGGGAACTATAAGAGATAATGCAATTTGGCAACTGGCAATGTAATTAGCATGCCGAATATTACTTGGAATGTGAATTGGAACGAAATCGCCAATAGATAAGACCATTTTACAATTTGGGCCCAAGTTAGAAGCAGAGCCTAAGGTGTAAATTATTGATAGTCCATATCTCGGAAACTATAAGAGATAATGCAATTTCGCAACCGGCAATGTAATTAGCATGCCGAATATCACTTGGAATGTGAATTGGGACGAAATCGCCAATAGATAAGACCATTTTACAATTTGGGCCCAAGTTAGAAGCAGAGCCTAAGGTGTAAATTATCGATAGTCCATATCTCGGAAACTATAAGAGATAATGCAATTTGGCAACCGGCAATGTAATTTGCATGCCGAATATTACTTGGAATGTGAATTGGAACGAAATCGCCAATAGATAAGACCATTTTACAATTTGGGCCCAAGTTAGAAGCAGAGCCTAAGGTGTAAATTATCGATAGTCCATATCTCGGAAACTATAAGAGATAATGCAATTTGGCAACCGGCAATGTAATTAGCATGCCGAATATTACTTGGAATGTGAATTGGAACGAAATCGCCAATAGGTAAGACCATTTTACAATTTGGGCCCAAGTTAGAAGCAGAGCCTAAGGTGTAAATTATCGATAGTCCATATCTCGGAAACTATAAGAGATAATTCAATTTGGCAACCGGCAATGTAATTAGCATGCCGAATATTACTTGGAATGTGAATTGGAACGAAATCGCCAATAGATAAGACCATTTTACAATTTGGGCCCAAGTTGGAAGCAGAGCCTAAGGTGTAAATTATCGATAGTCCATATCTCGGAAACTATAAGAGATAAAGCAATTTGGCAACCGGCAATGTAATTACCATGCCGAATATTACTTGGAATGTGAATTGGAACGAAATCGCCAATAGATAAGACCATTTTACAATTTGGTCCCAAGTTAGAAGCAGAGCCTAAGGTGTAAATTATCGATAGTCCATATCTCGGAAACTATAAGAGATAATGCAATTTGGCAACCGGCAATGTAATTAGCATGCCGAATATTACTTGGAATGTGAATTGCAACTAAATCGCCAATAGATAAGACCATTTTACAATTTGGGCCCAAGTTAGAAGCAGAGCCTAAGGTGTAAATTATCGATAGTCCATATCTCGGGAACTATAAGAGATAATGCAACTTGGCAACCGGCAATGTAATTAGCATGCCGAATATTACTTGGAATGTGAATTGGAACGAAATCGCCAATAGATACTATAAGAGATAATGCAATTTGGCAACCGGCAATGTAATTAGCATGCCGAATATTACTTGGAATGTGAATTGGAACGAAATCGCCAATAGATAAGACCATTTTACAATTTGGGCCCAAGTTAGAAGCAGAGCCTAAGGTGTAAATTATTGATAGTCCATATCTCGGAAACTATAAGAGATAATGCAATTTCGCAACCGGCAATGTAATTAGCATGCCGAATATCACTTGGAATGTGAATTGGGACGAAATCGCCAATAGATAAGACCATTTTACAATTTGGGCCCAAGTTAGAAGCAGAGCCTAAGGTGTAAATTATCGATAGTCCATATCTCGGAAACTATAAGAGATAATGCAATTTGGCAACCGGCAATGTAATTTGCATGCCGAATATTACTTGGAATGTGAATTGGAACGAAATCGCCAATAGATAAGACCATTTTACAATTTGGGCCCAAGTTAGAAGCAGAGCCTAAGGTGTAAATTATCGATAGTCCATATCTCGGAAACTATAAGAGATAATGCAATTTGGCAACCGGCAATGTAATTAGCATGCCGAATATTACTTGGAATGTGAATTGGAACGAAATCGCCAATAGGTAAGACCATTTTACAATTTGGGCCCAAGTTAGAAGCAGAGCCTAAGGTGTAAATTATCGATAGTCCATATCTCGGAAACTATAAGAGATAATTCAATTTGGCAACCGGCAATGTAATTAGCATGCCGAATATTACTTGGAATGTGAATTGGAACGAAATCGCCAATAGATAAGACCATTTTACAATTTGGGCCCAAGTTGGAAGCAGAGCCTAAGGTGTAAATTATCGATAGTCCATATCTCGGAAACTATAAGAGATAAAGCAATTTGGCAACCGGCAATGTAATTACCATGCCGAATATTACTTGGAATGTGAATTGGAACGAAATCGCCAATAGATAAGACCATTTTACAATTTGGTCCCAAGTTAGAAGCAGAGCCTAAGGTGTAAATTATCGATAGTCCATATCTCGGAAACTATAAGAGATAATGCAATTTGGCAACCGGCAATATAATTAGCATGCCGAATATTACTTGGAATGTGAATTGCAACTAAATCGCCAATAGATAAGACCATTTTACAATTTGGGCCCAAGTTAGAAGCAGAGCCTAAGGTGTAAATTATCGATAGTCCATATCTCGGGAACTATAAGAGATAATGCAACTTGGCAACCGGCAATGTAATTAGCATGCCGAATATTACTTGGAATGTGAATTGGAACGAAATCGCCAATAGATAAGACCATTTTACAATTTGGGCCCAAGTTAGAAGCAGAGCCTAAGGTGTAAATTATTGATAGTCCATATCTCGGAAACTATAAGAGATAATGCAATTTCGCAACCGGCAATGTAATTAGCATGCCGAATATCACTTGGAATGTGAATTGGGACGAAATCGCCAATAGATAAGGCCATTTTACAATTTGGGCCCAAGTTAGAAGCAGAGCCTAAGGTGTAAATTATCGATAGTCCATATCTCGGAAACTATAAGAGATAATGCAATTTGGCAACCGGCAATGTAATTAGCATGCCGAATATTACTTGGAATGTGAATTGGAACGAAATCGCCAATAGATAAGACCATTTTGCAATTTGGGCCCAAGTTAGAAGCAGAGCCTAAGGTGTAAATTATCGATAGTCCATAACTCGGAAACTATAAGAGATAATGCAATTTGGCAACCGGCAATGTAATTAGCATGCCGAATATTACTTGGAATGTGAATTGGAACGAAATCGCCAATAGATAAGGCCATTTTACAATTTGGGCCCAAGTTAGAAGCAGAGCCTATGGTGTAAATTATCGATAGTCCATATCTCTGAAACTATAAGTGATAATGCAATTTCGCAACCGGCAATGTAATTAGCATGCCGAATATTACTTGGAATGTGAATTGGGACGAAATCGCCAATAGATAAGGCCATTTTACAATTTGGGCCCAAGTTAGAAGCAGAGCCTAAGGTGTAAATTATCGATAGTCCATATCTCGGAAACTATAAGAAATAATGCAATTTGGCAACCGGCAATGTAATTAGCATGCCGAATATTACTTGGAATGTGAATTGGAACGAAATCGCCAATAGATAAGACCATTTTACAATTTGGGCCCAAGTTAGAAGCAGAGCCTAAGGTGTAAATTATTGATAGTCCATATCTCGGAAACTATAAGAGATAATGCAATTTCGCAACGGGCAATGTAATTAGCATGCCGAATATTACTAGGAGTGTGAATTGGAACGAAATCGCCAATAGATAAGACCATTTTACAATTTGGGCCCAAGTTAGAAGCAGAGCCTATGGTGTAAATTATCGATAGTCCATATCTCGGAAACTATAAGAGATAATGCAATTTGGCAACCGGCAATGTAATTAGCATGCCGAATATTACTTGGAATGTGAATTGGAACGAAATCGCCAATAGATAAGACCATTTTACAATTTGAGCCCAAGTTAGAAGCAGAGCCTAAGGTGTAAATTATCGATAGTCCATATCTCGGAAACTATAAGAGATAATGCAATTTGGCAACCGGCAATGTAATTAGTATGCCGAATATTACTTGGAATGTGAATTGGAACGAAATCGCCAATAGATAAGACCATTTTACAATTTGGGCCCAAGTTAGAAGCAGAGCCTAAGGTGTAAATTATCGATAGTCCATATCTCGGAAACTATAAGAGATAATGCAATTTGGCAACCGGCAATGTAATTAGCATGCCGAATATTACTTGGAGTGTGAATTGGAACGAAATCGCCAATAGATAAGACCATTTTACAATTTGGGCCCAAGTTAGAAGCAGAGCCTAAGGTGAAAATTATTGATAGTCCATATCTCGGAAACTATAAGAGATAATGCAATTTCGCAACCGGCAATGTAATTAGCATGCCGAATATCACTTGGAATGTGAATTGGGACGAAATCGCCAATAGATAAGACCATTTTACAATTTGGGCCCAAGTTAGAAGCAGAGCCTAAGGTGTAAATTATCGATAGTCCATATCTCGGAAACTATAAGAGATAATGCAATATGGCAACCGGCAATGTAATTAGCATACCGAATATTACTTGGAATGTGAATTGGAACGAAATCGCCAATAGATAAGACCATTTTACAATTTGGGCCCAAGTTAGAAGCAGAGCCTAAGGTGTAAATTATCGATAGTCCATATCTCGGAAACTATAAGAGATAATGCAATTTAGCAACCGGCAATGTAATTAGCATGCCGAATATTACTTGGAATGTGAATTGGAACGAAATCGCCAATAGATAAGACCATTTTACAATTTGGTCCCAAGTTAGAAGCAGAGCCTAAGGTGTAAATTATCGATAGTCCATATCTCGGAAACTATAAGAGATAATGCAATTTGGCAACCGGCAATGTAATTAGCATGCCGAATATTACTTGGAATGTGAATTGGAACGAAATCGCCAATAGATAAGACCATTTTACAATTTGGGCCCAAGTTAGAAGCAGAGCCTAAGGTGTAAATTATCGATAGTCCATATCTCGGAAACTATAAGAGATAATGCAATTTGGCAACCGGCAATGTAATTAGCATGCCGAATATTACTTGGAATGTGAATTGGAACGAAATCGCCAATAGATAAGACCATTTTACAATTTGGGCCCAAGTTAGAAGCAGAGCCTAAGGTGTAAATTATCGATAGTCCATATCTCGGAAACTATAAGAGATAATGCAATTTGGCAACCGGCAATGTAATTAGCATGCCGAATATTACTTGGAATGTGAATTGCAACTAAATCGCCAATAGATAAGACCATTTTACAATTTGGGCCCAAGTTAGAAGCAGAGCCTAAGGTGTAATTTATCGATAGTCCATATCTCGGGAACTATAAGAGATAATGCAATTTGGCAACCGGCAATGTAATTAGCATGCCGAATATTACTTGGAATGTGAATTGGAACGAAATCGCCAATAGATAAGACCATTTTACAATTTGGGCCCAAGTTAGAAGCAGAGCCTAAGGTGTAAATTATTGATAGTCCATATCTCGGAAACTATAAGAGATAATGCAATTTCGCAACCGGCAATATAATTAGCATGCCGAATATCACTTGGAATGTGAATTGGGACGAAATCGCCAATAGATAAGACCATTTTACAATTTGGGCCCAAGTTAGAAGCAGAGCCTAAGGTGTAAATTATCGATAGTCCATATCTCGGAAACTATAAGAGATAATGCAATTTGGCAACCGGCAATGTAATTTGCATGCCGAATATTACTTGGAATGTGAATTGGAACGAAATCGCCAATAGATAAGACCATTTTACAATTTGGGCCCAAGTTAGAAGCAGAGCCTAAGGTGTAAATTATCGATAGTCCATATCTCGGAAACTATAAGAGATAATGCAATTTGGCAACCGGCATTGTAATTAGCATGCCGAATATTACTTGGAATGTGAATTGGAACGAAATCGCCAATAGGTAAGACCATTTTACAATTTGGGCCCAAGTTAGAAGCAGAGCCTAAGGTGTAAATTATCGATAGTCCATATCTCGGAAACTATAAGAGATAATTCAATTTGGCAACCGGCAATGTAATTAGCATGCCGAATATTACTTGGAATGTGAATTGGAACGAAATCGCCAATAGATAAGACCATTTTACAATTTGGGCCCAAGTTGGAAGCAGAGCCTAAGGTGTAAATTATCGATAGTCCATATCTCGGAAACTATAAGAGATAATGCAATTTGGCAACCGGCAATGTAATTAGCATGCCGAATATTACTTAGAATGTGAATTGGAACGAAATCGCCAATAGATAAGACCATTTTACAATTTGGGCCCAAGTTAGAAGCAGAGCCTAAGGTGTAAATTATCGATAGTCCATATCTCGGAAACTATAAGAGATAATGCAATTTGGCAACCGGCAATGTAATTAGCATGCCGAATATTACTTGGAATGTGAATTGCAACTAAATCGCCAATAGATAAGACCATTTTACAATTTGGGCCCAAGTTAGAAGCAGAGCCTAAGGTGTAAATTATCGATAGTCCATATCTCGGGAACTATAAGAGATAATGCAATTTGGCAACCGGCAATGTAATTAGCATGCCGAATATTACTTGGAATGTGAATTGGAACGAAATCGCCAATAGATAAGACCATTTTACAATTTGGGCCCAAGTTAGAAGCAGAGCCTAAGGTGTAAATTATTGATAGTCCATATCTCGGAAACTATAAGAGATAATGCAATTTCGCAACCGGCAATGTAATTAGCATGCCGAATATCACTTGGAATGTGAATTGGGACGAAATCGCCAATAGATAAGACCATTTTACAATTTGGGCCCAAGTTAGAAGCAGAGCCTAAGGTGTAAATTATCGATAGTCCATATCTCGGAAACTATAAGAGATAATGCAATTTGGCAACCGGCAATGTAATTAGCATGCCGAATATTACTTGGAATGTGAATTGGAACGAAATCGCCAATAGATAAGACCATTTTACAATTTGGGCCCAAGTTAGAAGCAGAGCCTAAGGTGTAAATTATCGATAGTCCATATCTCGGAAACTATAAGAGATAATGCAATTTGGCAACCGGCAATGTAATTAGCATGCCGAATATTACTTGGAATGTGAATTGGAACGAAATCGCCAATAGATAAGACCATTTTGCAATTTGGGCCCAAGTTAGAAGCAGAGCCTAAGGTGTAAATTATCGATAGTCCATAACTCGGAAACTATAAGAGATAATGCAATTTGGCAACCGGCAATGTAATTAGCATGCCGAATATTACTTGGAATGTGAATTGGAACGAAATCGCCAATAGATAAGGCCATTTTACAATTTGGGCCCAAGTTAGAAGCAGAGCCTATGGTGTAAATTATCGATAGTCCATATCTCGGAAACTATAAGAGATAATGCAATTTGGCAACCGGCAATGTAATTAGCATGCCGAATATTACTTGGAATGTGAATTGGAACGAAATCGCCAATAGATATGACCATTTTACTATTTGGGCCCAAGTTAGAAGCAGAGCCTAAGGTGTAAATTATCGATAGTCCATATCTCGGAAACTATAAGAGTTAATGCAATTTGGCAACCGGCAATGTAATTAGCATGCCGAATATTACTTGGAATGTGAATTGGAACGAAATCGCCAATAGATAAGACCATTTTACAATTTGGGCCCAAGTTAGAAGCAGAGCCTAAGGTGTAAATTATCGATAGTCCATATCTCGGAAACTATAAGAGATAATGCAATTTGGCAACCGGCAATGTAATTAGCATGCCAAATATTACTTGGAATGTGAATTGGAACGAAATTGCCAATAGATAAGACCATTTTACAATTTGGGCCCAAGTTAGAAGCAGAGCCTAAGGTGTAAATTATCGATAGTCCATATCTCTGAAACTATAAGAGATAATGCAATTTCGCAACCGGCAATGTAATTAGCATGCCGAATATTACTTGGAATGTGAATTGGGACGAAATCGCCAATAGATAAGGCCATTTTACAATTTGGGCCCAAGTTAGAAGCAGAGCCTAAGGTGTAAATTATCGATAGTCCATATCTCGGAAACTATAAGAGATAATGCAATTTGGCAACCGGCAATGTAATTAGCATGCCGAATATTACTTGGAATGTGAATTGGAACGAAATCGCCAATAGATAAGACCATTTTACAATTTGGGCCCAAGTTAGAAGCAGAGCCTAAGGTGTAAATTATTGATAGTCCATATCTCGGAAACTATAAGAGATAATGCAATTTCGCAACCGGCAATGTAATTAGCATGCCGAATATTACTAGGAGTGTGAATTGGAACGAAATCGCCAATAGATAAGACCATTTTACAATTTGGGCCCAAGTTAGAAGCAGAGCCTAAGGTGTAAATTATCGATAGTCCATATCTCGGAAACTATAAGAGATAATGCAATTTGGCAACCGGCAATGTAATTAGCATGCCGAATATTACTTGGAATGTGAATTGGAACGAAATCGCCAATAGATAAGACCATTTTACAATTTGGGCCCAAGTTAGAAGCAGAGCCTAAGGTGTAAATTATCGATAGTTAATATCTCGGAAACTATAAGAGATAATGCAATTTGGCAACCGGCAATGTAATTAGCATGCCGAATATTACTTGGAATGTGAATTGGAACGAAATCGCCAATCGATAAGACCATTTTACAATTTGGGCCCAAGTTAGAAGCAGAGCCTAAGGTGTAAATTACCGATAGTCCATATCTCGGAAACTATAAGAGATAATGCAATTTGGCAACCGGCAATGTAATTAGCATGCCGAATATTACTTGGAATGTGAATTGGAACGAAATCGCCAATAGATAAGACCATTTTACAATTTGGGCCCAAGTTAGAAGCAGAGCCTAATGTGTAAATTATCGATAGTCCATATCTCGGAAACTATAAGAGATAATGCAATTTCGCAACCGGCAATGTAATTAGCATGCCGAATATCACTTGGAATGTGAATTGGGACGAAATCGCCAATAGATAAGACCATTTTACAATTTGGGCCCAAGTTAGAAGCAGAGCCTAAGGTGTAAATTATCGATAGTCCATATCTCGGAAACTATAAGAGATAATGCAATTTGGCAACCGGCAATGTAATTAGCATGCCGAATATTACGTGGAATGTGAATTGGAACGAAATCGCCAATAGATAAGACCATTTTACAATTTGGGCCCAAGTTAGAAGCAGAGCCTAAGGTGTAAATTATCGATAGTCCATATCTCGAAAACTATAAGAGATAATGCAATTTGGCAACCGGCAATGTAATTAGCATGCCGAATATTACTTGGAATGTGAATTGGAACGAAATCGCCATTAGGTAAGACCATTTTACAATTTGGGCCCAAGTTAGAAGCAGAGCCTAAGGTGTAAATTATCGATAGTCCATATCTCGGAAACTATAAGAGATAATTCAATTTGGCAACCGGCAATGTAATTAGCATGCCGAATATTACTTGGAATGTGAATTGGAACGAAATCGCCAATAGATAAGACCATTTTACAATTTGGGCCCAAGTTAGAAGCAGAGCCTAAGGTGAAAATTATCGATAGTCCATATCTCGGAAACTATAAGAGATAATGCAATTTGGCAACCGGCAATGTAATTAGCATGCCGAATATTACTTGGAATGTGAATTGGAACGAAATCGCCAATAGATAAGACCATTTTACAATTTGGGCCCAAATTAGAAGCAGAGCCTAAGGTGTAAATTATCGATAGTCCATATCTCGGAAACTATAAGAGATAATGCAATTTGGCAACCGGCAATGTAATTAGCATGCCGAATATTAATTGGAATGTGAATTGGAACGAAATCGCCAATAGATAAGACCATTTTACAATTTGGGCCCAAGTTAGAAGCAGAGCCTAAGGTGTAAATTATCGATAGTCCATGTCTCGGAAACTATAAGAGATAATGCAATTTGGCAACCGGCAATGTAATTAGCATGCCGAATATTACTTGGAATGTGAATTGGAACGAAATCGCCAATAGGTAAGACCATTTTACAATTTGGGCCCAAGTTAGAAGCAGAGCCTATGGTGTAAATTATCGATAGTCCATATCTCGGAAACTATAAGAGATAATGCAATTTGGCAACCGGCAATGTAATTAGCATGCCCAATATTACTTGGAATGTGAATTGGAACGAAATCGCCAATAGATAAGACCATTTTGCAATTTGGGCCCAAGTTAGAAGCAGAGCCTAAGGTGTAAATTATCGATAGTCCATATCTCGGAAACTATAAGAGATAATTCAATTTGGCAACCGGCAATGTAATTAGCATGCCGAATATTACTTGGAATGTGAATTGGAACGAAATCGCCAATAGATAAGACCATTTTACAATTTGGGCCCAAGTTAGAAGCAGAGCCTAAGGTGTAAATTATCGATAGTCCATATCTCGGAAATTATAAGAGATAATGCAATTTGGCAACCGGCAATGTAATTAGCATGCCGAATATTACTTGGAATGTGAATTGGAACAAAATCGCCAATAGATAAGACCATTTTACATTTTGGGAGCAAGTTAGAAGCAGAGCCTAACGTGTAAATTATCGATAGTCCATATCTCGGAAACTATAAGAGATAATGCAATTTCACAACCGGCAATGTAATTAGCATGCCGAATATCACTTGGAATGTGAATTGGGACGAAATCGTCAATAGATAAGACCATTTTACAATTTGGGCCCAAGTTAGAAGCAGAGCCTAAGGTGTAAATTATCGATAGTCCATATCTCGGAAACTATAAGAGATAATGCAATTTGGCAACCGGCAATGTAATTAGCATGCCGAATATTACTTGGAATGTGAATTGGAACGAAATCGCCAATAGATAAGACCATTTTACAATTTGGGCCCAAGTTAGAAGCAGAGCCTATGGTGTAAATTATCGATAGTCCATATCTCGGAAACTATAAGAGATAATGCAATTTGGCAACCGGCAATGTAATTAGCATGCCGAATATTACTTGGAATGTGAATTGGAACGAAATCGCCAATAGATAAGACCATTTTACAATTTGGGCCCAAGTTAGAAGCAGAGCCTAAGGTGAAAATTATTGATAGTCCATATCTCGGAAACTATAAGAGATAATGCAATTTCGCAACCGGCAATGTAATTAGCATGCCGAATATCACTTGGAATGTGAATTGGGACGAAATCGCCAATAGATAAGACCATTTTACAATTTGGGCCCAAGTTAGAAGCAGAGCCTAAGGTGTAAATTATCGATAGTCCATATCTCGGAAACTATAAGAGATAATGCAATATGGCAACCGGCAATGTAATTAGCATGCCGAATATTACTTGGAATGTGAATTGGAACGAAATCGCCAATAGATAAGACCATTTTACAATTTGGGCCCAAGTTAGAAGCAGAGCCTAAGGTGTAATTTATCGATAGTCCATATCTCGGGAACTATAAGAGATAATGCAATTTGGCAACCGGCAATGTAATTAGCATGCCGAATATTACTTGGAATGTGAATTGGAACGACATCGCCAATAGATAAGACCATTTTACAATTTGGGCCCAAGTTAGAAGCAGAGCCTAAGGTGTAAATTATCGATAGTCCATATCTCGGAAACTATAAGAGATAATGCAATTTAGCAACCGGCAATGTAATTAGCATGCCGAATATTACTTGGAATGTGAATTGGAACGAAATCGCCAATAGATAAGACCATTTTACAATTTGGGCCCAAGTTAGAAGCAGAGCCTAAGGTGTAAATTATCGATAGTCCATATCTCGGAAACTATAAGAGATAATGCAATTTGGCAACCGGCAATGTAATTAGCATGCCGAATATTACTTGGAATGTGAATTGGAACGAAATCGCCAATAGATAAGACCATTTTACAATTTGGGCCCAAGTTAGAAGCAGAGCCTAAGGTGTAAATTATCGATAGTCCATATCTCGGAAACTATAAGAGATAATGCAATTTGGCAACCGGCAATGTAATTAGCATGCCGAATATTACTTGGAATGTGAATTGGGACGAAATCGCCAATAGATAAGACCATTTTACAATTTGGGCCCAAGCTAGAAGCAGAGCCTAAGGTGTAAATTATCGATAGTCCATATCTCGGAAACTATAAGAGATAATGCAATTTGGCAACCGGCAATGTAATTTGCATGCCGAATATTACTTGGAATGTGAATTGGAACGAAATCGCCAATAGATAAGACCATTTTACAATTTGGGCCCAAGTTAGAAGCAGAGCCTAAGGTGTAAATTATCGATAGTCCATATCTCGGAAACTATAAGAGATAATGCAATTTGGCAACCGGCAATGTAATTTGCATGCCGAATATTACTTGGAATGTGAATTGGAACGAAATCGCCAATAGATAAGACCATTTTACAATTTGGGCCCAAGTTAGAAGCAGAGCCTAAGGTGTAAATTATCGATAGTCCATATCTCGGAAACTATAAGAGATAATGCAATTTGGCAACCGGCAATGTAATTTGCATGCCGAATATTACTTGGAATGTGAATTGGAACGAAATCGCCAATAGATAAGACCATTTTACAATTTGGGCCCAAGTTAGAAGCAGAGCCTAAGGTGTAAATTATCGATAGTCCATATCTCGGAAACTATAAGAGATAATGCAATTTGGCAACCGGCAATGTAATTAGCATGCCGAATATTACTTGGAATGTGAATTGGAACGAAATCGCCAATAGGTAAGACCATTTTACAATTTGGGCCCAAGTTAGAAGCAGAGCCTAAGGTGTAAATTATCGATAGTCCATATCTCGGAAACTATAAGAGATAATTCAATTTGGCAACCGGCAATGTAATTAGCATGCCGAATATTACTTGGAATGTGAATTGGAACGAAATCGCCAATAGATAAGACCATTTTACAATTTGGGCCCAAGTTGGAAGCAGAGCCTAAGGTGTAAATTATCGATAGTCCATATCTCGGAAACTATAAGAGATAATGCAATTTGGCAACCGGCAATGTAATTAGCATGCCGAATATTACTTAGAATGTGAATTGGAACGAAATCGCCAATAGATAAGACCATTTTACAATTTGGGCCCAAGTTAGAAGCAGAGCCTAAGGTGTAAATTATCGATAGTCCATATCTCGGGAACTATAAGAGATAATGCAATTTGGCAACCGGCAATGTAATTAGCATGCCGAATATTACTTGGAATGTGAATTGGAACGAAATCGCCAATAGATAAGACCATTTTACAATTTGGGCCCAAGTTAGAAGCAGAGCCTAAGGTGTAAATTATTGATAGTCCATATCTCGGAAACTATAAGAGATAATGCAATTTCGCAACCGGCAATGTAATTAGCATGCCGAATATCACTTGGAATGTGAATTGGGACGAAATCGCCAATAGATAAGACCATTTTACAATTTGGGCCCAAGTTAGAAGCAGAGCCTAAGGTGTAAATTATCGATAGTCCATATCTCGGAAACTATAAGAGATAATGCAATTTGGCAACCGGCAATGTAATTAGCATGCCGAATATTACTTGGAATGTGAATTGGAACGAAATCGCCAATAGATAAGACCATTTTACAATTTGGGCCCAAGTTAGAAGCAGAGCCTAAGGTGTAAATTATCGATAGTCCATATCTCGGAAACTATAAGAGATAATGCAATTTGGCAACCGGCAATGTAATTAGCATGCCGAATATTACTTGGAATGTGAATTGGAACGAAATCGCCAATAGGTAAGACCATTGTACAATTTGGGCCCAAGTTAGAAGCAGAGCCTAAGGTGTAAATTATCGATAGTCCATATCTCGGAAACTATAAGAGATAATTCAATTTGGCAACCGGCAATGTAATTAGCATGCCGAATATTACTTGGAATGTGAATTGGAACGAAATCGCCAATAGATAAGACCATTTTACAATTTGGGCCCAAGTTGGAAGCAGAGCCTAAGGTGTAAATTATCGATAGTCCATATCTCGGAAACTATAAGAGATAATGCAATTTGGCAACCGGCAATGTAATTAGCATGCCGAATATTACTTGGAATGTGAATTGGAACGAAATCGCCAATAGATAAGACCATTTTGCAATTTGGGCCCAAGTTAGAAGCAGAGCCTAAGGTGTAAATTATCGATAGTCCATAACTCGGAAACTATAAGAGATAATGCAATTTGGCAACCGGCAATGTAATTAGCATGCCGAATATTACTTGGAATGTGAATTGGAACGAAATCGCCAATAGATAAGGCCATTTTACAATTTGGGCCCAAGTTAGAAGCAGAGCCTATGGTGTAAATTATCGATAGTCCATATCTCGGAAACTATAAGAGATAATGCAATTTGGCAACCGGCAATGTAATTAGCATGCCGAATATTACTTGGAATGTGAATTGGAACGAAATCGCCAATAGATATGACCATTTTACTATTTGGGCCCAAGTTAGAAGCAGAGCCTAAGGTGTAAATTATCGATAGTCCATATCTCGGAAACTATAAGAGTTAATGCAATTTGGCAACCGGCAATGTAATTAGCATGCCGAATATTACTTGGAATGTGAATTGGAACGAAATCGCCAATAGATAAGACCATTTTACAATTTGGGCCCCAGTTAGAAGCAGAGCCTAAGGTGTAAATTATCGATAGTCCATATCTCGGAAACTATAAGAGATAATGCAATTTGGCAACCGGCAATGTAATTAGCATGCCAAATATTACTTGGAATGTGAATTGGAACGAAATTGCCAATAGATAAGACCATTTTACAATTTGGGCCCAAGTTAGAAGCAGAGCCTAAGGTGTAAATTATCGATAGTCCATATCTCTGAAACTATAAGAGATAATGCAATTTCGCAACCGGCAATGTAATTAGCATGCCGAATATTACTTGGAATGTGAATTGGGACGAAATCGCCAATAGATAAGGCCATTTTACAATTTGGGCCCAAGTTAGAAGCAGAGCCTAAGGTGTAAATTATCGATAGTCCATATCTCGGAAACTATAAGAGATAATGCAATTTGGCAACCGGCAATGTAATTAGCATGCCGAATATTACTTGGAATGTGAATTGGAACGAAATCGCCAATAGATAAGACCATTTTACAATTTGGGCCCAAGTTAGAAGCAGAGCCTAAGGTGTAAATTATTGATAGTCCATATCTCGGAAACTATAAGAGATAATGCAATTTCGCAACCGGCAATGTAATTAGCATGCCGAATATTACTAGGAGTGTGAATTGGAACGAAATCGCCAATAGACAAGACCATTTTACAATTTGGGCCCAAGTTAGAAGCAGAGCCTAAGGTGTAAATTATCGATAGTCCATATCTCGGAAACTATAAGAGATAATGCAATTTGGCAACCGGCAATGTAATTAGCATGCCGAATATTACTTGGAATGTGAATTGGAACGAAATCGCCAATAGATAAGACCATTTTACAATTTGGGCCCAAGTTAGAAGCAGAGCCTAAGGTGTAAATTATCGATAGTTAATATCTCGGAAACTATAAGAGATAATGCAATTTGGCAACCGGCAATGTAATTAGCATGCCGAATATTACTTGGAATGTGAATTGGAACGAAATCGCCAATCGATAAGACCATTTTACAATTTGGGCCCAAGTTAGAAGCAGAGCCTAAGGTGTAAATTATCGATAGTCCATATCTCGGAAACTATAAGAGATAATGCAATTTGGCAACCGGCAATGTAATTAGCATGCCGAATATTACTTGGAATGTGAATTGGAACGAAATCGCCAATAGATAAGACCATTTTACAATTTGGGCCCAAGTTAGAAGCAGAGCCTAATGTGTAAATTATCGATAGTCCATATCTCGGAAACTATAAGAGATAATGCAATTTCGCAACCGGCAATGTAATTAGCATGCCGAATATCACTTGGAATGTGAATTGGGACGAAATCGCCAATAGATAAGACCATTTTACAATTTGGGCCCAAGTTAGAAGCAGAGCCTAAGGTGTAAATTATCGATAGTCCATATCTCGGAAACTATAAGAGATAATGCAATTTGGCAACCGGCAATGTAATTAGCATGCCGAATATTACGTGGAATGTGAATTGGAACGAAATCGCCAATAGATAAGACCATTTTACAATTTGGGCCCAAGTTAGAAGCAGAGCCTAAGGTGTAAATTATCGATAGTCCATATCTCGAAAACTATAAGAGATAATGCAATTTGGCAACCGGCAATGTAATTAGCATGCCGAATATTACTTGGAATGTGAATTGGAACGAAATCGCCATTAGGTAAGACCATTTTACAATTTGGGCCCAAGTTAGAAGCAGAGCCTAAGGTGTAAATTATCGATAGTCCATATCTCGGAAACTATAAGAGATAATTCAATTTGGCAACCGGCAATGTAATTAGCATGCCGAATATTACTTGGAATGTGAATTGGAACGAAATCGCCAATAGATAAGACCATTTTACAATTTGGGCCCAAGTTAGAAGCAGAGCCTAAGGTGTAAATTATCGATAGTCCATATCTCGGAAACTATAAGAGATAATGCAATTTGGCAACAGGCAATGTAATTAGCATGCCGAATATTACTTGGAATGTGAATTGGAACGAAATCGCCAATAGATAAGACCATTTTACAATTTGGGCCCAAGTTAGAAGCAGAGCCTAAGGTGAAAATTATCTATAGTCCATATCTCGGAAACTATAAGAGATAATGCAATTTGGCAACCGGCAATGTAATTAGCATGCCGAATATTACTTGGAATGTGAATTGGAACGAAATCGCCAATAGATAAGACCATTTTACAATTTGGGCCCAAATTAGAAGCAGAGCCTAAGGTGTAAATTATCGATAGTCCATATCTCGGAAACTATAAGAGATAATGCAATTTGGCAACCGGCAATGTAATTAGCATGCCGAATATTAATTGGAATGTGAATTGGAACGAAATCGCCAATAGATAAGACCATTTTACAATTTGGGCCCAAGTTAGAAGCAGAGCCTAAGGTGTAAATTATCGATAGTCCATATCTCGGAAACTATAAGAGATAATGCAATTTGGCAACCGGCAATGTAATTAGCATGCCGAATATTACTTGGAATGTGAATTGGAACGAAATCGCCAATAGGTAAGACCATTTTACAATTTGGGCCCAAGTTAGAAGCAGAGCCTATGGTGTAAATTATCGATAGTCCATATCTCGGAAACTATAAGAGATAATGCAATTTGGCAACCGGCAATGTAATTAGCATGCCCAATATTACTTGGAATGTGAATTGGAACGAAATCGCCAATAGATAAGACCATTTTGCAATTTGGGCCCAAGTTAGAAGCAGAGCCTAAGGTGTAAATTATCGATAGTCCATATCTCGGAAACTATAAGAGATAATTCAATTTGGCAACCGGCAATGTAATTAGCATGCCGAATATTACTTGGAATGTGAATTGGAACGAAATCGCCAATAGATAAGACCATTTTACAATTTGGGCCCAAGTTAGAAGCAGAGCCTAAGGTGTAAATTATCGATAGTTAATATCTCGGAAACTATAAGAGATAATGCAATTTCGCAACCGGCAATGTAATTAGCATGCCGAATATTACTAGGAGTGTGAATTGGAACGAAATCGCCAATAGATAAGACCATTTTACAATTTGGGCCCAAGTTAGAAGCAGAGCCTAAGGTGTAAATTATCGATAGTCCATATCTCGGAAACTATAAGAGATAATGCAATTTGGCAACCGGCAATGTAATTAGCATGCCGAATATTACTTGGAATGTGAATTGGAACGAAATCGCCAATAGATAAGACCATTTTACAATTTGGGCCCAAGTTAGAAGCAGAGCCTAAGGTGTAAATTATCGATAGTTAATATCTCGGAAACTATAAGAGATAATGCAATTTGGCAACCGGCAATGTAATTAGCATGCCGAATATTACTTGGAATGTGAATTGGAACGAAATCGCCAATCGATAAGACCATTTTACAATTTGGGCCCAAGTTAGAAGCAGAGCCTAAGGTGTAAATTATCGATAGTCCATATCTCGGAAACTATAAGAGATAATGCAATTTGGCAACCGGCAATGTAATTAGCATGCCGAATATTACTTGGAATGTGAATTGGAACGAAATCGCCAATAGATAAGACCATTTTACAATTTGGGCCCAAGTTAGAAGCAGAGCCTAATGTGTAAATTATCGATAGTCCATATCTCGGAAACTATAAGAGATAATGCAATTTCGCAACCGGCAATGTAATTAGCATGCCGAATATCACTTGGAATGTGAATTGGGACGAAATCGCCAATAGATAAGACCATTTTACAATTTGGGCCCAAGTTAGAAGCAGAGCCTAAGGTGTAAATTATCGATAGTCCATATCTCGGAAACTATAAGAGATAATGCAATTTGGCAACCGGCAATGTAATTAGCATGCCGAATATTACGTGGAATGTGAATTGGAACGAAATCGCCAATAGATAAGACCATTTTACAATTTGGGCCCAAGTTAGAAGCAGAGCCTAAGGTGTAAATTATCGATAGTCCATATCTCGGAAACTATAAGAGATAATGCAATTTGGCAACAGGCAATGTAATTAGCATGCCGAATATTACTTGGAATGTGAATTGGAACGAAATCGCCAATAGATAAGACCATTTTACAATTTGGGCCCAAGTTAGAAGCAGAGCCTAAGGTGAAAATTATCTATAGTCCATATCTCGGAAACTATAAGAGATAATGCAATTTGGCAACCGGCAATGTAATTAGCATGCCGAATATTACTTGGAATGTGAATTGGAACGAAATCGCCAATAGATAAGACCATTTTACAATTTGGGCCCAAATTAGAAGCAGAGCCTAAGGTGTAAATTATCGATAGTCCATATCTCGGAAACTATAAGAGATAATGCAATTTGGCAACCGGCAATGTAATTAGCATGCCGAATATTAATTGGAATGTGAATTGGAACGAAATCGCCAATAGATAAGACCATTTTACAATTTGGGCCCAAGTTAGAAGCAGAGCCTAAGGTGTAAATTATCGATAGTCCATATCTCGGAAACTATAAGAGATAATGCAATTTGGCAACCGGCAATGTAATTAGCATGCCGAATATTACTTGGAATGTGAATTGGAACGAAATCGCCAATAGGTAAGACCATTTTACAATTTGGGCCCAAGTTAGAAGCAGAGCCTATGGTGTAAATTATCGATAGTCCATATCTCGGAAACTATAAGAGATAATGCAATTTGGCAACCGGCAATGTAATTAGCATGCCCAATATTACTTGGAATGTGAATTGGAACGAAATCGCCAATAGATAAGACCATTTTGCAATTTGGGCCCAAGTTAGAAGCAGAGCCTAAGGTGTAAATTATCGATAGTCCATATCTCGGAAACTATAAGAGATAATTCAATTTGGCAACCGGCAATGTAATTAGCATGCCGAATATTACTTGGAATGTGAATTGGAACGAAATCGCCAATAGATAAGACCATTTTACAATTTGGGCCCAAGTTAGAAGCAGAGCCTAAGGTGTAAATTATCGATAGTCCATATCTCGGAAACTATAAGAGATAATGCAATTTGGCAACCGGCAATGTAATTAGCATGCCGAATATTACTTGGAATGTGAATTGGAACAAAATCGCCAATAGATAAGACCATTTTACATTTTGGGAGCAAGTTAGAAGCAGAGCCTAAGGTGTAAATTATCGATAGTCCATATCTCGGAAACTATAAGAGATAATGCAATTTCACAACCGGCAATGTAATTAGCATGCCGAATATCACTTGGAATGTGAATTGGGACGAAATCGTCAATAGATAAGACCATTTTACAATTTGGGCCCAAGTTAGAAGCAGAGCCTAAGGTGTAAATTATCGATAGTCCATATCTCGGAAACTATAAGAGATAATGCAATTTGGCAACCGGCAATGTAATTAGCATGCCGAATATTACTTGGAATGTGAATTGGAACGAAATCGCTAATAGATAAGACCATTTTACAATTTGGGCCCAAGTTAGAAGCAGAGCCTAAGGTGTAAATTATCGATAGTCCATATCTCGGAAACTATAAGAGATAATGCAATTTGGCAACCGGCAATGTAATTAGCATGCCGAATATTACTTGGAATGTGAATTGGAACGGAATCGCCAATAGGTAAGACCATTTTACAATTTGGGCCCAAGTTAGAAGCAGAGCCTAAGGTGTAAATTATCGATAGTCCATATCTCGGAAACTATAAGAGATAATGCGATTTGGCAACCGGCAATGTAATTAGCATGCCGAATATTACTTGGAATGTGAATTGGAACGAAATCGCCAATAGATAAGACCATTTTACAATTTGGACCCAAGTTAGAAGCAGAGCCTAAGGTGTAAATTATCGATAGTCCATATCTCGGAAACTATAAGAGATAATGCAATTTCGCAACCGGCAATATAATTAGCATGCCGAATATTACTTGGAGTGTGAATTGGAACGAAATCGCCAATAGATAAGACCATTTTACAATTTGGGCCCAAGTTAGAAGCAGAGCCTAAGGTGTAAATTATCGATAGTCCATGTCTCGGAAACTATAAGAGATAATGCAATTTGGCAACCGGCAATGTAATTAGCATGAAGAATATTACTTGGAATGTGAATTGGAACGAAATCGCCAATAGATAAGACCATTTTACAATTTGGGCCCAAGTTAGAAGCAGAGCCTAAGGTGTAAATTATCGATAGTCCATGTCTCGGAAACTATAAGAGATAATGCAATTTGGCAACCGGCAATGTAATTAGCATGCCGAATATTACTTGGAATGTGAATTGGAACGAAATCGCCAATAGATAAGACCATTTTACAATTTGGGCCCAAGTTAGAAGCAGAGCCTAAGGTGTAAATTATCGATAGTCCATATCTCGGAAACTATAAGAGATAATGCAATTTGGCAACCGGCAATGTAATTAGCATGCCGAATATTACTTGGAATGTGAATTGCAACTAAATCGCCAATAGATAAGACCATTTTACAATTTGGGCCCAAGTTAGAAGCAGAGCCTAAGGTGTAAATTATCGATAGTCCATATCTCGGAAACTATAAGAGATAATGCAATTTGGCAACCGGCAATGTAATTAGCATGCCGAATATTACTTGGAATGTGAATTGGAACGAAATCGCCAATAGATAAGACCATTTTACAATTTGGGCCCAAGTTAGAAGCAGAGCCTAAGGTGTAAATTATCGATAGTCCATATCTCGGAAACTATAAGAGATAATGCAATTTGGCAACCGGCAATGTAATTAGCATGCCGAATATTACTTGGAATGTGAATTGGAACGAAATCGCCAATAGATAAGACCATTTTACAATTTGGGCCCAAGTTAGAAGCAGAGCCTAGTGTAAATTATCGATAGTCCATATCTCGGAAACTATAAGAGATAATGCAATTTGGCAACCGGCAATGTAATTAGCATGCCGAATATTACTTGGAATGTGAATTGGAACGAAATCGCCAATAGACAAGACCATTTTACAATTTGGGCCCAAGTTAGAAAGCAGCAGAGCCTAAGGTGTAAATTATTGATAGTCCATATCTCGGAAACTATAAGAGATAATGCAATTTCGCAACCGGCAATGTAATTAGCATGCCGAATATCACTGGGAATGTGAATTGGGACGAAATCGCCAATAGATAAGACCATTTTACAATTTGGGCCCAAGTTAGAAGCAGAGCCTAAGGTGTAAATTATCGATAGTCCATATCTCGGAAACTATAAGAGATAATGCAATTTGGCAACCGGCAATGTAATTAGCATGCCGAATATTACTTGGAATGTGAATTGGAACGAAATCGCCAATAGATAAGACCATTTTACAATTTGGGCCCAAGTTAGAAGCAGAGCCTAATGTGTAAATTATCGATAGTCCATATCTCGGAAACTATAAGAGATAATGCAATTTCGCAACCGGCAATGTAATTAGCATGCCGAATATTACTTGGAGTGTGAATTGGAACGAAATCGCCAATAGATAAGACCATTTTACAATTTGGGCCCAAGTTAGAAGCAGAGCCTAAGGTGTAAATTATCGATAGTCCATATCTCGGAAACTATAAGAGATAATGCAATTTGGCAACCGGCAATGTAATTAGCATGCCGAATATTACTTGGAATGTGAATTGGAACGAAATAGCCAATAGATAAGACCATTTTACAATTTGGGCCCAAGTTAGAAGCAGAGCCTAAGGTGTAAATTATCGATAGTCCATATCTCGGAAACTATAAGAGATAATGCAATTTGGCTACCGGCAATGTAATTAGCATGCCGAATATTACTTGGAATGTGAATTGGAACGAAATCGCCAATAGATAAGACCATTTTACAATTTGGGCCCAAGTTAGAAGCAGAGCCTAAGGTGTAAATTATCGATAGTCCATATCTCGGAAACTATAAGAGATAATGCAATTTGACAACCGGCAATGTAATTAGCATGCCGAATATTACTTGGAATGTGAATTGCAACTAAATCGCCAATAGATAAGACCATTTTACAATTTGGGCCCAAGTTAGAAGCAGAGCCTAAGGTGTAAATTATCGATAGTCCATATCTCGGAAACTATAAGAGATAATGCAATTTGGCAACCGGCAATGTAATTAGCATGCCGAATATTACTTGGAATGTGAATTGGAACGAAATCGCCAATAGATAAGACCATTTTACAATTTGGGCCCAAGTTAGAAGCAGAGCCTAAGGTGTAAATTATCGATAGTCCATATCTCGGAAACTATAAGAGATAATGCAATTTGGCAACCGGCAATGTAATTAGCATGCCGAATATTACTTGGAATGTGAATTGGAACGAAATCGCCAATAGATAAGACCATTTTACAATTTGGGCCCAAGTTAGAAGCAGAGCCTAAGGTGTAAATTATCGATAGTCCATATCTCGGAAACTATAAGAGATAATGCAATTTGGCAACCGGCAATGTAATTAGCATGCCAAATATTACTTGGAATGTGAATTGGAACGAAATTGCCAATAGATAAGACCATTTTACAATTTGGGCCCAAGTTAGAAGCAGAGCCTAAGGTGTAAATTATCGATAGTCCATATCTCTGAAACTATAAGAGATAATGCAATTTCGCAACCGGCAATGTAATTAGCATGCCGAATATTACTTGGAATGTGAATTGGGACGAAATCGCCAATAGATAAGGCCATTTTACAATTTGGGCCCAAGTTAGAAGCAGAGCCTAAGGTGTAAATTATCGATAGTCCATATCTCGGAAACTATAAGAGATAATGCAATTTGGCAACCGGCAATGTAATTAGCATGCCGAATATTACTTGGAATGTGAATTGGAACGAAATCGCCAATAGATAAGACCATTTTACAATTTGGGCCCAAGTTAGAAGCAGAGCCTAAGGTGTAAATTATTGATAGTCCATATCTCGGAAACTATAAGAGATAATGCAATTTCGCAACCGGCAATGTAATTAGCATGCCGAATATTACTAGGAGTGTGAATTGGAACGAAATCGCCAATAGATAAGACCATTTTACAATTTGGGCCCAAGTTAGAAGCAGAGCCTAAGGTGTAAATTATCGATAGTCCATATCTCGGAAACTATAAGAGATAATGCAATTTGGCAACCGGCAATGTAATTAGCATGCCGAATATTACTTGGAATGTGAATTGGAACGAAATCGCCAATAGATAAGACCATTTTACAATTTGGGCCCAAGTTAGAAGCAGAGCCTAAGGTGTAAATTATCGATAGTTAATATCTCGGAAACTATAAGAGATAATGCAATTTGGCAACCGGCAATGTAATTAGCATGCCGAATATTACTTGGAATGTGAATTGGAACGAAATCGCCAATCGATAAGACCATTTTACAATTTGGGCCCAAGTTAGAAGCAGAGCCTAAGGTGTAAATTACCGATAGTCCATATCTCGGAAACTATAAGAGATAATGCAATTTGGCAACCGGCAATGTAATTAGCATGCCGAATATTACTTGGAATGTGAATTGGAACGAAATCGCCAATAGATAAGACCATTTTACAATTTGGGCCCAAGTTAGAAGCAGAGCCTAATGTGTAAATTATCGATAGTCCATATCTCGGAAACTATAAGAGATAATGCAATTTCGCAACCGGCAATGTAATTAGCATGCCGAATATCACTTGGAATGTGAATTGGGACGAAATCGCCAATAGATAAGACCATTTTACAATTTGGGCCCAAGTTAGAAGCAGAGCCTAAGGTGTAAATTATCGATAGTCCATATCTCGGAAACTATAAGAGATAATGCAATTTGGCAACCGGCAATGTAATTAGCATGCCGAATATTACGTGGAATGTGAATTGGAACGAAATCGCCAATAGATAAGACCATTTTACAATTTGGGCCCAAGTTAGAAGCAGAGCCTAAGGTGTAAATTATCGATAGTCCATATCTCGAAAACTATAAGAGATAATGCAATTTGGCAACCGGCAATGTAATTAGCATGCCGAATATTACTTGGAATGTGAATTGGAACGAAATCGCCATTAGGTAAGACCATTTTACAATTTGGGCCCAAGTTAGAAGCAGAGCCTAAGGTGTAAATTATCGATAGTCCATATCTCGGAAACTATAAGAGATAATTCAATTTGGCAACCGGCAATGTAATTAGCATGCCGAATATTACTTGGAATGTGAATTGGAACGAAATCGCCAATAGATAAGACCATTTTACAATTTGGGCCCAAGTTAGAAGCAGAGCCTAAGGTGTAAATTATCGATAGTCCATATCTCGGAAACTATAAGAGATAATGCAATTTGGCAACAGGCAATGTAATTAGCATGCCGAATATTACTTGGAATGTGAATTGGAACGAAATCGCCAATAGATAAGACCATTTTACAATTTGGGCCCAAGTTAGAAGCAGAGCCTAAGGTGAAAATTATCGATAGTCCATATCTCGGAAACTATAAGAGATAATGCAATTTGGCAACCGGCAATGTAATTAGCATGCCGAATATTACTTGGAATGTGAATTGGAACGAAATCGCCAATAGATAAGACCATTTTACAATTTGGGCCCAAATTAGAAGCAGAGCCTAAGGTGTAAATTATCGATAGTCCATATCTCGGAAACTATAAGAGATAATGCAATTTGGCAACCGGCAATGTAATTAGCATGCCGAATATTAATTGGAATGTGAATTGGAACGAAATCGCCAATAGATAAGACCATTTTACAATTTGGGCCCAAGTTAGAAGCAGAGCCTAAGGTGTAAATTATCGATAGTCCATGTCTCGGAAACTATAAGAGATAATGCAATTTGGCAACCGGCAATGTAATTAGCATGCCGAATATTACTTGGAATGTGAATTGGAACGAAATCGCCAATAGGTAAGACCATTTTACAATTTGGGCCCAAGTTAGAAGCAGAGCCTATGGTGTAAATTATCGATAGTCCATATCTCGGAAACTATAAGAGATAATGCAATTTGGCAACCGGCAATGTAATTAGCATGCCCAATATTACTTGGAATGTGAATTGGAACGAAATCGCCAATAGATAAGACCATTTTGCAATTTGGGCCCAAGTTAGAAGCAGAGCCTAAGGTGTAAATTATCGATAGTCCATATCTCGGAAACTATAAGAGATAATTCAATTTGGCAACCGGCAAAGTAATTAGCATGCCGAATATTACTTGGAGTGTGAATTGGAACGAAATCGCCAATAGATAAGATCATTTTACAATTTGGGCCCAAGTTAGAAGCAGAGCCTAAGGTGTAAATTATCGATAGTCCATATCTCGGAAATTATAAGAGATAATGCAATTTGGCAACCGGCAATGTAATTAGCATGCCGAATATTACTTGGAATGTGAATTGGAACAAAATCGCCAATAGATAAGACCATTTTACATTTTGGGAGCAAGTTAGAAGCAGAGCCTAACGTGTAAATTATCGATAGTCCATATCTCGGAAACTATAAGAGATAATGCAATTTCACAACCGGCAATGTAATTAGCATGCCGAATATCACTTGGAATGTGAATTGGGACGAAATCGTCAATAGATAAGACCATTTTACAATTTGGGCCCAAGTTAGAAGCAGAGCCTAAGGTGTAAATTATCGATAGTCCATATCTCGGAAACTATAAGAGATAATGCAATTTGGCAACCGGCAATGTAATTAGCATGCCGAATATTACTTGGAATGTGAATTGGAACGAAATCGCCAATAGATAAGACCATTTTACAATTTGGGCCCAAGTTAGAAGCAGAGCCTATGGTGTAAATTATCGATAGTCCATATCTCGGAAACTATAAGAGATAATGCAATTTGGCAACCGGCAATGTAATTAGCATGCCGAATATTACTTGGAATGTGAATTGGAACGAAATCGCCAATAGATAAGACCATTTTACAATTTGGGCCCAAGTTAGAAGCAGAGCCTAAGGTGAAAATTATTGATAGTCCATATCTCGGAAACTATAAGAGATAATGCAATTTCGCAACCGGCAATGTAATTAGCATGCCGAATATCACTTGGAATGTGAATTGGGACGAAATCGCCAATAGATAAGACCATTTTACAATTTGGGCCCAAGTTAGAAGCAGAGCCTAAGGTGTAAATTATCGATAGTCCATATCTCGGAAACTATAAGAGATAATGCAATATGGCAACCGGCAATGTAATTAGCATGCCGAATATTACTTGGAATGTGAATTGGAACGAAATCGCCAATAGATAAGACCATTTTACAATTTGGGCCCAAGTTAGAAGCAGAGCCTAAGGTGTAATTTATCGATAGTCCATATCTCGGGAACTATAAGAGATAATGCAATTTGGCAACCGGCAATGTAATTAGCATGCCGAATATTACTTGGAATGTGAATTGGAACGACATCGCCAATAGATAAGACCATTTTACAATTTGGGCCCAAGTTAGAAGCAGAGCCTAAGGTGTAAATTATCGATAGTCCATATCTCGGAAACTATAAGAGATAATGCAATTTAGCAACCGGCAATGTAATTAGCATGCCGAATATTACTTGGAATGTGAATTGGAACGAAATCGCCAATAGATAAGACCATTTTACAATTTGGGCCCAAGTTAGAAGCAGAGCCTAAGGTGTAAATTATCGATAGTCCATATCTCGGAAACTATAAGAGATAATGCAATTTGGCAACCGGCAATGTAATTAGCATGCCGAATATTACTTGGAATGTGAATTGGAACGAAATCGCCAATAGATAAGACCATTTTACAATTTGGGCCCAAGTTAGAAGCAGAGCCTAAGGTGTAAATTATCGATAGTCCATATCTCGGAAACTATAAGAGATAATGCAATTTGGCAACCGGCAATGTAATTAGCATGCCGAATATTACTTGGAATGTGAATTGGAACGAAATCGCCAATAGATAAGACCATTTTACAATTTGGGCCCAAGTTAGAAGCAGAGCCTAAGGTGTAAATTATCGATAGTCCATATCTCGGAAACTATAAGAGATAATGCAATTTGGCAACCGGCAATGTAATTAGCATGCCGAATATTACTTGGAATGTGAATTGCAACTAAATCGCCAATAGATAAGACCATTTTACAATTTGGGCCCAAGTTAGAAGCAGAGCCTAAGGTGTAATTTATCGATAGTCCATATCTCGGGAACTATAAGAGATAATGCAATTTGGCAACCGGCAATGTAATTAGCATGCCGAATATTACTTGGAATGTGAATTGGAACGAAATCGCCAATAGATAAGACCATTTTACAATTTGGGCCCAAGTTAGAAGCAGAGCCTAAGGTGTAAATTATTGATAGTCCATATCTCGGAAACTATAAGAGATAATGCAATTTCGCAACCGGCAATGTAATTAGCATGCCGAATATCACTTGGAATGTGAATTGGGACGAAATCGCCAATAGATAAGACCATTTTACAATTTGGGCCCAAGCTAGAAGCAGAGCCTAAGGTGTAAATTATCGATAGTCCATATCTCGGAAACTATAAGAGATAATGCAATTTGGCAACCGGCAATGTAATTTGCATGCCGAATATTACTTGGAATGTGAATTGGAACGAAATCGCCAATAGATAAGACCATTTTACAATTTGGGCCCAAGTTAGAAGCAGAGCCTAAGGTGTAAATTATCGATAGTCCATATCTCGGAAACTATAAGAGATAATGCAATTTGGCAACCGGCAATGTAATTAGCATGCCGAATATTACTTGGAATGTGAATTGGAACGAAATCGCCAATAGGTAAGACCATTTTACAATTTGGGCCCAAGTTAGAAGCAGAGCCTAAGGTGTAAATTATCGATAGTCCATATCTCGGAAACTATAAGAGATAATTCAATTTGGCAACCGGCAATGTAATTAGCATGCCGAATATTACTTGGAATGTGAATTGGAACGAAATCGCCAATAGATAAGACCATTTTACAATTTGGGCCCAAGTTGGAAGCAGAGCCTAAGGTGTAAATTATCGATAGTCCATATCTCGGAAACTATAAGAGATAATGCAATTTGGCAACCGGCAATGTAATTAGCATGCCGAATATTACTTAGAATGTGAATTGGAACGAAATCGCCAATAGATAAGACCATTTTACAATTTGGGCCCAAGTTAGAAGCAGAGCCTAAGGTGTAAATTATCGATAGTCCATATCTCGGGAACTATAAGAGATAATGCAATTTGGCAACCGGCAATGTAATTAGCATGCCGAATATTACTTGGAATGTGAATTGGAACGAAATCGCCAATAGATAAGACCATTTTACAATTTGGGCCCAAGTTAGAAGCAGAGCCTAAGGTGTAAATTATTGATAGTCCATATCTCGGAAACTATAAGAGATAATGCAATTTCGCAACCGGCAATGTAATTAGCATGCCGAATATCACTTGGAATGTGAATTGGGACGAAATCGCCAATAGATAAGACCATTTTACAATTTGGGCCCAAGTTAGAAGCAGAGCCTAAGGTGTAAATTATCGATAGTCCATATCTCGGAAACTATAAGAGATAATGCAATTTGGCAACCGGCAATGTAATTAGCATGCCGAATATTACTTGGAATGTGAATTGGAACGAAATCGCCAATAGATAAGACCATTTTACAATTTGGGCCCAAGTTAGAAGCAGAGCCTAAGGTGTAAATTATCGATAGTCCATATCTCGGAAACTATAAGAGATAATGCAATTTGGCAACCGGCAATGTAATTAGCATGCCGAATATTACTTGGAATGTGAATTGGAACGAAATCGCCAATAGGTAAGACCATTGTACAATTTGGGCCCAAGTTAGAAGCAGAGCCTAAGGTGTAAATTATCGATAGTCCATATCTCGGAAACTATAAGAGATAATTCAATTTGGCAACCGGCAATGTAATTAGCATGCCGAATATTACTTGGAATGTGAATTGGAACGAAATCGCCAATAGATAAGACCATTTTACAATTTGGGCCCAAGTTGGAAGCAGAGCCTAAGGTGTAAATTATCGATAGTCCATATCTCGGAAACTATAAGAGATAATGCAATTTGGCAACCGGCAATGTAATTAGCATGCCGAATATTACTTGGAATGTGAATTGGAACGAAATCGCCAATAGATAAGACCATTTTGCAATTTGGGCCCAAGTTAGAAGCAGAGCCTAAGGTGTAAATTATCGATAGTCCATAACTCGGAAACTATAAGAGATAATGCAATTTGGCAACCGGCAATGTAATTAGCATGCCGAATATTACTTGGAATGTGAATTGGAACGAAATCGCCAATAGATAAGGCCATTTTACAATTTGGGCCCAAGTTAGAAGCAGAGCCTATGGTGTAAATTATCGATAGTCCATATCTCGGAAACTATAAGAGATAATGCAATTTGGCAACCGGCAATGTAATTAGCATGCCGAATATTACTTGGAATGTGAATTGGAACGAAATCGCCAATAGATATGACCATTTTACTATTTGGGCCCAAGTTAGAAGCAGAGCCTAAGGTGTAAATTATCGATAGTCCATATCTCGGAAACTATAAGAGTTAATGCAATTTGGCAACCGGCAATGTAATTAGCATGCCGAATATTACTTGGAATGTGAATTGGAACGAAATCGCCAATAGATAAGACCATTTTACAATTTGGGCCCCAGTTAGAAGCAGAGCCTAAGGTGTAAATTATCGATAGTCCATATCTCGGAAACTATAAGAGATAATGCAATTTGGCAACCGGCAATGTAATTAGCATGCCAAATATTACTTGGAATGTGAATTGGAACGAAATTGCCAATAGATAAGACCATTTTACAATTTGGGCCCAAGTTAGAAGCAGAGCCTAAGGTGTAAATTATCGATAGTCCATATCTCTGAAACTATAAGAGATAATGCAATTTCGCAACCGGCAATGTAATTAGCATGCCGAATATTACTTGGAATGTGAATTGGGACGAAATCGCCAATAGATAAGGCCATTTTACAATTTGGGCCCAAGTTAGAAGCAGAGCCTAAGGTGTAAATTATTGATAGTCCATATCTCGGAAACTATAAGAGATAATGCAATTTCGCAACCGGCAATGTAATTAGCATGCCGAATATTACTAGGAGTGTGAATTGGAACGAAATCGCCAATAGATAAGACCATTTTACAATTTGGGCCCAAGTTAGAAGCAGAGCCTAAGGTGTAAATTATCGATAGTCCATATCTCGGAAACTATAAGAGATAATGCAATTTGGCAACCGGCAATGTAATTAGCATGCCGAATATTACTTGGAATGTGAATTGGAACGAAATCGCCAATAGATAAGACCATTTTACAATTTGGGCCCAAGTTAGAAGCAGAGCCTAAGGTGTAAATTATCGATAGTTAATATCTCGGAAACTATAAGAGATAATGCAATTTGGCAACCGGCAATGTAATTAGCATGCCGAATATTACTTGGAATGTGAATTGGAACGAAATCGCCAATCGATAAGACCATTTTACAATTTGGGCCCAAGTTAGAAGCAGAGCCTAAGGTGTAAATTATCGATAGTCCATATCTCGGAAACTATAAGAGATAATGCAATTTGGCAACCGGCAATGTAATTAGCATGCCGAATATTACTTGGAATGTGAATTGGAACGAAATCGCCAATAGATAAGACCATTTTACAATTTGGGCCCAAGTTAGAAGCAGAGCCTAATGTGTAAATTATCGATAGTCCATATCTCGGAAACTATAAGAGATAATGCAATTTCGCAACCGGCAATGTAATTAGCATGCCGAATATCACTTGGAATGTGAATTGGGACGAAATCGCCAATAGATAAGACCATTTTACAATTTGGGCCCAAGTTAGAAGCAGAGCCTAAGGTGTAAATTATCGATAGTCCATATCTCGGAAACTATAAGAGATAATGCAATTTGGCAACCGGCAATGTAATTAGCATGCCGAATATTACGTGGAATGTGAATTGGAACGAAATCGCCAATAGATAAGACCATTTTACAATTTGGGCCCAAGTTAGAAGCAGAGCCTAAGGTGTAAATTATCGATAGTCCATATCTCGAAAACTATAAGAGATAATGCAATTTGGCAACCGGCAATGTAATTAGCATGCCGAATATTACTTGGAATGTGAATTGGAACGAAATCGCCATTAGGTAAGACCATTTTACAATTTGGGCCCAAGTTAGAAGCAGAGCCTAAGGTGTAAATTATCGATAGTCCATATCTCGGAAACTATAAGAGATAATTCAATTTGGCAACCGGCAATGTAATTAGCATGCCGAATATTACTTGGAATGTGAATTGGAACGAAATCGCCAATAGATAAGACCATTTTACAATTTGGGCCCAAGTTAGAAGCAGAGCCTAAGGTGTAAATTATCGATAGTCCATATCTCGGAAACTATAAGAGATAATGCAATTTGGCAACAGGCAATGTAATTAGCATGCCGAATATTACTTGGAATGTGAATTGGAACGAAATCGCCAATAGATAAGACCATTTTACAATTTGGGCCCAAGTTAGAAGCAGAGCCTAAGGTGAAAATTATCTATAGTCCATATCTCGGAAACTATAAGAGATAATGCAATTTGGCAACCGGCAATGTAATTAGCATGCCGAATATTACTTGGAATGTGAATTGGAACGAAATCGCCAATAGATAAGACCATTTTACAATTTGGGCCCAAATTAGAAGCAGAGCCTAAGGTGTAAATTATCGATAGTCCATATCTCGGAAACTATAAGAGATAATGCAATTTGGCAACCGGCAATGTAATTAGCATGCCGAATATTAATTGGAATGTGAATTGGAACGAAATCGCCAATAGATAAGACCATTTTACAATTTGGGCCCAAGTTAGAAGCAGAGCCTAAGGTGTAAATTATCGATAGTCCATATCTCGGAAACTATAAGAGATAATGCAATTTGGCAACCGGCAATGTAATTAGCATGCCGAATATTACTTGGAATGTGAATTGGAACGAAATCGCCAATAGGTAAGACCATTTTACAATTTGGGCCCAAGTTAGAAGCAGAGCCTATGGTGTAAATTATCGATAGTCCATATCTCGGAAACTATAAGAGATAATGCAATTTGGCAACCGGCAATGTAATTAGCATGCCCAATATTACTTGGAATGTGAATTGGAACGAAATCGCCAATAGATAAGACCATTTTGCAATTTGGGCCCAAGTTAGAAGCAGAGCCTAAGGTGTAAATTATCGATAGTCCATATCTCGGAAACTATAAGAGATAATTCAATTTGGCAACCGGCAATGTAATTAGCATGCCGAATATTACTTGGAATGTGAATTGGAACGAAATCGCCAATAGATAAGACCATTTTACAATTTGGGCCCAAGTTAGAAGCAGAGCCTAAGGTGTAAATTATCGATAGTTAATATCTCGGAAACTATAAGAGATAATGCAATTTCGCAACCGGCAATGTAATTAGCATGCCGAATATTACTAGGAGTGTGAATTGGAACGAAATCGCCAATAGATAAGACCATTTTACAATTTGGGCCCAAGTTAGAAGCAGAGCCTAAGGTGTAAATTATCGATAGTCCATATCTCGGAAACTATAAGAGATAATGCAATTTGGCAACCGGCAATGTAATTAGCATGCCGAATATTACTTGGAATGTGAATTGGAACGAAATCGCCAATAGATAAGACCATTTTACAATTTGGGCCCAAGTTAGAAGCAGAGCCTAAGGTGTAAATTATCGATAGTCCATATCTCGGAAACTATAAGAGATAATGCAATTTGGCAACCGGCAATGTAATTAGCATGCCGAATATTACTTGGAATGTGAATTGCAACTAAATCGCCAATAGATAAGACCATTTTACAATTTGGGCCCAAGTTAGAAGCAGAGCCTAAGGTGTAATTTATCGATAGTCCATATCTCGGGAACTATAAGAGATAATGCAATTTGGCAACCGGCAATGTAATTAGCATGCCGAATATTACTTGGAATGTGAATTGGAACGAAATCGCCAATAGATAAGACCATTTTACAATTTGGGCCCAAGTTAGAAGCAGAGCCTAAGGTGTAAATTATTGATAGTCCATATCTCGGAAACTATAAGAGATAATGCAATTTCGCAACCGGCAATGTAATTAGCATGCCGAATATCACTTGGAATGTGAATTGGGACGAAATCGCCAATAGATAAGACCATTTTACAATTTGGGCCCAAGCTAGAAGCAGAGCCTAAGGTGTAAATTATCGATAGTCCATATCTCGGAAACTATAAGAGATAATGCAATTTGGCAACCGGCAATGTAATTTGCATGCCGAATATTACTTGGAATGTGAATTGGAACGAAATCGCCAATAGATAAGACCATTTTACAATTTGGGCCCAAGTTAGAAGCAGAGCCTAAGGTGTAAATTATCGATAGTCCATATCTCGGAAACTATAAGAGATAATGCAATTTGGCAACCGGCAATGTAATTAGCATGCCGAATATTACTTGGAATGTGAATTGGAACGAAATCGCCAATAGGTAAGACCATTTTACAATTTGGGCCCAAGTTAGAAGCAGAGCCTAAGGTGTAAATTATCGATAGTCCATATCTCGGAAACTATAAGAGATAATTCAATTTGGCAACCGGCAATGTAATTAGCATGCCGAATATTACTTGGAATGTGAATTGGAACGAAATCGCCAATAGATAAGACCATTTTACAATTTGGGCCCAAGTTGGAAGCAGAGCCTAAGGTGTAAATTATCGATAGTCCATATCTCGGAAACTATAAGAGATAATGCAATTTGGCAACCGGCAATGTAATTAGCATGCCGAATATTACTTAGAATGTGAATTGGAACGAAATCGCCAATAGATAAGACCATTTTACAATTTGGGCCCAAGTTAGAAGCAGAGCCTAAGGTGTAAATTATCGATAGTCCATATCTCGGGAACTATAAGAGATAATGCAATTTGGCAACCGGCAATGTAATTAGCATGCCGAATATTACTTGGAATGTGAATTGGAACGAAATCGCCAATAGATAAGACCATTTTACAATTTGGGCCCAAGTTAGAAGCAGAGCCTAAGGTGTAAATTATTGATAGTCCATATCTCGGAAACTATAAGAGATAATGCAATTTCGCAACCGGCAATGTAATTAGCATGCCGAATATCACTTGGAATGTGAATTGGGACGAAATCGCCAATAGATAAGACCATTTTACAATTTGGGCCCAAGTTAGAAGCAGAGCCTAAGGTGTAAATTATCGATAGTCCATATCTCGGAAACTATAAGAGATAATGCAATTTGGCAACCGGCAATGTAATTAGCATGCCGAATATTACTTGGAATGTGAATTGGAACGAAATCGCCAATAGATAAGACCATTTTACAATTTGGGCCCAAGTTAGAAGCAGAGCCTAAGGTGTAAATTATCGATAGTCCATATCTCGGAAACTATAAGAGATAATGCAATTTGGCAACCGGCAATGTAATTAGCATGCCGAATATTACTTGGAATGTGAATTGGAACGAAATCGCCAATAGGTAAGACCATTGTACAATTTGGGCCCAAGTTAGAAGCAGAGCCTAAGGTGTAAATTATCGATAGTCCATATCTCGGAAACTATAAGAGATAATTCAATTTGGCAACCGGCAATGTAATTAGCATGCCGAATATTACTTGGAATGTGAATTGGAACGAAATCGCCAATAGATAAGACCATTTTACAATTTGGGCCCAAGTTGGAAGCAGAGCCTAAGGTGTAAATTATCGATAGTCCATATCTCGGAAACTATAAGAGATAATGCAATTTGGCAACCGGCAATGTAATTAGCATGCCGAATATTACTTGGAATGTGAATTGGAACGAAATCGCCAATAGATAAGACCATTTTGCAATTTGGGCCCAAGTTAGAAGCAGAGCCTAAGGTGTAAATTATCGATAGTCCATAACTCGGAAACTATAAGAGATAATGCAATTTGGCAACCGGCAATGTAATTAGCATGCCGAATATTACTTGGAATGTGAATTGGAACGAAATCGCCAATAGATAAGGCCATTTTACAATTTGGGCCCAAGTTAGAAGCAGAGCCTATGGTGTAAATTATCGATAGTCCATATCTCGGAAACTATAAGAGATAATGCAATTTGGCAACCGGCAATGTAATTAGCATGCCGAATATTACTTGGAATGTGAATTGGAACGAAATCGCCAATAGATATGACCATTTTACTATTTGGGCCCAAGTTAGAAGCAGAGCCTAAGGTGTAAATTATCGATAGTCCATATCTCGGAAACTATAAGAGTTAATGCAATTTGGCAACCGGCAATGTAATTAGCATGCCGAATATTACTTGGAATGTGAATTGGAACGAAATCGCCAATAGATAAGACCATTTTACAATTTGGGCCCCAGTTAGAAGCAGAGCCTAAGGTGTAAATTATCGATAGTCCATATCTCGGAAACTATAAGAGATAATGCAATTTGGCAACCGGCAATGTAATTAGCATGCCAAATATTACTTGGAATGTGAATTGGAACGAAATTGCCAATAGATAAGACCATTTTACAATTTGGGCCCAAGTTAGAAGCAGAGCCTAAGGTGTAAATTATCGATAGTCCATATCTCTGAAACTATAAGAGATAATGCAATTTCGCAACCGGCAATGTAATTAGCATGCCGAATATTACTTGGAATGTGAATTGGGACGAAATCGCCAATAGATAAGGCCATTTTACAATTTGGGCCCAAGTTAGAAGCAGAGCCTAAGGTGTAAATTATCGATAGTCCATATCTCGGAAACTATAAGAGATAATGCAATTTGGCAACCGGCAATGTAATTAGCATGCCGAATATTACTTGGAATGTGAATTGGAACGAAATCGCCAATAGATAAGACCATTTTACAATTTGGGCCCAAGTTAGAAGCAGAGCCTAAGGTGTAAATTATTGATAGTCCATATCTCGGAAACTATAAGAGATAATGCAATTTCGCAACCGGCAATGTAATTAGCATGCCGAATATTACTAGGAGTGTGAATTGGAACGAAATCGCCAATAGATAAGACCATTTTACAATTTGGGCCCAAGTTAGAAGCAGAGCCTAAGGTGTAAATTATCGATAGTCCATATCTCGGAAACTATAAGAGATAATGCAATTTGGCAACCGGCAATGTAATTAGCATGCCGAATATTACTTGGAATGTGAATTGGAACGAAATCGCCAATAGATAAGACCATTTTACAATTTGGGCCCAAGTTAGAAGCAGAGCCTAAGGTGTAAATTATCGATAGTTAATATCTCGGAAACTATAAGAGATAATGCAATTTGGCAACCGGCAATGTAATTAGCATGCCGAATATTACTTGGAATGTGAATTGGAACGAAATCGCCAATCGATAAGACCATTTTACAATTTGGGCCCAAGTTAGAAGCAGAGCCTAAGGTGTAAATTATCGATAGTCCATATCTCGGAAACTATAAGAGATAATGCAATTTGGCAACCGGCAATGTAATTAGCATGCCGAATATTACTTGGAATGTGAATTGGAACGAAATCGCCAATAGATAAGACCATTTTACAATTTGGGCCCAAGTTAGAAGCAGAGCCTAATGTGTAAATTATCGATAGTCCATATCTCGGAAACTATAAGAGATAATGCAATTTCGCAACCGGCAATGTAATTAGCATGCCGAATATCACTTGGAATGTGAATTGGGACGAAATCGCCAATAGATAAGACCATTTTACAATTTGGGCCCAAGTTAGAAGCAGAGCCTAAGGTGTAAATTATCGATAGTCCATATCTCGGAAACTATAAGAGATAATGCAATTTGGCAACCGGCAATGTAATTAGCATGCCGAATATTACGTGGAATGTGAATTGGAACGAAATCGCCAATAGATAAGACCATTTTACAATTTGGGCCCAAGTTAGAAGCAGAGCCTAAGGTGTAAATTATCGATAGTCCATATCTCGAAAACTATAAGAGATAATGCAATTTGGCAACCGGCAATGTAATTAGCATGCCGAATATTACTTGGAATGTGAATTGGAACGAAATCGCCATTAGGTAAGACCATTTTACAATTTGGGCCCAAGTTAGAAGCAGAGCCTAAGGTGTAAATTATCGATAGTCCATATCTCGGAAACTATAAGAGATAATTCAATTTGGCAACCGGCAATGTAATTAGCATGCCGAAAATTACTTGGAATGTGAATTGGAACGAAATCGCCAATAGATAAGACCATTTTACAATTTGGGCCCAAGTTAGAAGCAGAGCCTAAGGTGTAAATTATCGATAGTCCATATCTCGGAAACTATAAGAGATAATGCAATTTGGCAACAGGCAATGTAATTAGCATGCCGAATATTACTTGGAATGTGAATTGGAACGAAATCGCCAATAGATAAGACCATTTTACAATTTGGGCCCAAGTTAGAAGCAGAGCCTAAGGTGAAAATTATCTATAGTCCATATCTCGGAAACTATAAGAGATAATGCAATTTGGCAACCGGCAATGTAATTAGCATGCCGAATATTACTTGGAATGTGAATTGGAACGAAATCGCCAATAGATAAGACCATTTTACAATTTGGGCCCAAATTAGAAGCAGAGCCTAAGGTGTAAATTATCGATAGTCCATATCTCGGAAACTATAAGAGATAATGCAATTTGGCAACCGGCAATGTAATTAGCATGCCGAATATTAATTGGAATGTGAATTGGAACGAAATCGCCAATAGATAAGACCATTTTACAATTTGGGCCCAAGTTAGAAGCAGAGCCTAAGGTGTAAATTATCGATAGTCCATATCTCGGAAACTATAAGAGATAATGCAATTTGGCAACCGGCAATGTAATTAGCATGCCGAATATTACTTGGAATGTGAATTGGAACGAAATCGCCAATAGGTAAGACCATTTTACAATTTGGGCCCAAGTTAGAAGCAGAGCCTATGGTGTAAATTATCGATAGTCCATATCTCGGAAACTATAAGAGATAATGCAATTTGGCAACCGGCAATGTAATTAGCATGCCCAATATTACTTGGAATGTGAATTGGAACGAAATCGCCAATAGATAAGACCATTTTGCAATTTGGGCCCAAGTTAGAAGCAGAGCCTAAGGTGTAAATTATCGATAGTCCATATCTCGGAAACTATAAGAGATAATTCAATTTGGCAACCGGCAATGTAATTAGCATGCCGAATATTACTTGGAATGTGAATTGGAACGAAATCGCCAATAGATAAGACCATTTTACAATTTGGGCCCAAGTTAGAAGCAGAGCCTAAGGTGTAAATTATCGATAGTTAATATCTCGGAAACTATAAGAGATAATGCAATTTCGCAACCGGCAATGTAATTAGCATGCCGAATATTACTAGGAGTGTGAATTGGAACGAAATCGCCAATAGATAAGACCATTTTACAATTTGGGCCCAAGTTAGAAGCAGAGCCTAAGGTGTAAATTATCGATAGTCCATATCTCGGAAACTATAAGAGATAATGCAATTTGGCAACCGGCAATGTAATTAGCATGCCGAATATTACTTGGAATGTGAATTGGAACGAAATCGCCAATAGATAAGACCATTTTACAATTTGGGCCCAAGTTAGAAGCAGAGCCTAAGGTGTAAATTATCGATAGTTAATATCTCGGAAACTATAAGAGATAATGCAATTTGGCAACCGGCAATGTAATTAGCATGCCGAATATTACTTGGAATGTGAATTGGAACGAAATCGCCAATCGATAAGACCATTTTACAATTTGGGCCCAAGTTAGAAGCAGAGCCTAAGGTGTAAATTATCGATAGTCCATATCTCGGAAACTATAAGAGATAATGCAATTTGGCAACCGGCAATGTAATTAGCATGCCGAATATTACTTGGAATGTGAATTGGAACGAAATCGCCAATAGATAAGACCATTTTACAATTTGGGCCCAAGTTAGAAGCAGAGCCTAATGTGTAAATTATCGATAGTCCATATCTCGGAAACTATAAGAGATAATGCAATTTCGCAACCGGCAATGTAATTAGCATGCCGAATATCACTTGGAATGTGAATTGGGACGAAATCGCCAATAGATAAGACCATTTTACAATTTGGGCCCAAGTTAGAAGCAGAGCCTAAGGTGTAAATTATCGATAGTCCATATCTCGGAAACTATAAGAGATAATGCAATTTGGCAACCGGCAATGTAATTAGCATGCCGAATATTACGTGGAATGTGAATTGGAACGAAATCGCCAATAGATAAGACCATTTTACAATTTGGGCCCAAGTTAGAAGCAGAGCCTAAGGTGTAAATTATCGATAGTCCATATCTCGAAAACTATAAGAGATAATGCAATTTGGCAACCGGCAATGTAATTAGCATGCCGAATATTACTTGGAATGTGAATTGGAACGAAATCGCCATTAGGTAAGACCATTTTACAATTTGGGCCCAAGTTAGAAGCAGAGCCTAAGGTGTAAATTATCGATAGTCCATATCTCGGAAACTATAAGAGATAATTCAATTTGGCAACCGGCAATGTAATTAGCATGCCGAATATTACTTGGAATGTGAATTGGAACGAAATCGCCAATAGATAAGACCATTTTACAATTTGGGCCCAAGTTAGAAGCAGAGCCTAAGGTGTAAATTATCGATAGTCCATATCTCGGAAACTATAAGAGATAATGCAATTTGGCAACCGGCAATGTAATTAGCATGCCGAATATTACTTGGAATGTGAATTGGAACGAAATCGCCAATAGATAAGACCATTTTACAATTTGGGCCCAAATTAGAAGCAGAGCCTAAGGTGTAAATTATCGATAGTCCATATCTCGGAAACTATAAGAGATAATGCAATTTGGCAACCGGCAATGTAATTAGCATGCCGAATATTAATTGGAATGTGAATTGGAACGAAATCGCCAATAGATAAGACCATTTTACAATTTGGGCCCAAGTTAGAAGCAGAGCCTAAGGTGTAAATTATCGATAGTCCATATCTCGGAAACTATAAGAGATAATGCAATTTGGCAACCGGCAATGTAATTAGCATGCCTAATATTACTTGGAATGTGAATTGGAACGAAATCGCCAATAGGTAAGACCATTTTACAATTTGGGCCCAAGTTAGAAGCAGAGCCTATGGTGTAAATTATCGATAGTCCATATCTCGGAAACTATAAGAGATAATGCAATTTGGCAACCGGCAATGTAATTAGCATGCCCAATATTACTTGGAATGTGAATTGGAACGAAATCGCCAATAGATAAGACCATTTTGCAATTTGGGCCCAAGTTAGAAGCAGAGCCTAAGGTGTAAATTATCGATAGTCCATATCTCGGAAACTATAAGAGATAATTCAATTTGGCAACCGGCAATGTAATTAGCATGCCGAATATTACTTGGAATGTGAATTGGAACGAAATCGCCAATAGATAAGACCATTTTACAATTTGGGCCCAAGTTAGAAGCAGAGCCTAAGGTGTAAATTATCGATAGTCCATATCTCGGAAACTATAAGAGATAATGCAATTTGGCAACCGGCAATGTAATTAGCATGCCGAATATTACTTGGAATGTGAATTGGAACAAAATCGCCAATAGATAAGACCATTTTACATTTTGGGAGCAAGTTAGAAGCAGAGCCTAAGGTGTAAATTATCGATAGTCCATATCTCGGAAACTATAAGAGATAATGCAATTTCACAACCGGCAATGTAATTAGCATGCCGAATATCACTTGGAATGTGAATTGGGACGAAATCGTCAATAGATAAGACCATTTTACAATTTGGGCCCAAGTTAGAAGCAGAGCCTAAGGTGTAAATTATCGATAGTCCATATCTCGGAAACTATAAGAGATAATGCAATTTGGCAACCGGCAATGTAATTAGCATGCCGAATATTACTTGGAATGTGAATTGGAACGAAATCGCTAATAGATAAGACCATTTTACAATTTGGGCCCAAGTTAGAAGCAGAGCCTAAGGTGTAAATTATCGATAGTCCATATCTCGGAAACTATAAGAGATAATGCAATTTGGCAACCGGCAATGTAATTAGCATGCCGAATATTACTTGGAATGTGAATTGGAACGGAATCGCCAATAGGTAAGACCATTTTACAATTTGGGCCCAAGTTAGAAGCAGAGCCTAAGGTGTAAATTATCGATAGTCCATATCTCGGAAACTATAAGAGATAATGCGATTTGGCAACCGGCAATGTAATTAGCATGCCGAATATTACTTGGAATGTGAATTGGAACGAAATCGCCAATAGATAAGACCATTTTACAATTTGGACCCAAGTTAGAAGCAGAGCCTAAGGTGTAAATTATCGATAGTCCATATCTCGGAAACTATAAGAGATAATGCAATTTCGCAACCGGCAATATAATTAGCATGCCGAATATTACTTGGAGTGTGAATTGGAACGAAATCGCCAATAGATAAGACCATTTTACAATTTGGGCCCAAGTTAGAAGCAGAGCCTAAGGTGTAAATTATCGATAGTCCATGTCTCGGAAACTATAAGAGATAATGCAATTTGGCAACCGGCAATGTAATTAGCATGAAGAATATTACTTGGAATGTGAATTGGAACGAAATCGCCAATAGATAAGACCATTTTACAATTTGGGCCCAAGTTAGAAGCAGAGCCTAAGGTGTAAATTATCGATAGTCCATGTCTCGGAAACTATAAGAGATAATGCAATTTGGCAACCGGCAATGTAATTAGCATGCCGAATATTACTTGGAATGTGAATTGGAACGAAATCGCCAATAGATAAGACCATTTTACAATTTGGGCCCAAGTTAGAAGCAGAGCCTAAGGTGTAAATTATCGATAGTCCATATCTCGGAAACTATAAGAGATAATGCAATTTGGCAACCGGCAATGTAATTAGCATGCCGAATATTACTTGGAATGTGAATTGCAACTAAATCGCCAATAGATAAGACCATTTTACAATTTGGGCCCAAGTTAGAAGCAGAGCCTAAGGTGTAAATTATCGATAGTCCATATCTCGGAAACTATAAGAGATAATGCAATTTGGCAACCGGCAATGTAATTAGCATGCCGAATATTAATTGGAATGTGAATTGGAACGAAATCGCCAATAGATAAGACCATTTTACAATTTGGGCCCAAGTTAGAAGCAGAGCCTAAGGTGTAAATTATCGATAGTCCATATCTCGGAAACTATAAGAGATAATGCAATTTGGCAACCGGCAATGTAATTAGCATGCCGAATATTACTTGGAATGTGAATTGGAACGAAATCGCCAATAGGTAAGACCATTTTACAATTTGGGCCCAAGTTAGAAGCAGAGCCTATGGTGTAAATTATCGATAGTCCATATCTCGGAAACTATAAGAGATAATGCAATTTGGCAACCGGCAATGTAATTAGCATGCCCAATATTACTTGGAATGTGAATTGGAACGAAATCGCCAATAGATAAGACCATTTTGCAATTTGGGCCCAAGTTAGAAGCAGAGCCTAAGGTGTAAATTATCGATAGTCCATATCTCGGAAACTATAAGAGATAATTCAATTTGGCAACCGGCAATGTAATTAGCATGCCGAATATTACTTGGAATGTGAATTGGAACGAAATCGCCAATAGATAAGACCATTTTACAATTTGGGCCCAAGTTAGAAGCAGAGCCTAAGGTGTAAATTATCGATAGTTAATATCTCGGAAACTATAAGAGATAATGCAATTTGGCAACCGGCAATGTAATTAGCATGCCGAATATTACTTGGAATGTGAATTGGAACGAAATCGCCAATAGATAAGACCATTTTACAATTTGGGCCCAAGTTAGAAGCAGAGCCTAAGGTGTAAATTATCGATAGTTAATATCTCGGAAACTATAAGAGATAATGCAATTTGGCAACCGGCAATGTAATTAGCATGCCGAATATTACTTGGAATGTGAATTGGAACGAAATCGCCAATCGATAAGACCATTTTACAATTTGGGCCCAAGTTAGAAGCAGAGCCTAAGGTGTAAATTATCGATAGTCCATATCTCGGAAACTATAAGAGATAATGCAATTTGGCAACCGGCAATGTAATTAGCATGCCGAATATTACTTGGAATGTGAATTGGAACGAAATCGCCAATAGATAAGACCATTTTACAATTTGGGCCCAAGTTAGAAGCAGAGCCTAATGTGTAAATTATCGATAGTCCATATCTCGGAAACTATAAGAGATAATGCAATTTCGCAACCGGCAATGTAATTAGCATGCCGAATATCACTTGGAATGTGAATTGGGACGAAATCGCCAATAGATAAGACCATTTTACAATTTGGGCCCAAGTTAGAAGCAGAGCCTAAGGTGTAAATTATCGATAGTCCATATCTCGGAAACTATAAGAGATAATGCAATTTGGCAACCGGCAATGTAATTAGCATGCCGAATATTACGTGGAATGTGAATTGGAACGAAATCGCCAATAGATAAGACCATTTTACAATTTGGGCCCAAGTTAGAAGCAGAGCCTAAGGTGTAAATTATCGATAGTCCATATCTCGAAAACTATAAGAGATAATGCAATTTGGCAACCGGCAATGTAATTAGCATGCCGAATATTACTTGGAATGTGAATTGGAACGAAATCGCCATTAGGTAAGACCATTTTACAATTTGGGCCCAAGTTAGAAGCAGAGCCTAAGGTGTAAATTATCGATAGTCCATATCTCGGAAACTATAAGAGATAATTCAATTTGGCAACCGGCAATGTAATTAGCATGCCGAATATTACTTGGAATGTGAATTGGAACGAAATCGCCAATAGATAAGACCATTTTACAATTTGGGCCCAAGTTAGAAGCAGAGCCTAAGGTGTAAATTATCGATAGTCCATATCTCGGAAACTATAAGAGATAATGCAATTTGGCAACAGGCAATGTAATTAGCATGCCGAATATTACTTGGAATGTGAATTGGAACGAAATCGCCAATAGATAAGACCATTTTACAATTTGGGCCCAAGTTAGAAGCAGAGCCTAAGGTGAAAATTATCTATAGTCCATATCTCGGAAACTATAAGAGATAATGCAATTTGGCAACCGGCAATGTAATTAGCATGCCGAATATTACTTGGAATGTGAATTGGAACGAAATCGCCAATAGATAAGGCCATTTTACAATTTGGGCCCAAATTAGAAGCAGAGCCTAAGGTGTAAATTATCGATAGTCCATATCTCGGAAACTATAAGAGATAATGCAATTTGGCAACCGGCAATGTAATTAGCATGCCGAATATTAATTGGAATGTGAATTGGAACGAAATCGCCAATAGATAAGACCATTTTACAATTTGGGCCCAAGTTAGAAGCAGAGCCTAAGGTGTAAATTATCGATAGTCCATATCTCGGAAACTATAAGAGATAATGCAATTTGGCAACCGGCAATGTAATTAGCATGCCGAATATTACTTGGAATGTGAATTGGAACGAAATCGCCAATAGGTAAGACCATTTTACAATTTGGGCCCAAGTTAGAAGCAGAGCCTATGGTGTAAATTATCGATAGTCCATATCTCGGAAACTATAAGAGATAATGCAATTTGGCAACCGGCAATGTAATTAGCATGCCCAATATTACTTGGAATGTGAATTGGAACGAAATCGCCAATAGATAAGACCATTTTGCAATTTGGGCCCAAGTTAGAAGCAGAGCCTAAGGTGTAAATTATCGATAGTCCATATCTCGGAAACTATAAGAGATAATTCAATTTGGCAACCGGCAATGTAATTAGCATGCCGAATATTACTTGGAATGTGAATTGGAACGAAATCGCCAATAGATAAGACCATTTTACAATTTGGGCCCAAGTTAGAAGCAGAGCCTAAGGTGTAAATTATCGATAGTCCATATCTCGGAAACTATAAGAGATAATGCAATTTGGCAACCGGCAATGTAATTAGCATGCCGAATATTACTTGGAATGTGAATTGGAACAAAATCGCCAATAGATAAGACCATTTTACATTTTGGGAGCAAGTTAGAAGCAGAGCCTAAGGTGTAAATTATCGATAGTCCATATCTCGGAAACTATAAGAGATAATGCAATTTCACAACCGGCAATGTAATTAGCATGCCGAATATCACTTGGAATGTGAATTGGGACGAAATCGTCAATAGATAAGACCATTTTACAATTTGGGCCCAAGTTAGAAGCAGAGCCTAAGGTGTAAATTATCGATAGTCCATATCTCGGAAACTATAAGAGATAATGCAATTTGGCAACCGGCAATGTAATTAGCATGCCGAATATTACTTGGAATGTGAATTGGAACGAAATCGCTAATAGATAAGACCATTTTACAATTTGGGCCCAAGTTAGAAGCAGAGCCTAAGGTGTAAATTATCGATAGTCCATATCTCGGAAACTATAAGAGATAATGCAATTTGGCAACCGGCAATGTAATTAGCATACCGAATATTTCTTGGAATGTGAATTGGAACGGAATCGCCAATAGGTAAGACCATTTTACAATTTGGGCCCAAGTTAGAAGCAGAGCCTAAGGTGTAAATTATCGATAGTCCATATCTCGGAAACTATAAGAGATAATGCGATTTGGCAACCGGCAATGTAATTAGCATGCCGAATATTACTTGGAATGTGAATTGGAACGAAATCGCCAATAGATAAGACCATTTTACAATTTGGACCCAAGTTAGAAGCAGAGCCTAAGGTGTAAATTATCGATAGTCCATATCTCGGAAACTATAAGAGATAATGCAATTTCGCAACCGGCAATATAATTAGCATGCCGAATATTACTTGGAGTGTGAATTGGAACGAAATCGCCAATAGATAAGACCATTTTACAATTTGGGCCCAAGTTAGAAGCAGAGCCTAAGGTGTAAATTATCGATAGTCCATGTCTCGGAAACTATAAGAGATAATGCAATTTGGCAACCGGCAATGTAATTAGCATGAAGAATATTACTTGGAATGTGAATTGGAACGAAATCGCCAATAGATAAGACCATTTTACAATTTGGGCCCAAGTTAGAAGCAGAGCCTAAGGTGTAAATTATCGATAGTCCATGTCTCGGAAACTATAAGAGATAATGCAATTTGGCAACCGGCAATGTAATTAGCATGCCGAATATTACTTGGAATGTGAATTGGAACGAAATCGCCAATAGATAAGACCATTTTACAATTTGGGCCCAAGTTAGAAGCAGAGCCTAAGGTGTAAATTATCGATAGTCCATATCTCGGAAACTATAAGAGATAATGCAATTTGGCAACCGGCAATGTAATTAGCATGCCGAATATTACTTGGAATGTGAATTGCAACTAAATCGCCAATAGATAAGACCATTTTACAATTTGGGCCCAAGTTAGAAGCAGAGCCTAAGGTGTAAATTATCGATAGTCCATATCTCGGAAACTATAAGAGATAATGCAATTTGGCAACCGGCAATGTAATTAGCATGCCGAATATTACTTGGAATGTGAATTGGAACGAAATCGCCAATAGATAAGACCATTTTACAATTTGGGCCCAAGTTAGAAGCAGAGCCTAAGGTGTAAATTATCGATAGTCCATATCTCGGAAACTATAAGAGATAATGCAATTTGGCAACCGGCAATGTAATTAGCATGCCGAATATTACTTGGAATGTGAATTGGAACGAAATCGCCAATAGATAAGACCATTTTACAATTTGGGCCCAAGTTAGAAGCAGAGCCTAGTGTAAATTATCGATAGTCCATATCTCGGAAACTATAAGAGATAATGCAATTTGGCAACCGGCAATGTAATTAGCATGCCGAATATTACTTGGAATGTGAATTGGAACGAAATCGCCAATAGACAAGACCATTTTACAATTTGGGCCCAAGTTAGAAAGCAGCAGAGCCTAAGGTGTAAATTATTGATAGTCCATATCTCGGAAACTATAAGAGATAATGCAATTTCGCAACCGGCAATGTAATTAGCATGCCGAATATCACTGGGAATGTGAATTGGGACGAAATCGCCAATAGATAAGACCATTTTACAATTTGGGCCCAAGTTAGAAGCAGAGCCTAAGGTGTAAATTATCGATAGTCCATATCTCGGAAACTATAAGAGATAATGCAATTTGGCAACCGGCAATGTAATTAGCATGCCGAATATTACTTGGAATGTGAATTGGAACGAAATCGCCAATAGATAAGACCATTTTACAATTTGGGCCCAAGTTAGAAGCAGAGCCTAATGTGTAAATTATCGATAGTCCATATCTCGGAAACTATAAGAGATAATGCAATTTCGCAACCGGCAATGTAATTAGCATGCCGAATATTACTTGGAGTGTGAATTGGAACGAAATCGCCAATAGATAAGACCATTTTACAATTTGGGCCCAAGTTAGAAGCAGAGCCTAAGGTGTAAATTATCGATAGTCCATATCTCGGAAACTATAAGAGATAATGCAATTTGGCAACCGGCAATGTAATTAGCATGCCGAATATTACTTGGAATGTGAATTGGAACGAAATAGCCAATAGATAAGACCATTTTACAATTTGGGCCCAAGTTAGAAGCAGAGCCTAAGGTGTAAATTATCGATAGTCCATATCTCGGAAACTATAAGAGATAATGCAATTTGGCTACCGGCAATGTAATTAGCATGCCGAATATTACTTGGAATGTGAATTGGAACGAAATCGCCAATAGATAAGACCATTTTACAATTTGGGCCCAAGTTAGAAGCAGAGCCTAAGGTGTAAATTATCGATAGTCCATATCTCGGAAACTATAAGAGATAATGCAATTTGACAACCGGCAATGTAATTAGCATGCCGAATATTACTTGGAATGTGAATTGCAACTAAATCGCCAATAGATAAGACCATTTTACAATTTGGGCCCAAGTTAGAAGCAGAGCCTAAGGTGTAAATTATCGATAGTCCATATCTCGGAAACTATAAGAGATAATGCAATTTGGCAACCGGCAATGTAATTAGCATGCCGAATATTACTTGGAATGTGAATTGGAACGAAATCGCCAATAGATAAGACCATTTTACAATTTGGGCCCAAGTTAGAAGCAGAGCCTAAGGTGTAAATTATCGATAGTCCATATCTCGGAAACTATAAGAGATAATGCAATTTGGCAACCGGCAATGTAATTAGCATGCCGAATATTACTTGGAATGTGAATTGGAACGAAATCGCCAATAGATAAGACCATTTTACAATTTGGGCCCAAGTTAGAAGCAGAGCCTAAGGTGTAAATTATCGATAGTCCATATCTCGGAAACTATAAGAGATAATGCAATTTGGCAACCGGCAATGTAATTAGCATGCCGAATATTACTTGGAATGTGAATTGCAACTAAATCGCTAATAGATAAGACCATTTTACAATTTGGGCCCAAGTTAGAAGCAGAGCCTAAGGTGTAAATTATCGATAGTCCATATCTCGGAAACTATAAGAGATAATGCAATTTGGCAACCGGCAATGTAATTAGCATGCAGAATATTACTTGGAATGTGAATTGGAACGAAATCGCCAATAGATAAGACCATTTTACAATTTGGGCCCAAGTTAGAAGCAGAGCCTAAGGTGTTAATTATCGATAGTCCATATCTCGGAAACTATAAGAGATAATGCAATTTCGCAACCGGCAATGTAATTAGCATGCCGAATATCACTTGGAATGTGAATTGGGACGAAATCGCCAATAGATAAGACCATTTTACAATTTGGGCCCAAGTTAGAAGCAGAGCCTAAGGTGTAAATTATCGATAGTCCATATCTCGGAAACTATAAGAGATAATGCAATTTGGCAACCGGCAATGTAATTAGCATGCCGAATATTACTTGGAATGTGAATTGGAACGAAATCGCCAATAGATAAGACCATTTTACAATTTGGGCCCAAGTTAGAAGCAGAGCCTAAGGTGTAAATTAACGATAGTCCATATCTCGGAAACTATAAGAGATAATGCAATTTGGCAACCGGCAATGTAATTAGCATGCCGAATATTACTTGGAATGTGAATTGGAACGAAATCGCCAATAGATAAGACCATTTTACAATTTGGGCCCAAGTTAGAAGCAGAGCCTAAGGTGTAAATTATCGATAGTCCATATCTCGGAAACTATAAGAGATAATGCAATTTGACAACCGGCAATGTAATTAGCATGCCGAATATTACTTGGAATGTGAATTGCAACTAAATCGCCAATAGATAAGACCATTTTACAATTTGGGCCCAAGTTAGAAGCAGAGCCTAAGGTGTAAATTATCGATAGTCCATATCTCGGAAACTATAAGAGATAATGCAATTTGGCAACCGGCAATGTAATTAGAATGCCGAATATTACTTGGAATGTGAATTGGAACGAAATCGCCAATAGATAAGACCATTTTACAATTTGGGCCCAAGTTAGAAGCAGAGCCTAGTGTAAATTATCGATAGTCCATATCTCGGAAACTATAAGAGATAATGCAATTTGGCAACCGGCAATGTAATTAGCATGCCGAATATTACTTGGAATGTGAATTGGAACGAAATCGCCAATAGATAAGACCATTTTACAATTTGGGCCCAAGTTAGAAAGCAGCAGAGCCTAAAGTGTAAATTATTGATAGTCCATATCTAGGAAACTATAAGAGATAATGCAATTTCGCAACCGGCAATGTAATTAGCATGCCGAATATCACTTGGAATGTGAATTGGGACGAAATCGCCAATAGATAAGACCATTTTACAATTTGGGCCCAAGTTAGAAGCAGAGCCTAAGGTGTAAATTATCGATAGTCCATATCTCGGAAACTATAAGAGATAATGCAATTTGGCAACCGGCAATGTAATTAGCATGCCGAATATTACGTGGATTGTGAATTGGAACGAAATCGCCAATAGATAAGACCATTTTACAATTTGGGCCCAAGTTAGAAGCAGAGCCTAAGGTGTAAATTATCGATAGTCCATATCTCGAAAACTATAAGAGATAATGCAATTTGGCAACCGGCAATGTAATTAGCATGCCGAATATTACTTGGAATGTGAATTGGAACGCAATCGCCATTAGGTAAGACCATTTTACAATTTGGGCCCAAGTTAGAAGCAGAGCCTAAGGTGTAAATTATCGATAGTCCATATCTCGGAAACTATAAGAGATAATTCAATTTGGCAACCGGCAATGTAATTAGCATGCCGAATATTACTTGGAATGTGAATTGGAACGAAATCGCCAATAGATAAGACCATTTTACAATTTGGGCCCAAGTTAGAAGCAGAGCCTAAGGTGTAAATTATCGATAGTCCATATCTCGGAAACTATAAGAGATAATGCAATTTGGCAACAGGCAATGTAATTAGCATGCCGAATATTACTTGGAATGTGAATTGGAACGAAATCGCCAATAGATAAGACCATTTTACAATTTGGGCCCAAGTTAGAAGCAGAGCCTAAGGTGAAAATTATCGATAGTCCATATCTCGGAAACTATAAGAGATAATGCAATTTGGCAACCGGCAATGTAATTAGCATGCCGAATATTACTTGGAATGTGAATTGGAACGAAATCGCCAATAGATAAGACCATTTTACAATTTGGGCCCAAATTAGAAGCAGAGCCTAAGGTGTAAATTATCGATAGTCCATATCTCGGAAACTATAAGAGATAATGCAATTTGGCAACCGGCAATGTAATTAGCATGCCGAATATTAATTGGAATGTGAATTGGAACGAAATCGCCAATAGATAAGACCATTTTACAATTTGGGCCCAAGTTAGAAGCAGAGCCTAAGGTGTAAATTATCGATAGTCCATATCTCGGAAACTATAAGAGATAATGCAATTTGGCAACCGGCAATGTAATTAGCATGCCGAATATTACTTGGAATGTGAATTGGAACGAAATCGCCAATAGGTAAGACCATTTTACAATTTGGGCCCAAGTTAGAAGCAGAGCCTATGGTGTAAATTATCGATAGTCCATATCTCGGAAACTATAAGAGATAATGCAATTTGGCAACCGGCAATGTAATTAGCATGCCCAATATTACTTGGAATGTGAATTGGAACGAAATCGCCAATAGATAAGACCATTTTGCAATTTGGGCCCAAGTTAGAAGCAGAGCCTAAGGTGTAAATTATCGATAGTCCATATCTCGGAAACTATAAGAGATAATTCAATTTGGCAACCGGCAATGTAATTAGCATGCCGAATATTACTTGGAATGTGAATTGGAACGAAATCGTCAATAGATAAGACCATTTTACAATTTGGGCCCAAGTTAGAAGCAGAGCCTAAGGTGTAAATTATCGATAGTCCATATCTCGGAAACTATAAGAGATAATGCAATTTGGCAACCGGCAATGTAATTAGCATGCCGAATATTACTTGGAATGTGAATTGGAACGAAATCGCTAATAGATAAGACCATTTTACAATTTGGGCCCAAGTTAGAAGCAGAGCCTAAGGTGTAAATTATCGATAGTCCATATCTCGGAAACTATAAGAGATAATGCAATTTGGCAACCGGCAATGTAATTAGCATGCCGAATATTACTTGGAATGTGAATTGGAACGGAATCGCCAATAGGTAAGACCATTTTACAATTTGGGCCCAAGTTAGAAGCAGAGCCTAAGGTGTAAATTATCGATAGTCCATATCTCGGAAACTATAAGAGATAATGCGATTTGGCAACCGGCAATGTAATTAGCATGCCGAATATTACTTGGAATGTGAATTGGAACGAAATCGCCAATAGATAAGACCATTTTACAATTTGGGCCCAAGTTAGAAGCAGAGCCTAAGGTGTAAATTATCGATAGTCCATATCTCGGAAACTATAAGAGATAATGCAATTTCGCAACCGGCAATGTAATTAGCATGAAGAATATTACTTGGAATGTGAATTGGAACGAAATCGCCAATAGATAAGACCATTTTACAATTTGGGCCCAAGTTAGAAGCAGAGCCTAAGGTGTAAATTATCGATAGTCCATGTCTCGGAAACTATAAGAGGTAATGCAATTTGGCAACCGGCAATGTAATTAGCATGCCGAATATTACTTGGAATGTGAATTGGAACGAAATCGCCAATAGATAAGACCATTTTACAATTTGGGCCCAAGTTAGAAGCAGAGCCTAAGGTGTAAATTATCGATAGTCCATATCTCGGAAACTATAAGAGATAATGCAATTTGGCAACCGGCAATGTAATTAGCATGCCGAATATTACTTGGAATGTGAATTGCAACTAAATCGCCAATAGATAAGACCATTTTACAATTTGGGCCCAAGTTAGAAGCAGAGCCTAAGGTGTAAATTATCGATAGTCCATATCTCGGAAACTATAAGAGATAATGCAATTTGGCAACCGGCAATGTAATTAGCATGCCGAATATTACTTGGAATGTGAATTGGAACGAAATCGCCAATAGATAAGACCATTTTACAATTTGAGCCCAAGTTAGAAGCAGAGCCTAAGGTGTAAATTATCGATAGTCCATATCTCGGAAACTATAAGAGATAATGCAATTTGGCAACCGGCAATGTAATTAGCATGCCGAATATTACTTGGAATGTGAATTGGAACGAAATCGCCAATAGATAAGACCATTTTACAATTTGGGCCCAAGTTAGAAGCAGAGCCTAGTGTAAATTATCGATAGTCCATATCTCGGAAACTATAAGAGATAATGCAATTTGGCAACCGGCAATGTAATTAGCATGCCGAATATTACTTGGAATGTGAATTGGAACGAAATCGCCAATAGACAAGACCATTTTACAATTTGGGCCCAAGTTAGAAAGCAGCAGAGCCTAAGGTGTAAATTATTGATAGTCCATATCTCGGAAACTATAAGAGATAATGCAATTTCGCAACCGGCAATGTAATAAGCATGCCGAATATCACTTGGAATGTGAATTGGGACGAAATCGCCAATAGATAAGACCATTTTACAATTTGGGCCCAAGTTAGAAGCAGAGCCTAAGGTGTAAATTATCGATAGTCCATATCTCGGAAACTATAAGAGATAATGCAATTTGGCAACCGGCAATGTAATTAGCATGCCGAATATTACTTGGAATGTGAATTGGAACGAAATCGCCAATAGATAAGACCATTTTACAATTTAGGCCCAAGTTAGAAGCAGAGCCTAATGTGTAAATTATCGATAGTCCATATCTCGGAAACTATAAGAGATAATGCAATTTCGCAACCGGCAATGTAATTAGCATGCCGAATATTACTTGGAGTGTGAATTGGAACGAAATCGCCAATAGATAAGACCATTTTACAATTTGGGCCCAAGTTAGAAGCAGAGCCTAAGGTGTAAATTATCGATAGTCCATATCTCGGAAACTATAAGAGATAATGCAATTTGGCAACCGGCAATGTAATTAGCATGCCGAATATTACTTGGAATGTGAATTGGAACGAAATAGCCAATAGATAAGACCATTTTACAATTTGGGCCCAAGTTAGAAGCAGGGCCTAAGGTGTAAATTATCGATAGTCCATATCTCGGAAACTATAAGAGATAATGCAATTTGGCTACCGGAAATGTAATTAACATGCCGAATATTACTTGGAATGTGAATTGGAACGAAATCGCCAATAGATAAGACCATTTTACAATTTGGGCCCAAGTTAGAAGCAGAGCCTAAGGTGTAAATTATCGATAGTCCATATCTCGGAAACTATAAGAGATAACGCAATTTGACAACCGGCAATGTAATTAGCATGCCGAATATTACTTGGAATGTGAATTGCAACTAAATCGCCAATAGATAAGACCATTTTACAATTTGGGCCCAAGTTAGAAGCAGAGCCTAAGGTGTAAATTATCGATAGTCCATATCTCGGAAACTATAAGAGATAATGCAATTTGGCAACCGGCAATGTAATTAGCATGCCGAATATTACTTGGAATGTGAATTGGAACGAAATCGCCAATAGATAAGAAAATTTTACAATTTGGGCCCAAGTTAGAAGCAGAGCCTAAGGTGTAAATTATCGATAGTCCATATCTCGGAAACTATAAGAGATAATGCAATTTGGCAACCGGCAATGTAATTAGCTTGCCGAATATTACTTGGAATGTGAATTGGAACGAAATCGCCAATAGATAAGACCATTTTACAATTTGGGCCCAAGTTAGAAGCAGAGCCTAAGGTGTAAATTATCGATAGTCCATATCTCGGAAACTATAAGAGATAATGCAATTTGGCAACCGGCAATGTAATTAGCATGCCGAATATTACTTGGAATGTGAATTGCAACTAAATCGCTAATAGATAAGACCATTTTACAATTTGGGCCCAAGTTAGAAGCAGAGCCTAAGGTGTAAATTATCGATAGTCCATATCTCGGAAACTATAAGAGATAATGCAATTTGGCAACCGGCAATGTAATTAGCATGCAGAATATTACTTGGAATGTGAATTGGAACGAAATCGCCAATAGATAAGACCATTTTACAATTTGGGCCCAAGTTAGAAGCAGAGCCTAAGGTGTTAATTATCGATAGTCCATATCTCGGAAACTATAAGAGATAATGCAATTTCGCAACCGGCAATGTAATTAGCATGCCGAATATCACTTGGAATGTGAATTGGGACGAAATCGCCAATAGATAAGACCATTTTACAATTTGGGCCCAAGTTAGAAGCAGAGCCTAAGGTGTAAATTATCGATAGTCCATATCTCGGAAACTATAAGAGATAATGCAATTTGGCAACCGGCAATGTAATTAGCATGCCGAATATTACTTGGAATGTGAATTGGAACGAAACCGCCAATAGATGAGACCATTTTACAATTTGGGCCCAAGTTAGAAGCAGAGCCTAAGGTGTAAATTATCGATAGTCCATATCTCGGAAACTATAAGAGATAATGCAATTTGGCAACCGGCAATGTAATTAGCATGCCGAATATTACTTGGAATGTGAATTGCAACTAAATCGCCAATAGATAAGACCATTTTACAATTTGGGCCCAAGTTAGAAGCAGAGCCTAAGGTGTAAATTATCGATAGTCCATATCTCGGAAACTATAAGAGATAATGCAATTTGGCAACCGGCAATGTAATTAGCATGCCGAATATTACTTGGAATGTGAATTGGAACGAAATCGCCAATAGATAAGACCATTTTACAATTTGGGCCCAAGTTAGAAGCAGAGCCTAAGGTGTAAATTATCGATAGTCCATATCTCGGAAACTATAAGAGATAATGCAATTTGGCAACCGGCAATGTAATTAGCATGCCGAATATTACTTGGAATGTGAATTGGAACGAAATCGCCAATAGATAAGACCATTTTACAATTTGGGCCCAAGTTAGAAGCAGAGCCTAGTGTAAATTATCGATAGTCCATATCTCGGAAACTATAAGAGATAATGCAATTTGGCAACCGGCAATGTAATTAGCATGCCGAATATTACTTGGAATGTGAATTGGAACGAAATCGCCAATAGACAAGACCATTTTACAATTTGGGCCCAAGTTAGAAAGCAGCAGAGCCTAAGGTGTAAATTATTGATAGTCCATATCTCGGAAACTATAAGAGATAATGCAATTTCGCAACCGGCAATGTAATAAGCATGCCGAATATCACTTGGAATGTGAATTGGGACGAAATCGCCAATAGATAAGACCATTTTACAATTTGGGCCCAAGTTAGAAGCAGAGCCTAAGGTGTAAATTATCGATAGTCCATATCTCGGAAACTATAAGAGATAATGCAATTTGGCAACCGGAAATGTAATTAGCATGCCGAATATTACTTGGAATGTGAATTGGAACGAAATCGCCAATAGATAAGACCATTTTACAATTTAGGCCCAAGTTAGAAGCAGAGCCTAATGTGTAAATTATCGATAGTCCATATCTCGGAAACTATAAGAGATAATGCAATTTCGCAACCGGCAATGTAATTAGCATGCCGAATATTACTTGGAGTGTGAATTGGAACGAAATCGCCAATAGATAAGACCATTTTACAATTTGGGCCCAAGTTAGAAGCAGAGCCTAAGGTGTAAATTATCGATAGTCCATATCTCGGAAACTATAAGAGATAATGCAATTTGGCAACCGGCAATGTAATTAGCATGCCGAATATTACTTGGAATGTGAATTGGAACGAAATAGCCAATAGATAAGACCATTTTACAATTTGGGCCCAAGTTAGAAGCAGGGCCTAAGGTGTAAATTATCGATAGTCCATATCTCGGAAACTATAAGAGATAATGCAATTTGGCTACCGGCAATGTAATTAGCATGCCGAATATTACTTGGAATGTGAATTGGAACGAAATCGCCAATAGATAAGACCATTTTACAATTTGGGCCCAAGTTAGAAGCAGAGCCTAAGGTGTAAATTATCGATAGTCCATATCTCGGAAACTATAAGAGATAATGCAATTTGACAACCGGCAATGTAATTAGCATGCCGAATATTACTTGGAATGTGAATTGCAACTAAATCGCCAATAGATAAGACCATTTTACAATTTGGGCCCAAGTTAGAAGCAGAGCCTAAGGTGTAAATTATCGATAGTCCATATCTCGGAAACTATAAGAGATAATGCAATTTGGCAACCGGCAATGTAATTAGCATGCCGAATATTACTTGGAATGTGAATTGGAACGAAATCGCCAATAGATAAGACCATTTTACAATTTGGGCCCAAGTTAGAAGCAGAGCCTAAGGTGTAAATTATCGATAGTCCATATCTCGGAAACTATAAGAGATAATGCAATTTGGCAACCGGCAATGTAATTAGCATGCCGAATATTACTTGGAATGTGAATTGGAACGAAATCGCCAATAGATAAGACCATTTTACAATTTGGGCCCAAGTTAGAAGCAGAGCCTAAGGTGTAAATTATCGATAGTCCATATCTCGGAAACTATAAGAGATAATGCAATTTGGCAACCGGCAATGTAATTAGCATGCCGAATATTACTTGGAATGTGAATTGCAACTAAATCGCTAATAGATAAGACCATTTTACAATTTGGGCCCAAGTTAGAAGCAGAGCCTAAGGTGTAAATTATCGATAGTCCATATCTCGGAAACTATAAGAGATAATGCAATTTGGCAACCGGCAATGTAATTAGCATGCAGAATATTACTTGGAATGTGAATTGGAACGAAATCGCCAATAGATAAGACCATTTTACAATTTGGGCCCAAGTTAGAAGCAGAGCCTAAGGTGTTAATTATCGATAGTCCATATCTCGGAAACTATAAGAGATAATGCAATTTCGCAACCGGCAATGTAATTAGCATGCCGAATATCACTTGGAATGTGAATTGGGACGAAATCGCCAATAGATAAGACCATTTTACAATTTGGGCCCAAGTTAGAAGCAGAGCCTAAGGTGTAAATTATCGATAGTCCATATCTCGGAAACTATAAGAGATAATGCAATTTGGCAACCGGCAATGTAATTAGCATGCCGAATATTACTTGGAATGTGAATTGGAACGAAATCGCCAATAGATGAGACCATTTTACAATTTGGGCCCAAGTTAGAAGCAGAGCCTAAGGTGTAAATTAACGATAGTACATATCTCGGAAACTATAAGAGATAATGCAATTTGGCAACCGGCAATGTAATTAGCATGCCGAATATTACTTGGAATGTGAATTGGAACGAAATCGCCAATAGATAAGACCATTTTACAATTTGGGCCCAAGTTAGAAGCAGAGCCTAAGGTGTAAATTATCGATAGTCCATATCTCGGAAACTATAAGAGATAATGCAATTTGACAACCGGCAATGTAATTAGCATGCCGAATATTACTTGGAATGTGAATTGCAACTAAATCGCCAATAGATAAGACCATTTTACAATTTGGGCCCAAGTTAGAAGCAGAGCCTAAGGTGTAAATTATCGATAGTCCATATCTCGGAAACTATAAGAGATAATGCAATTTGGCAACCGGCAATGTAATTAGCATGCCGAATATTACTTGGAATGTGAATTGGAACGAAATCGCCAATAGATAAGACCATTTTACAATTTGGGCCCAAGTTAGAAGCAGAGCCTAGTGTAAATTATCGATAGTCCATATCTCGGAAACTATAAGAGATAATGCAATTTGGCAACCGGCAATGTAATTAGCATGCCGAATATTACTTGGAATGTGAATTGGAACGAAATCGCCAATAGATAAGACCATTTTACAATTTGGGCCCAAGTTAGAAGCAGAGCCTAAGGTGTAAATTAACGATAGTCCATATCTCGGAAACTATAAGAGATAATGCAATTTGGCAACCGGCAATGTAATTAGCATGCCGAATATTACTTGGAATGTGAATTGGAACGAAATCGCCAATAGATAAGACCATTTTACAATTTGGGCCCAAGTTAGAAGCAGAGCCTAAGGTGTAAATTATCGATAGTCCATATCTCGGAAACTATAAGAGATAATGCAATTTGACAACCGGCAATGTAATTAGCATGCCGAATATTACTTGGAATGTGAATTGCAACTAAATCGCCAATAGATAAGACCATTTTACAATTTGGGCCCAAGTTAGAAGCAGAGCCTAAGGTGTAAATTATCGATAGTCCATATCTCGGAAACTATAAGAGATAATGCAATTTGGCAACCGGCAATGTAATTAGCATGCCGAATATTACTTGGAATGTGAATTGGAACGAAATCGCCAATAGATAAGACCATTTTACAATTTGGGCCCAAGTTAGAAGCAGAGCCTAGTGTAAATTATCGATAGTCCATATCTCGGAAACTATAAGAGATAATGCAATTTGGCAACCGGCAATGTAATTAGCATGCCGAATATTACTTGGAATGTGAATTGGAACGAAATCGCCAATAGATAAGACCATTTTACAATTTGGGCCCAAGTTAGAAAGCAGCAGAGCCTAAAGTGTAAATTATTGATAGTCCATATCTAGGAAACTATAAGAGATAATGCAATTTCGCAACCGGCAATGTAATTAGCATGCCGAATATCACTTGGAATGTGAATTGGGACGAAATCGCCAATAGATAAGACCATTTTACAATTTGGGCCCAAGTTAGAAGCAGAGCCTAAGGTGTAAATTATCGATAGTCCATATCTCGGAAACTATAAGAGATAATGCAATTTGGCAACCGGCAATGTAATTAGCATGCCGAATATTACTTGGAATGTGAATTGGAACGAAATCGCCAATAGATAAGACCATTTTACAATTTGGGCCCAAGTTAGAAGCAGAGCCTAATGTGTAAATTATCGATAGTCCATATCTCGGAAACTATAAGAGATAATGCAATTTCGCAACCGGCAATGTAATTAGCATGCCGAATATTACTTGGAGTGTGAATTGGAACGAAATCGCCAATAGATAAGACCATTTTACAATATGGGCCCAAGTTAGAAGCAGAGCCTAAGGTGTAAATTATCGATAGTCCATATCTCGGAAACTATAAGAGATAATGCAATTTGGCAACCGGCAATGTAATTAGCATGCCGAATATTACTTGGAATGTGAATTGGAACGAAATAGCCAATAGATAAGACCATTTTACAATTTGGGCCCAAGTTAGAAGCAGAGCCTAAGGTGTAAATTATCGATAGTCCATATCTCGGAAACTATAAGAGATAATGCAATTTGGCTACCGGCAATGTAATTAGCATGCCGAATATTACTTGGAATGTGAATTGGAACGAAATCGCCAATAGATAAGACCATTTTACAATTTGGGCCCAAGTTAGAAGCAGAGCCTAAGGTGTAAATTATCGATAGTCCATATCTCGGAAACTATAAGAGATAATGCAATTTGACAACCGGCAATGTAATTAGCATGCCGAATATTACTTGGAATGTGAATTGCAACTAAATCGCCAATAGATAAAACCATTTTACAATTTGGGCCCAAGTTAGAAGCAGAGCCTAATGTGTAAATTATCGATAGTCCATATCTCGGAAACTATAAGAGATAATGCAATTTGGCAACCGGCAATGTAATTAGCATGCCGAATATTACTTGGAATGTGAATTGGAACGAAATCGCCAATAGATAAGACCATTTTACAATTTGGGCCCAAGTTAGAAGCAGAGCCTAAGGTGTAAATTATCGATAGTCCATATCTCGGAAACTATAAGAGATAATGCAATTTGGCAACCGGCAATGTAATTAGCATGCCGAATATTACTTGGAATGTGAATTGGAACGAAATCGCCAATAGATAAGACCATTTTACAATTTGGGCCCAAGTTAGAAGCAGAGCCTAAGGTGTAAATTATCGATAGTCCATATCTCGGAAACTATAAGAGATAATGCAATTTGGCAACCGGCAATGTAATTAGCATGCCGAATATTACTTGGAATGTGAATTGCAACTAAATCGCTAATAGATAAGACCATTTTACAATTTGGGCTCAAGTTAGAAGCAGAGCCTAAGGTGTAAATTATCGATAGTCCATATCTCGGAAACTATAAGAGATAATGCAATTTGGCAACCGGCAATGTAATTAGCATGCAGAATATTACTTGGAATGTGAATTGGAACGAAATCGCCAATAGATAAGACCATTTTACAATTTGGGCCCAAGTTAGAAGCAGAGCCTAAGGTGTTAATTATCGATAGTCCATATCTCGGAAACTATAAGAGATAATGCAATTTCGCAACCGGCAATGTAATTAGCATGCCGAATATCACTTGGAATTTGAATTGGAACGAAATCGCCAATAGATAAGACCATTTTACAATTTGGGCCCAAGTTAGAAGCAGAGCCTAAGGTGTAAATTATCGATAGTCCATATCTCGGAAACTATAAGAGATAATGCAATTTGACAACCGGCAATGTAATTAGCATGCCGAATATTACTTGGAATGTGAATTGCAACTAAATCGCCAATAGATAAGACCATTTTACAATTTGGGCCCAAGTTAGAAGCAGAGCCTAAGGTGTAAATTATCGATAGTCCATATCTCGGAAACTATAAGAGATAATGCAATTTGGCAACCGGCAATGTAATTAGCATGCCGAATATTGCTTGGAATGTGAATTGGAACGAAATCGCCAATAGATAAGACCATTTTACAATTTGGGCCCAAGTTAGAAGCAGAGCCTAAGGTGTAAATTATCGATAGTCCATATCTCGGAAACTATAAGAGATAATGCAATTTGGCAACCGGCAATGTAATTAGCATGCCGAATATTACTTGGAATGTGAATTGCAACTAAATCGCTAATAGATAAGACCATTTTACAATTTGGGATCAAGTTAGAAGCAGAGCCTAAGGTGTAAATTATCGATAGTCCATATCTCGGAAACTATAAGAGATAATGCAATTTGGCAACCGGCAATGTAATTAGCATGCAGAATATTACTTGGAATGTGAATTGGAACGAAATCGCCAATAGATAAGACCATTTTACAATTTGGGCCCAAGTTAGAAGCAGAGCCTAAGGTGTTAATTATCGATAGTCCATATCTCGGAAACTATAAGAGATAATGCAATTTCGCAACCGGCAATGTAATTAGCATGCCGAATATCACTTGGAATTTGAATTGGGACGAAATCGCCAATAGATAAGACCATTTTACAATTTGGGCCCAAGTTAGAAGCAGAGCCTAAGGTGTAAATTATCGATAGTCCATATCTCGGAAACTATAAGAGATAATGCAATTTGGCAACCGGCAATGTAATTAGCATGCCGAATATTACTTGGAATGTGAATTGGAACGAAATCGCCAATAGATAAGACCATTTTACAATTTGGGCCCAAGTTAGAAGCAGAGCCTAAGGTGTAAATTATCGATAGTCCATATCTCGGAAACTATAAGAGTTAATGCAATTTGGCAACCGGCAATGTAACTAGCATGCCGAATATTACTTGGAATGTGAATTGGAACGAAATCGCCAATAGATAAGACCATTTTACAATTTGGGCCCAAGTTAGAAGCAGAGCCTAAGGTGTAAAATATCGATAGTCCATATCTCGGAAACTATAAGAGTTAATGCAATTTGGCAACCGGCAATGTAATTAGCATGCCGAATATTACTTGGAATGTGAATTGGAACGAAATCGCCAATAGATAAGACCATTTTACAATTTGGGCCCAAGTTAGAAGCAGAGCCTAAGGTGTAAATTAACGATAGTCCATATCTCGGAAACTATAAGAGATAATGCAATTTGGCAACCGGCAATGTAATTAGCATGCCGAATATTACTTGGAATGTGAATTGGAACGAAATCGCCAATAGATAAGACCATTTTACAATTTGGGCCCAAGTTAGAAGCAGAGCCTAAGGTGTAAATTATCGATAGTCCATATCTCGGAAACTATAAGAGATAATGCAATTTGACAACCGGCAATGTAATTAGCATGCCGAATATTACTTGGAATGTGAATTGCAACTAAATCGCCAATAGATAAGACCATTTTACAATTTGGGCCCAAGTTAGAAGCAGAGCCTAAGGTGTAAATTATCGATAGTCCATATCTCGGAAACTATAAGAGATAATGCAATTTGGCAACCGGCAATGTAATTAGCATGCCGAATATTGCTTGGAATGTGAATTGGAACGAAATCGCCAATAGATAAGACCATTTTACAATTTGGGCCCAAGTTAGAAGCAGAGCCTAAGGTGTAAATTATCGATAGTCCATATCTCGGAAACTATAAGAGATAATGCAATTTGGCAACCGGCAATGTAATTAGCATGCCGAATATTACTTGGAATGTGAATTGCAACTAAATCGCTAATAGATAAGACCATTTTACAATTTGGGATCAAGTTAGAAGCAGAGCCTAAGGTGTAAATTATCGATAGTCCATATCTCGGAAACTATAAGAGATAATGCAATTTGGCAACCGGCAATGTAATTAGCATGCAGAATATTACTTGGAATGTGAATTGGAACGAAATCGCCAATAGATAAGACCATTTTACAATTTGGGCCCAAGTTAGAAGCAGAGCCTAAGGTGTTAATTATCGATAGTCCATATCTCGGAAACTATAAGAGATAATGCAATTTCGCAACCGGCAATGTAATTAGCATGCCGAATATCACTTGGAATTTGAATTGGGACGAAATCGCCAATAGATAAGACCATTTTACAATTTGGGCCCAAGTTAGAAGCAGAGCCTAAGGTGTAAATTATCGATAGTCCATATCTCGGAAACTATAAGAGATAATGCAATTTGGCAACCGGCAATGTAATTAGCATGCCGAATATTACTTGGAATGTGAATTGGAACGAAATCGCCAATAGATAAGACCATTTTACAATTTGGGCCCAAGTTAGAAGCAGAGCCTAAGGTGTAAATTATCGATAGTCCATATCTCGGAAACTATAAGAGTTAATGCAATTTGGCAACCGGCAATGTAACTAGCATGCCGAATATTACTTGGAATGTGAATTGGAACGAAATCGCCAATAGATAAGACCATTTTACAATTTGGGCCCAAGTTAGAAGCAGAGCCTAAGGTGTAAATTATCGATAGTCCATATCTCGGAAACTATAAGAGATAATGCAATTTGGCAACCGGCAATGTAATTAGCATGCCGAATATTACTTGGAATGTGAATTGGAACGAAATCGCCAATAGATAAGACCATTTTACAATTTGGGCCCAAGTTAGAAGCAGAGCCTAAGGTGTAAATTATCGATAGTCCATATCTCGGAAACTATAAGAGATAATGCAATTTGGCAACCGGCAATGTAATTAGCATGCCGAATATTACTTGGAATGTGAATTGCAACTAAATCGCTAATAGATAAGACCATTTTACAATTTGGGCTCAAGTTAGAAGCAGAGCCTAAGGTGTAAATTATCGATAGTCCATATCTCGGAAACTATAAGAGATAATGCAATTTGGCAACCGGCAATGTAATTAGCATGCAGAATATTACTTGGAATGTGAATTGGAACGAAATCGCCAATAGATAAGACCATTTTACAATTTGGGCCCAAGTTAGAAGCAGAGCCTAAGGTGTTAATTATCGATAGTCCATATCTCGGAAACTATAAGAGATAATGCAATTTCGCAACCGGCAATGTAATTAGCATGCCGAATATCACTTGGAATGTGAATTGGGACGAAATCGCCAATAGATAAGACCATTTTACAATTTGGGCCCAAGTTAGAAGCAGAGCCTAAGGTGTAAATTATCGATAGTCCATATCTCGGAAACTATAAGAGATAATGCAATTTGGCAACCGGCAATGTAATTAGCATGCCCAATATTACTTGGAATGTGAATTGGAACGAAATCGCCAATAGATAAGACCATTTTACAATTTGGGCCCAAGTTAGAAGCAGAGCCTAAGGTGTAAATTAACGATAGTCCATATCTCGGAAACTATAAGAGATAATGCAATTTGGCAACCGGCAATGTAATTAGCATGCCGAATATTACTTGGAATGTGAATTGGAACGAAATCGCCAATAGATAAGACCATTTTACAATTTGGGCCCAAGTTAGAAGCAGAGCCTAAGGTGTAAATTATCGATAGTCCATATCTCGGAAACTATAAGAGATAATGCAATTTGACAACCGGCAATGTAATTAGCATGCCGAATATTACTTGGAATGTGAATTGCAACTAAATCGCCAATAGATAAGACCATTTTACAATTTGGGCCCAAGTTAGAAGCAGAGCCTAAGGTGTAAATTATCGATAGTCCATATCTCGGAAACTATAAGAGATAATGCAATTTGGCAACCGGCAATGTAATTAGCATGCCGAATATTGCTTGGAATGTGAATTGGAACGAAATCGCCAATAGATAAGACCATTTTACAATTTGGGCCCAAGTTAGAAGCAGAGCCTAAGGTGTAAATTATCGATAGTCCATATCTCGGAAACTATAAGAGATAATGCAATTTGGCAACCGGCAATGTAATTAGCATGCCGAATATTACTTGGAATGTGAATTGCAACTAAATCGCTAATAGATAAGACCATTTTACAATTTGGGATCAAGTTAGAAGCAGAGCCTAAGGTGTAAATTATCGATAGTCCATATCTCGGAAACTATAAGAGATAATGCAATTTGGCAACCGGCAATGTAATTAGCATGCAGAATATTACTTGGAATGTGAATTGGAACGAAATCGCCAATAGATAAGACCATTTTACAATTTGGGCCCAAGTTAGAAGCAGAGCCTAAGGTGTTAATTATCGATAGTCCATATCTCGGAAACTATAAGAGATAATGCAATTTCGCAACCGGCAATGTAATTAGCATGCCGAATATCACTTGGAATTTGAATTGGGACGAAATCGCCAATAGATAAGACCATTTTACAATTTGGGCCCAAGTTAGAAGCAGAGCCTAAGGTGTAAATTATCGATAGTCCATATCTCGGAAACTATAAGAGATAATGCAATTTGGCAACCGGCAATGTAATTAGCATGCCGAATATTACTTGGAATGTGAATTGGAACGAAATCGCCAATAGATAAGACCATTTTACAATTTGGGCCCAAGTTAGAAGCAGAGCCTAAGGTGTAAATTATCGATAGTCCATATCTCGGAAACTATAAGAGTTAATGCAATTTGGCAACCGGCAATGTAACTAGCATGCCGAATATTACTTGGAATGTGAATTGGAACGAAATCGCCAATAGATAAGACCATTTTACAATTTGGGCCCAAGTTAGAAGCAGAGCCTAAGGTGTAAAATATCGATAGTCCATATCTCGGAAACTATAAGAGTTAATGCAATTTGGCAACCGGCAATGTAATTAGCATGCCGAATATTACTTGGAATGTGAATTGGAACGAAATCGCCAATAGATAAGACCATTTTACAATTTGGGCCCAAGTTAGAAGCAGAGCCTAAGGTGTAAATTATCGATAGTCCATATCTCGGAAACTATAAGAGATAATGCAATTTGGCAACCGGCAATGTAATTAGCATGCCGAATATTACTTGGAATGTGAATTGGAACGAAATCGCCAATAGATAAGACCATTTTACAATTTGGGCCCAAGTTAGAAGCAGAGCCTAAGGTGTAAATTATCGATAGTCCATATCTCGGAAACTATAAGAGATAATGCAATTTGACAACCGGCAATGTAATTAGCATGCCGAATATTACTTGGAATGTGAATTGCAACTAAATCGCCAATAGATAAGACCATTTTACAATTTGGGCCCAAGTTAGAAGCAGAGCCTAAGGTGTAAATTATCGATAGTCCATATCTCGGAAACTATAAGAGATAATGCAATTTGGCAACCGGCAATGTAATTAGCATGCCGAATATTACTTGGAATGTGAATTGGAACGAAATCGCCAATAGATAAGACCATTTTACAATTTGGGCCCAAGTTAGAAGCAGAGCCTAGTGTAAATTATCGATAGTCCATATCTCGGAAACTATAAGAGATAATGCAATTTGGCAACCGGCAATGTAATTAGCATGCCGAATATTACTTGGAATGTGAATTGGAACGAAATCGCCAATAGATAAGACCATTTTACAATTTGGGCCCAAGTTAGAAAGCAGCAGAGCCTAAAGTGTAAATTATTGATAGTCCATATCTAGGAAACTATAAGAGATAATGCAATTTCGCAACCGGCAATGTAATTAGCATGCCGAATATCACTTGGAATGTGAATTGGGACGAAATCGCCAATAGATAAGACCATTTTACAATTTGGGCCCAAGTTAGAAGCAGAGCCTAAGGTGTAAATTATCGATAGTCCATATCTCGGAAACTATAAGAGATAATGCAATTTGGCAACCGGCAATGTAATTAGCATGCCGAATATTACTTGGAATGTGAATTGGAACGAAATCGCCAATAGATAAGACCATTTTACAATTTGGGCCCAAGTTAGAAGCAGAGCCTAATGTGTAAATTATCGATAGTCCATATCTCGGAAACTATAAGAGATAATGCAATTTCGCAACCGGCAATGTAATTAGCATGCCGAATATTACTTGGAGTGTGAATTGGAACGAAATCGCCAATAGATAAGACCATTTTACAATATGGGCCCAAGTTAGAAGCAGAGCCTAAGGTGTAAATTATCGATAGTCCATATCTCGGAAACTATAAGAGATAATGCAATTTGGCAACCGGCAATGTAATTAGCATGCCGAATATTACTTGGAATGTGAATTGGAACGAAATAGCCAATAGATAAGACCATTTTACAATTTGGGCCCAAGTTAGAAGCAGAGCCTAAGGTGTAAATTATCGATAGTCCATATCTCGGAAACTATAAGAGATAATGCAATTTGGCTACCGGCAATGTAATTAGCATGCCGAATATTACTTGGAATGTGAATTGGAACGAAATCGCCAATAGATAAGACCATTTTACAATTTGGGCCCAAGTTAGAAGCAGAGCCTAAGGTGTAAATTATCGATAGTCCATATCTCGGAAACTATAAGAGATAATGCAATTTGACAACCGGCAATGTAATTAGCATGCCGAATATTACTTGGAATGTGAATTGCAACTAAATCGCCAATAGATAAAACCATTTTACAATTTGGGCCCAAGTTAGAAGCAGAGCCTAATGTGTAAATTATCGATAGTCCATATCTCGGAAACTATAAGAGATAATGCAATTTGGCAACCGGCAATGTAATTAGCATGCCGAATATTACTTGGAATGTGAATTGGAACGAAATCGCCAATAGATAAGACCATTTTACAATTTGGGCCCAAGTTAGAAGCAGAGCCTAAGGTGTAAATTATCGATAGTCCATATCTCGGAAACTATAAGAGATAATGCAATTTGGCAACCGGCAATGTAATTAGCATGCCGAATATTACTTGGAATGTGAATTGGAACGAAATCGCCAATAGATAAGACCATTTTACAATTTGGGCCCAAGTTAGAAGCAGAGCCTAAGGTGTAAATTATCGATAGTCCATATCTCGGAAACTATAAGAGATAATGCAATTTGGCAACCGGCAATGTAATTAGCATGCCGAATATTACTTGGAATGTGAATTGCAACTAAATCGCTAATAGATAAGACCATTTTACAATTTGGGCTCAAGTTAGAAGCAGAGCCTAAGGTGTAAATTATCGATAGTCCATATCTCGGAAACTATAAGAGATAATGCAATTTGGCAACCGGCAATGTAATTAGCATGCAGAATATTACTTGGAATGTGAATTGGAACGAAATCGCCAATAGATAAGACCATTTTACAATTTGGGCCCAAGTTAGAAGCAGAGCCTAAGGTGTTAATTATCGATAGTCCATATCTCGGAAACTATAAGAGATAATGCAATTTCGCAACCGGCAATGTAATTAGCATGCCGAATATCACTTGGAATGTGAATTGGGACGAAATCGCCAATAGATAAGACCATTTTACAATTTGGGCCCAAGTTAGAAGCAGAGCCTAAGGTGTAAATTATCGATAGTCCATATCTCGGAAACTATAAGAGATAATGCAATTTGGCAACCGGCAATGTAATTAGCATGCCCAATATTACTTGGAATGTGAATTGGAACGAAATCGCCAATAGATAAGACCATTTTACAATTTGGGCCCAAGTTAGAAGCAGAGCCTAAGGTGTAAATTAACGATAGTCCATATCTCGGAAACTATAAGAGATAATGCAATTTGGCAACCGGCAATGTAATTAGCATGCCGAATATTACTTGGAATGTGAATTGGAACGAAATCGCCAATAGATAAGACCATTTTACAATTTGGGCCCAAGTTAGAAGCAGAGCCTAAGGTGTAAATTATCGATAGTCCATATCTCGGAAACTATAAGAGATAATGCAATTTGACAACCGGCAATGTAATTAGCATGCCGAATATTACTTGGAATGTGAATTGCAACTAAATCGCCAATAGATAAGACCATTTTACAATTTGGGCCCAAGTTAGAAGCAGAGCCTAAGGTGTAAATTATCGATAGTCCATATCTCGGAAACTATAAGAGATAATGCAATTTGGCAACCGGCAATGTAATTAGCATGCCGAATATTGCTTGGAATGTGAATTGGAACGAAATCGCCAATAGATAAGACCATTTTACAATTTGGGCCCAAGTTAGAAGCAGAGCCTAAGGTGTAAATTATCGATAGTCCATATCTCGGAAACTATAAGAGATAATGCAATTTGGCAACCGGCAATGTAATTAGCATGCCGAATATTACTTGGAATGTGAATTGCAACTAAATCGCTAATAGATAAGACCATTTTACAATTTGGGATCAAGTTAGAAGCAGAGCCTAAGGTGTAAATTATCGATAGTCCATATCTCGGAAACTATAAGAGATAATGCAATTTGGCAACCGGCAATGTAATTAGCATGCAGAATATTACTTGGAATGTGAATTGGAACGAAATCGCCAATAGATAAGACCATTTTACAATTTGGGCCCAAGTTAGAAGCAGAGCCTAAGGTGTTAATTATCGATAGTCCATATCTCGGAAACTATAAGAGATAATGCAATTTCGCAACCGGCAATGTAATTAGCATGCCGAATATCACTTGGAATTTGAATTGGGACGAAATCGCCAATAGATAAGACCATTTTACAATTTGGGCCCAAGTTAGAAGCAGAGCCTAAGGTGTAAATTATCGATAGTCCATATCTCGGAAACTATAAGAGATAATGCAATTTGGCAACCGGCAATGTAATTAGCATGCCGAATATTACTTGGAATGTGAATTGGAACGAAATCGCCAATAGATAAGACCATTTTACAATTTGGGCCCAAGTTAGAAGCAGAGCCTAAGGTGTAAATTATCGATAGTCCATATCTCGGAAACTATAAGAGTTAATGCAATTTGGCAACCGGCAATGTAACTAGCATGCCGAATATTACTTGGAATGTGAATTGGAACGAAATCGCCAATAGATAAGACCATTTTACAATTTGGGCCCAAGTTAGAAGCAGAGCCTAAGGTGTAAAATATCGATAGTCCATATCTCGGAAACTATAAGAGTTAATGCAATTTGGCAACCGGCAATGTAATTAGCATGCCGAATATTACTTGGAATGTGAATTGGAACGAAATCGCCAATAGATAAGACCATTTTACAATTTGGGCCCAAGTTAGAAGCAGAGCCTAAGGTGTAAATTATCGATAGTCCATATCTCGGAAACTATAAGAGATAATGCAATTTGGCAACCGGCAATGTAATTAGCATGCCGAATATTACTTGGAATGTGAATTGGAACGAAATTGCCAATAGATAAGACCATTTTACAATTTGGGCCCAAGTTAGAAGCAGAGCCTAAGGTGTAAATAATCGATAGTCCATATCTCTGAAACTATAAGAGATAATGCAATTTCGCAACCGGCAATGTAATTAGCAGGCCGAATATTACTTGGAATGTGAATTGGGACGAAATCGCCAATAGATAAGGCCATTTTACAATTTGGGCCCAAGTTAGAAGCAGAGCCTAAGGTGTAAATTATCGATAGTCCATATCTCGGAAACTATAAGAGATAATGCAATTTGGCAACCGGCAATGTAATTAGCATGCCGAATATTACTTGGAATGTGAATTGGAACGAAATCGCCAATAGATAAGACCATTTTACAATTTGGGCCCAAGTTAGAAGCAGAGCCTAAGGTGTAAATTATCGATAGTCCATATCTCGGAAACTATAAGAGATAATGCAATTTGGCAACCGGCAATGTAATTAGCATGCCGAATATTACTTGGAATGTGAATTGGAACGAAATCGCCAATAGATAAGACCATTTTACAATTTGGGCCCAAGTTAGAAGCAGAGTCTAAGGTGTAAATTATTGATAGTCTATATCTCGGAAACTATAAGAGATAATGCAATTTCGCAACCGGCAATGTAATTAGCCTGCCGAATATCACTTGGAATGTGAATTGGGACGAAATCGCCAATAGATAAGACCATTTTACAATTTGGGCCCAAGTTAGAAGCAGAGCCTAAGGTGTAAATTATCGATAGTCCATATCTCGGAAACTATAAGAGATAATGCAATTTGGCAACCGGCAATGTAATTAGCATGCCGAATATTACTTGGAATGTGAATTGGAACGAAATCGCCAATAGATAAGACCATTTTACAATTTGGGCCCAAGTTAGAAGCAGAGCCTAAGGTGTAAATTAACGATAGTCCATATCTCGGAAACTATAAGAGATAATGCAATTTGGCAACCGGCAATGTAATTAGCATGCCGAATATTACTTGGAATGTGAATTGGAACGAAATCGCCAATAGATAAGACCATTTTACAATTTGGGGCCAAGTTAGAAGCAGAGCCTAAGGTGTAAATTATCGATAGTCCATATCTCGGAAACTATAAGAGATAATGCAATTTGACAACCGGCAATGTAATTAGCATGCCGAATATTACTTGGAATGTGAATTGCAACTAAATCGCCAATAGATAAGACCATTTTACAATTTGGGCCCAAGTTAGAAGCAGAGCCTAAGGTGTAAATTATCGATAGTCCATATCTCGGAAACTATAAGAGATAATGCAATTTGGCAACCGGCAATGTAATTAGCATGCCGAATATTACTTGGAATGTGAATTGGAACGAAATCGCCAATAGATAAGACCATTTTACAATTTGGGCCCAAGTTAGAAGCAGAGCCTAAGGTGTAAATTATCGATAGTCCATATCTCGGAAACTATAAGAGATAATGCAATTTGGCAACCGGCAATGTAATTAGCATGCCGAATATTACTTGGAATGTGAATTGGAACGAAATCGCCAATAGATAAGACCATTTTACAATTTGGGCTCAAGTTAGAAGCAGAGCCTAAGGTGTAAATTATCGATAGTCCATATCTCGGAAACTATAAGAGATAATGCAATTTGGCAACCGGCAATGTAATTAGCATGCCGAATATTACTTGGAATGTGAATTGCAACTAAATCGCTAATAGATAAGACCATTTTACAATTTGGGCCCAAGTTAGAAGCAGAGCCTAAGGTGTAAATTATCGATAGTCCATATCTCGGAAACTATAAGAGATAATGCAATTTGGCAACCGGCAATGTAATTAGCATGCAGAATATTACTTGGAATGTGAATTGGAACGAAATCGCCAATAGATAAGACCATTTTACAATTTGGGCCCAAGTTAGAAGCAGAGCCTAAGGTGTTAATTATCGATAGTCCATATCTCGGAAACTATAAGAGATAATGCAATTTCGCAACCGGCAATGTAATTAGCATGCCGAATATCACTTGGAATGTGAATTGGGACGAAATCGCCAATAGATAAGACCATTTTACAATTTGGGCCCAAGTTAGAAGCAGAGCCTAAGGTGTAAATTATCGATAGTCCATATCTCGGAAACTATAAGAGATAATGCAATTTGGCAACCGGCAATGTAATTAGCATGCCCAATATTACTTGGAATGTGAATTGGAACGAAATCGCCAATAGATAAGACCATTTTACAATTTGGGCCCAAGTTAGAAGCAGAGCCTAAGGTGTAAATTAACGATAGTCCATATCTCGGAAACTATAAGAGATAATGCAATTTGGCAACCGGCAATGTAATTAGCATGCCGAATATTACTTGGAATGTGAATTGGAACGAAATCGCCAATAGATAAGACCATTTTACAATTTGGGCCCAAGTTAGAAGCAGAGCCTAAGGTGTAAATTATCGATAGTCCATATCTCGGAAACTATAAGAGATAATGCAATTTGACAACCGGCAATGTAATTAGCATGCCGAATATTACTTGGAATGTGAATTGCAACTAAATCGCCAATAGATAAGACCATTTTACAATTTGGGCCCAAGTTAGAAGCAGAGCCTAAGGTGTAAATTATCGATAGTCCATATCTCGGAAACTATAAGAGATAATGCAATTTGGCAACCGGCAATGTAATTAGCATGCCGAATATTACTTGGAATGTGAATTGGAACGAAATCGCCAATAGATAAGACCATTTTACAATTTGGGCCCAAGTTAGAAGCAGAGCCTAAGGTGTAAATTATCGATAGTCCATATCTCGGAAACTATAAGAGATAATGCAATTTGGCAACCGGCAATGTAATTAGCATGCCGAATATTACTTGGAATGTGAATTGGAACGAAATCGCCAATAGATAAGACCATTTTACAATTTGGGCCCAAGTTAGAAGCAGAGCCTAAGGTGTAAATTATCGATAGTCCATATCTCGGAAACTATAAGAGATAATGCAATTTGGCAACCGGCAATGTAATTAGCATGCCGAATATTACTTGGAATGTGAATTGCAACTAAATCGCTAATAGATAAGACCATTTTACAATTTGGGCCCAAGTTAGAAGCAGAGCCTAAGGTGTAAATTATCGATAGTCCATATCTCGGAAACTATAAGAGATAATGCAATTTGGCAACCGGCAATGTAATTAGCATGCAGAATATTACTTGGAATGTGAATTGGAACGAAATCGCCAATAGATAAGACCATTTTACAATTTGGGCCCAAGTTAGAAGCAGAGCCTAAGGTGTTAATTATCGATAGTCCATATCTCGGAAACTATAAGAGATAATGCAATTTCGCAACCGGCAATGTAATTAGCATGCCGAATATCACTTGGAATTTGAATTGGGACGAAATCGCCAATAGATAAGACCATTTTACAATTTGGGCCCAAGTTAGAAGCAGAGCCTAAGGTGTAAATTATCGATAGTCCATATCTCGGAAACTATAAGAGATAATGCAATTTGGCAACCGGCAATGTAATTAGCATGCCGAATATTACTTGGAATGTGAATTGGAACGAAATCGCCAATAGATAAGACCATTTTACAATTTGGGCCCAAGTTAGAAGCAGAGCCTAAGGTGTAAATTATCGATAGTCCATATCTCGGAAACTATAAGAGTTAATGCAATTTGGCAACCGGCAATGTAACTAGCATGCCGAATATTACTTGGAATGTGAATTGGAACGAAATCGCCAATAGATAAGACCATTTTACAATTTGGGGCCAAGTTAGAAGCAGAGCCTAAGGTGTAAATTATCGATAGTCCATATCTCGGAAACTATAAGAGATAATGCAATTTGACAACCGGCAATGTAATTAGCATGCCGAATATTACTTGGAATGTGAATTGCAACTAAATCGCCAATAGATAAGACCATTTTACAATTTGGGCCCAAGTTAGAAGCAGAGCCTAAGGTGTAAATTATCGATAGTCCATATCTCGGAAACTATAAGAGATAATGCAATTTCGCAACCGGCAATGTAATTAGCACGCCGAATATCACTTGGAATGTGAATTGGGACGAAATAGCCAATAGATAAGACCATTTTACAATTTGGGCCCAAGTTAGAAGCAGAGCCTAAGGTGTAAATTATCGATAGTCCATATCTCGGAAACTATAAGAGATAATGCAATTTGGCAACCGGCAATGTAATTAGCATGCAGAATATTACTTGGAATGTGAATTGGAACGAAATCGCCAATAGATAAGACCATTTTACAATTTGGGCCCAAGTTAGAAGCAGAGCCTAAGGTGTTAATTATCGATAGTCCATATCTCGGAAACTATAAGAGATAATGCAATTTCGCAACCGGCAATGTAATTAGCATGCCGAATATCACTTGGAATGTGAATTGGGACGAAATCGCCAATAGATAAGACCATTTTACAATTTGGGCCCAAGTTAGAAGCAGAGCCTAAGGTGTAAATTATCGATAGTCCATATCTCGGAAACTATAAGAGATAATGCAATTTGGCAACCGGCAATGTAATTAGCATGCCCAATATTACTTGGAATGTGAATTGGAACGAAATCGCCAATAGATAAGACCATTTTACAATTTGGGCCCAAGTTAGAAGCAGAGCCTAAGGTGTAAATTAACGATAGTCCATATCTCGGAAACTATAAGAGATAATGCAATTTGGCAACCGGCAATGTAATTAGCATGCCGAATATTACTTGGAATGTGAATTGGAACGAAATCGCCAATAGATAAGACCATTTTACAATTTGGGCCCAAGTTAGAAGCAGAGCCTAAGGTGTAAATTATCGATAGTCCATATCTCGGAAACTATAAGAGATAATGCAATTTGACAACCGGCAATGTAATTAGCATGCCGAATATTACTTGGAATGTGAATTGCAACTAAATCGCCAATAGATAAGACCATTTTACAATTTGGGCCCAAGTTAGAAGCAGAGCCTAAGGTGTAAATTATCGATAGTCCATATCTCGGAAACTATAAGAGATAATGCAATTTGGCAACCGGCAATGTAATTAGCATGCCGAATATTACTTGGAATGTGAATTGGAACGAAATCGCCAATAGATAAGACCATTTTACAATTTGGGCCCAAGTTAGAAGCAGAGCCTAAGGTGTAAATTATCGATAGTCCATATCTCGGAAACTATAAGAGATAATGCAATTTGGCAACCGGCAATGTAATTAGCATGCCGAATATTACTTGGAATGTGAATTGGAACGAAATCGCCAATAGATAAGACCATTTTACAATTTGGGCCCAAGTTAGAAGCAGAGCCTAAGGTGTAAATTATCGATAGTCCATATCTCGGAAACTATAAGAGATAATGCAATTTGGCAACCGGCAATGTAATTAGCATGCCGAATATTACTTGGAATGTGAATTGCAACTAAATCGCTAATAGATAAGACCATTTTACAATTTGGGCCCAAGTTAGAAGCAGAGCCTAAGGTGTAAATTATCGATAGTCCATATCTCGGAAACTATAAGAGATAATGCAATTTGGCAACCGGCAATGTAATTAGCATGCAGAATATTACTTGGAATGTGAATTGGAACGAAATCGCCAATAGATAAGACCATTTTACAATTTGGGCCCAAGTTAGAAGCAGAGCCTAAGGTGTTAATTATCGATAGTCTATATCTCGGAAACTATAAGAGATAATGCAATTTCGCAACCGGCAATGTAATTAGCATGCCGAATATCACTTGGAATTTGAATTGGGACGAAATCGCCAATAGATAAGACCATATTACAATTTGGGCCCAAGTTAGAAGCAGAGCCTAAGGTGTAAATTATCGATAGTCCATATCTCGGAAACTATAAGAGATAATGCAATTTGGCAACCGGCAATGTAATTAGCATGCCGAATATTACTTGGAATGTGAATTGGAACGAAATCGCCAATAGATAAGACCATTTTACAATTTGGGCCCAAGTTAGAAGCAGAGCCTAAGGTGTAAATTATCGATAGTCCATATCTCGGAAACTATAAGAGTTAATGCAATTTGGCAACCGGCAATGTAACTAGCATGCCGAATATTACTTGGAATGTGAATTGGAACGAAATCGCCAATAGATAAGACCATTTTACAATTTGGGGCCAAGTTAGAAGCAGAGCCTAAGGTGTAAATTATCGATAGTCCATATCTCGGAAACTATAAGAGATAATGCAATTTGACAACCGGCAATGTAATTAGCATGCCGAATATTACTTGGAATGTGAATTGCAACTAAATCGCCAATAGATAAGACCATTTTACAATTTGGGCCCAAGTTAGAAGCAGAGCCTAAGGTGTAAATTATCGATAGTCCATATCTCGGAAACTATAAGAGATAATGCAATTTGGCAACCGGCAATGTAATTAGCATGCCGAATATTACTTGGAATGTGAATTGGAACGAAATCGCCAATAGATAAGACCATTTTACAATTTGGGCCCAAGTTAGAAGCAGAGCCTAAGGTGTAAATTATCGATAGTCCATATCTCGGAAACTATAAGAGATAATGCAATTTGGCAACCGGCAATGTAATTAGCATGCCGAATATTACTTGGAATGTGAATTGGAACGAAATCGCCAATAGATAAGACCATTTTACAATTTGGGCTCAAGTTAGAAGCAGAGCCTAAGGTGTAAATTAACCATAGTCCATATCTCGGAAACTATAAGAGATAATGCAATTTGGCAACCGGCAATGTAATTAGCATGCCGAATATTACTTGGAATGTGAATTGCAACTAAATCGCTAATAGATAAGACCATTTTACAATTTGGGCCCAAGTTAGAAGCAGAGCCTAAGGTGTAAATTATCGATAGTCCATATCTCGGAAACTATAAGAGATAATGCAATTTGGCAACCGGCAATGTAATTAGCATGCAGAATATTACTTGGAATGTGAATTGGAACGAAATCGCCAATAGATAAGACCATTTTACAATTTGGGCCCAAGTTAGAAGCAGAGCCTAAGGTGTAAATTATCGATAGTCCATATCTCGGAAACTATAAGAGTTAATGCAATTTGGCAACCGGCAATGTAATTAGCATGCCGAATATTACTTGGAATGTGAATTGGAACGAAATCGCCAATAGATAAGACCATTTTACAATTTGGGCCCAAGTTAGAAGCAGAGCCTAAGGTGTAAATTATCGATAGTCCATATCTCGGAAACTATAAGAGATAATGCAATTTGGCAACCGGCAATGTAATTAGCATGCCGAATATTACTTGGAATGTGAATTGGAACGAAATTGCCAATAGATAAGACCATTTTACAATTTGGGCCCAAGTTAGAAGCAGAGCCTAAGGTGTAAATAATCGATAGTCCATATCTCTGAAACTATAAGAGATAATGCAATTTCGCAACCGGCAATGTAATTAGCATGCCGAATATTACTTGGAATGTGAATTGGGACGAAATCGCCAATAGATAAGGCCATTTTACAATTTGGGCCCAAGTTAGAAGCAGAGCCTAAGGTGTAAATTATCGATAGTCCATATCTCGGAAACTATAAGAGATAATGCAATTTGGCAACCGGCAATGTAATTAGCATGCCGAATATTACTTGGAATGTGAATTGGAACGAAATCGCCAATAGATAAGACCATTTTACAATTTGGGCCCAAGTTAGAAGCAGAGCCTAAGGTGTAAATTATCGATAGTCCATATCTCGGAAACTATAAGAGATAATGCAATTTGGCAACCGGCAATGTAATTAGCATGCCGAATATTACTTGGAATGTGAATTGGAACGAAATCGCCAATAGATAAGACCATTTTACAATTTGGGCCCAAGTTAGAAGCAGAGCCTAAGGTGTAAATTATTGATAGTCTATATCTCGGAAACTATAATAGATAATGCAATTTCGCAACCGGCAATGTAATTAGCCTGCCGAATATCACTTGGAATGTGAATTGGGACGAAATCGCCAATAGATAAGACCATTTTACAATTTGGGCCCAAGTTAGAAGCAGAGCCTAAGGTGTAAATTATCGATAGTCCATATCTCGGAAACTATAAGAGATAATGCAATTTGGTAACCGGCAATGTAATTAGCATGCCGAATATTACTTGGAATGTGAATTGGAACGAAATCGCCAATAGATAAGACCATTTTACAATTTGGGCCCAAGTTAGAAGCAGAGCCTAAGGTGTAAATTATCGATAGTCTATATCTCGGAAACTATAAGAGATAATGCAATTTGGCAACCGGCAATGTAATTAGCATGCCGAATATTACTTGGAATGTGAATTGGAACGAAATCGCCAATAGATAAGACCATTTTACAATTTGGGCCCAAGTTAGAAGCAGAGCCTAAGGTGTAAATTATCGATAGTCCATATCTCGGAAACTATAAGAGATAATGCAATTTGGCAACCGGCAATGTAATTAGCATGCCGAATATTACTTGGAATGTGAATTGGAACGAAATCGCCAATATATAAGACCATTTTACAATTTGGGCCCAAGTTAGAAGCAGAGCCTAAGGTGTAAATTATCGATAGTCCATATCTCGGAAACTATAAGAGATAATGCAATTTGGCAACCGGCAATGTAATTAGCATGCCGAATATTACTTGGAATGTGAATTGGAACGAAATCGCCAATAGATAAGACCATTTTACAATTTGGGCCCAAGTTAGAAGCAGAGCCTAATGTGTAAATTATCGATAGTCCATATCTCGGAAACTATAAGAGATAATGCAATTTGGCAACCGGCAATGTAATTAGCATGCCGAATATTACTTGGAATGTGAATTGGAACGAAATCGCCAATAGATAAGACCATTTTACAATTTGGGCCCAGGTTAGAAGCAGAGCCTAAGGTGTAAATTATCGATAGTCCATATCTCGGAAACTATAAGAGATAATGCAATTTCGCAACCGGCAATGTAATTAGCATGCCGAATATTACTTGGAGTGTGAATTGGAACGAAATCGTCAATAGATAAGACCATTTTACAATTTGGGCCCAAGTTAGAAGCAGAGCCTAAGGTGTAAATTATCGATAGTCCATATCTCGGAAACTATAAGAGATAATGCAATTTGGCAACCGGCAATGTAGTTAGCATGCCGAATATTACTTGGAATGTGAATTGGAACGAAATAGCCAATAGATAAGACCATTTTACAATTTGGGCCCAAGTTAGAAGCAGAGCCTAAGGTGTAAATTATCGATAGTCCATAACTCGGAAACTATAAGAGATAATGCAATTTGGCTACCGGCAATGTAATTAGCATGCCGAATATTACTTGGAATGTGAATTGGAACGAAATCGCCAATAGATAAGACCATTTTACAATTTGGGCCCAAGTTAGAAGCAGAGCCTAAGGTGTAAATTATCGATAGTCCATATCTCGGAAACTATAAGAGATAATGCAATTTGACAACCGGCAATGTAATTAGCATGCCGAATATTACTTTGAATGTGAATTGCAACTAAATCGCCAATAGATAAGACCATATTACAATTTGGGCCCAAGTTAGAAGCAGAGCCTAAGGTGTAAATTATCGATAGTCCATATCTCGGAAACTATAAGAGATAATGCAATTTGGCAACCGGCAATGTAATTAGCATGCCGAATATTACTTGGAATGTGAATTGGAACGAAATCGCCAATAGATAAGACCATATTACAATTTGGGCCCAAGTTAGAAGCAGAGCCTAAGGTGTAAATTATCGATAGTCCATATCTCGGAAACTATAAGAGATAATGCAATTTGGCAACCGGCAATGTAATTAGCATGCCGAATATTACTTGGAATGTGAATTGGAACGAAATCGCCAATAGATAAGACCATTTTACAATTTGGGCCCAAGTTAGAAGCAGAGCCTAAGGTGTAAATTATCGATAGTCCATATCTCGGAAATTATAAGAGATAATGCAATTTGGCAACCGGCAATGTAATTAGCATGCCGAATATTACTTGGAATGTGAATTGGAACGAAATCGCCAATAGATAAGACCATTTTACAATTTGGGCCCAAGTTAGAAGCAGAGCCTAAGGTGTAAATTATCGATAGCCCATATCTCGGAAACTATAAGAGATAATGCAATTTGGCAACCGGCAATGTATTTAGCATGCCGAATATTACTTGGAATGTGAATTGGAACGAAATCGCCAATAGGTAAGACCATTTTACAATTTGGGCCCAAGTTAGAAGCAGAGCCTAAGGTGTAAATTATCGATAGTCCATATCTCGGAAACTATAAGAGATAATGCAATTTGGCAACCGGCAATGTAATTAGCATGCCGAATATTACTTGGAATGTGAATTGGAACGAAATCGCCAATAGATAAGACCATTTTACAATTTGGGCCCAAGTTAGAAGCAGAGCCTAAGGTGTAAATTATCGATAGTCCATATCTCTTAAACTATAAGAGATAATGCAATTTGGCAACCGGCAATGTAATTAGCATGCCGAATATTACTTGGAATGTGAATTGGAACGAAATCGCCAATTGATAAGACCATTTTACAATTTGGGCCCAAGTTAGAAGCAGAGCCTAAGGTGTAAATTATCGATAGTCCATATCTCGGAAACTATAAGAGATAATGCAATTTGGCAACCGGCAATGTAATTAGCATGCCGAATATTACTTGGAATGTGAATTGGAACGAAATCGCCAATAGATAAGACCATTTTACAATTTGGGCCCAAGTTAGAAGCAGAGCCTATGGTGTAAATTATCGATAGTCCATATCTCGGAAACTATAAGAGATAATGCAATTTGGCAACCGGCAATGTAATTAGCATGCCGAATATTACTTGGAATGTGAATTGGAACGAAATCGCCAATAGATAAGACCATTTTACAATTTGGGCCCAAGTTAGAAGCAGAGCCTAAGGTGTAAATTATCGATAGTCCATATCTCGGAAACTATAAGAGATAATGCAATTTGGCAACCGGCAATGTAATTAGCATGCCGAATATTACTTGGAATGTGAATTGGAACGAAATCGCCAATAGATAAGACCATTTTACAATTTGGGCCCAAGTTAGAAGCAGAGCCTAAGGTGTAAATTATCGATAGTCCATATCTCGGAAACTATAAGAGATAATGCAATTTGGCAACCGGCAATGTAATTAGCATGCCGAATATTACTTGGAATGTGAATTGGAACGAAATCGCCAATAGATAAGACCATTTTACAATTTGGGCCCAAGTTAGAAGCAGAGCCTAAGGTGTAAATTATCGATAGTCTATATCTCGGAAACTATAAGAGATAATGCAATTTGGCAACCGGCAATGTAATTAGCATGCCGAATATTACTTGGAATGTGAATTGGAACGAAATCGCCAATAGATAAGACCATTTTACAATTTGGGCCCAAGTTAGAAGCAGAGCCTAAGGTGTAAATTATCGATAGTCCATATCTCGGAAACTATAAGAGATAATGCAATTTGGCAACCGGCAATGTAATTAGCATGCCGAATATTACTTGGAATGTGAATTGGAACGAAATCGCCAATAGATAAGACCATTTTACAATTTGGGCCCAAGTTAGAAGCAGAGCCTAAGGTGTAAATTTTCGATAGTCCATATCTCGGAAACTATAAGAGATAATGCAATTTGGCAACCGGCAATGTAATTAGCATGCCGAATATTAATTGGAATGTGAATTGGAACGAAATCGCCAATAGATAAGACCATTTTACAATTTGGGCCCAAGTTAGAAGCAGAGCCTAATGTGTAAATTATCGATAGTCCATATCTCGGAAACTATAAGAGATAATGCAATTTGGCAACCGGCAATGTAATTAGCATGCCGAATATTACTTGGAATGTGAATTGGAACGAAATCGCCAATAGATAAGACCATTTTACAATTTGGGCCCAAGTTAGAAGCAGAGCCTAAGGTGTAAATTATCGATAGTCCATATCTCGGAAACTATAAGAGATAATGCAATTTCGCAACCGGCAATGTAATTAGCATGCCGAATATTACTTGGAGTGTGAATTGGAACGAAATCGCCAATAGATAAGGCCATTTTACAATTTGGGCCCAAGTTAGAAGCAGAGCCTAAGGTGTAAATTATCGATAGTCCATATCTCGGAAACTATAAGAGATAATGCAATTTGGCAACCGGCAATGTAATTAGCATGCCGAATATTACTTGGAATGTGAATTGGAACGAAATAGCCAATAGATAAGACCATTTTACAATTTGGGCCCAAGTTAGAAGCAGAGCCTAAGGTGTAAATTATCGATAGTCCATAACTCGGAAACTATAAGAGATAATGCAATTTGGCTACCGGCAGTGTAATTAGCATGCCGAATATTACTTGGAATGTGAATTGGAACGAAATCGCCAATAGATAAGACCATTTTACAATTTGGGCCCAAGTTAGAAGCAGAGCCTAAGGTGTAAATTATCGATAGTCCATATCTCGGAAACTATAAGAGATAATGCAATTTGACAACCGGCAATGTAATTAGCATGCCAAATATTACTTGGAATGTGAATTGGAACGAAATCGCCAATAGATAAGACCATTTTACAATTTGGGCCCAAGTTAGAAGCAGAGCCTAAGGTGTAAATTATCGATAGTCCATATCTCGGAAACTATAAGAGATAATGCAATTTGGCAACCGGCAATGTAATTAGCATGCCGAATATTACTTGGAATGTGAATTGGAACGAAATCGCCAATAGATAAGACCATTTTACAATTTGGGCCCAAGTTAGAAGCAGAGCCTAAGGTGTAAATTATCGATAGTCTATATCTCGGAAACTATAAGAGATAATGCAATTTGGCAACCGGCAATGTAATTAGCATGCCGAATATTACTTGGAATGTGAATTGGAACGAAATCGCCAATAGATAAGACCATTTTACAATTTGGGCCCAAGTTAGAAGCAGAGCCTAAGGTGTAAATTATCGATAGTCCATATCTCGGAAACTATAAGAGATAATGCAATTTGGCAACCGGCAATGTAATTAGCATGCCGAATATTACTTGGAATGTGAATTGGAACGAAATCGCCAATAGATAAGACCATTTTACAATTTGGGCCCAAGTTAGAAGCAGAGCCTAAGGTGTAAATTATCGATAGTCCATATCTCGGAAACTATAAGAGATAATGCAATTTGGCAACCGGCAATGTAATTAGCATGCCGAATATTACTTGGAATGTGAATTGGAACGAAATCGCCAATAGATAAGACCATTTTACAATTTGGGCCCAAGTTAGAAGCAGAGCCTAATGTGTAAATTATCGATAGTCCATATCTCGGAAACTATAAGAGATAATGCAATTTGGCAACCGGCAATGTAATTAGCATGCCGAATATTACTTGGAATGTGAATTGGAACGAAATCGCCAATAGATAAGACCATTTTACAATTTGGGCCCAGGTTAGAAGCAGAGCCTAAGGTGTAAATTATCGATAGTCCATATCTCGGAAACTATAAGAGATAATGCAATTTCGCAACCGGCAATGTAATTAGCATGCCGAATATTACTTGGAGTGTGAATTGGAACGAAATCGCCAATAGATAAGACCATTTTACAATTTGGGCCCAAGTTAGAAGCAGAGCCTAAGGTGTAAATTATCGATAGTCCATATCTCGGAAACTATAAGAGATAATGCAATTTGGCAACCGGCAATGTAATTAGCATGCCGAATATTACTTGGAATGTGAATTGGAACGAAATAGCCAATAGATAAGACCATTTTACAATTTGGGCCCAAGTTAGAAGCAGAGCCTAAGGTGTAAATTATCGATAGTCCATAACTCGGAAACTATAAGAGATAATGCAATTTGGCTACCGGCAATGTAATTAGCATGCCGAATATTACTTGGAATGTGAATTGGAACGAAATCGCCAATAGATAAGACCATTTTACAATTTGGGCCCAAGTTAGAAGCAGAGCCTAAGGTGTAAATTATCGATAGTCCATATCTCGGAAACTATAAGAGATAATGCAATTTGACAACCGGCAATGTAATTAGCATGCCGAATATTACTTGGAATGTGAATTGCAACTAAATCGCCAATAGATAAGACCATTTTACAATTTGGGCCCAAGTTAGAAGCAGAGCCTAAGGTGTAAATTATCGATAGTCCATATCTCGGAAACCATAAGAGATAATGCAATTTGGCAACCGGCAATGTAATTAGCATGCCGAATATTACTTGGAATGTGAATTGGAACGAAATCGCCAATAGATAAGACCATTTTACAATTTGGGCCCAAGTTAGAAGCAGAGCCTAAGGTGTAAATTATCGATAGTCCATATCTCGGAAACTATAAGAGATAATGCAATTTGGCAACCGGCAATGTAATTAGCATGCCGAATATTACTTGGAATGTGAATTGGAACGAAATCGCCAATAGATAAGACCATTTTACAATTTGGGCCCAAGTTAGAAGCAGAGCCTAAGGTGTAAATTTTCGATAGTCCATATCTCGGAAACTATAAGAGATAATGCAATTTGGCAACCGGCAATGTAATTAGCATGCCGAATATTAATTGGAATGTGAATTGGAACGAAATCGCCAATAGATAAGACCATTTTACAATTTGGGCCCAAGTTAGAAGCAGAGCCTAATGTGTAAATTATCGATAGTCCATATCTCGGAAACTATAAGAGATAATGCAATTTGGCAACCGGCAATGTAATTAGCATGCCGAATATTACTTGGAATGTGAATTGGAACGAAATCGCCAATAGATAAGACCATTTTACAATTTGGGCCCAAGTTAGAAGCAGAGCCTAAGGTGTATATTATCGATAGCCCATATCTCGGAAACTATAAGAGATAATGCAATTTCGCAACCGGCAATGTAATTAGCATGCCGAATATTACTTGGAGTGTGAATTGGAACGAAATCGCCAATAGATAAGACCATTTTACAATTTCGGCCCAAGTTAGAAGCAGAGCCTAAGGTGTAAATTATCGATAGTCCATATCTCGGAAACTATAAGAGATAATGCAATTTGGCAACCGGCAATGTAATTAGCATGCCGAATATTACTTGGAATGTGAATTGGAACGAAATAGCCAATAGATAAGACCATTTTACAATTTGGGCCCAAGTTAGAAGCAGAGCCTAAGGTGTAAATTATCGATAGTCCATAACTCGGAAACTATAAGAGATAATGCAATTTGGCTACCGGCAGTGTAATTAGCATGCCGAATATTACTTGGAATGTGAATTGGAACGAAATCGCCAATAGATAAGACCATTTTACAATTTGGGCCCAAGTTAGAAGCAGAGCCTAAGGTGTAAATTATCGATAGTCCATATCTCGGAAACTATAAGAGATAATGCAATTTGACAACCGGCAATGTAATTAGCATGCCAAATATTACTTGGAATGTGAATTGGAACGAAATCGCCAATAGATAAGACCATTTTACAATTTGGGCCCAAGTTAGAAGCAGAGCCTAAGGTGTAAATTATCGATAGTCCATATCTCGGAAACTATAAGAGATAATGCAATTTGGCAACCGGCAATGTAATTAGCATGCCGAATATTACTTGGAATGTGAATTGGAACGAAATCGCCAATAGATAAGACCATTTTACAATTTGGGCCCAAGTTAGAAGCAGAGCCTAAGGTGTAAATTATCGATAGTCTATATCTCGGAAACTATAAGAGATAATGCAATTTGGCAACCGGCAATGTAATTAGCATGCCGAATATTACTTGGAATGTGAATTGGAACGAAATCGCCAATAGATAAGGCCATTTTACAATTTGGGCCCAAGTTAGAAGCAGAGCCTAAGGTGTAAATTATCGATAGTCCATATCTCGGAAACTATAAGAGATAATGCAATTTGGCAACCGGCAATGTAATTAGCATGCCGAATATTACTTGGAATGTGAATTGGAACGAAATCGCCAATAGATAAGACCATTTTACAATTTGGGCCCAAGTTAGAAGCAGAGCCTAAGGTGTAAATTATCGATAGTCCATATCTCGGAAACTATAAGAGATAATGCAATTTGGCAACCGGCAATGTAATTAGCATGCCGAATATTACTTGGAATGTGAATTGGAACGAAATCGCCAATAGATAAGACCATTTTACAATTTGGGATCAAGTTAGAAGCAGAGCCTAATGTGTAAATTATCGATAGTCCATATCTCGGAAACTAAAAGAGATAATGCAATTTGGCAACCGGCAATGTAATTAGCATGCCGAATATTACTTGGAATGTGAATTGGAACGAAATCGCCAATAGATAAGACCATTTTACAATTTGGGCCCAGGTTAGAAGCAGAGCCTAAGGTGTAAATTATCGATAGTCCATATCTCGGAAACTATAAGAGATAATGCAATTTCGCAACCGGCAATGTAATTAGCATGCCGAATATTACTTGGAGTGTGAATTGGAACGAAATCGCCAATAGATAAGACCATTTTACAATTTGGGCCCAAGTTAGAAGCAGAGCCTAAGGTGTAAATTATCGATAGTCCATATCTCGGAAACTATAAGAGATAATGCAATTTGGCAACCGGCAATGTAATTAGCATGCCGAATATTACTTGGAATGTGAATTGGAACGAAATAGCCAATAGATAAGACCATTTTACAATTTGGGCCCAAGTTAGAAGCAGAGCCTAAGGTGTAAATTATCGATAGTCCATAACTCGGAAACTATAAGAGATAATGCAATTTGGCTACCGGCAATGTAATTAGCATGCCGAATATTACTTGGAATGTGAATTGGAACGAAATCGCCAATAGATAAGACCATTTTACAATTTGGGCCCAAGTTAGAAGCAGAGCCTAAGGTGTAAATTATCGATAGTCCATATCTCGGAAACTATAAGAGATAATGCAATTTGACAACCGGCAATGTAATTAGCATGCCGAATATTACTTGGAATGTGAATTGCAACTAAATCGCCAATAGATAAGACCATTTTACAATTTGGGCCCAAGTTAGAAGCAGAGCCTAAGGTGTAAATTATCGATAGTCCATATCTCGGAAACTATAAGAGATAATGCAATTTGGCAACCGGCAATGTAATTAGCATGCCGAATATTACTTGGAATGTGAATTGGAACGAAATCGCCAATAGATAAGACCATTTTACAATTTGGGCCCAAGTTAGAAGCAGAGCCTAAGGTGTAAATTATCGATAGTCCATATCTCGGAAATTATAAGAGATAATGCAATTTGGCAACCGGCAATGTAATTAGCATGCCGAATATTACTTGGAATGTGAATTGGAACGAAATCGCCAATAGATAAGACCATTTTACAATTTGGGCCCAAGTTAGAAGCAGAGCCTAAGGTGTAAATTATCGATAGCCCATATCTCGGAAACTATAAGAGATAATGCAATTTGGCAACCGGCAATGTAATTAGCATGCCGAATATTACTTGGACTGTGAATTGCAACTAAATCGCTAATAGATAAGACCATTTTAAAATTTGGGCCCAAGTTAGAAGCAGAGCCTAAGGTGTAAATTATCGATAGTCCATATCTCGGAAACTATAAGAGATAATGCAATTTGGCAACCGGCAATGTAATTAGCATGCCGAATATTACTTGGAATGTGAATTGGAACGAAATCGCCAATAGATAAGACCATTTTACAATTTGGGCCCAAGTTAGAAGCAGAGCCTAAGGTGTTAATTATCGATAGTCCATATCTCGGAAACTATAAGAGATAATGCAATTTCGCAACCGGCAATGTAATTAGCATGCCGAATATCACTTGGAATGTGAACTGGGACGAAATCGCCAATAGATAAGACCATTTTACAATTTGGGCCCAAGTTAGAAGCAGAGCCTAAGGTGTAAATTATCGATAGTCCATATCTCGGAAACTATAAGAGATAATGCAATTTGGCAACCGGCAATGTAATTAGCATGCCGAATATTACTTGGAATGTGAATTGGAACGAAATCGCCAATAGATAAGACCATTTTACAATTTGGGCCCAAGTTAGAAGCAGAGCCTAAGGTGTAAATTAACGATAGTCCATATCTCGGAAACTATAAGAGATAATGCAATTTGGCAACCGGCAATGTAATTAGCATGCCGAATATTACTTGGAATGTGAATTGGAACGAAATCGCCAATAGGTAAGACCATTTTACAATTTGGGCCCAAGTTAGAAGCAGAGCCTAAGGTGTAAATTATCGATAGTCCATATCTCGGAAACTATAAGAGATAATTCAATTTGGCAACCGGCAATGTAATTAGCATGCCGAATATTACTTGTAATGTGAATTGGAACGAAATCGCCAATAGATAAGACCATTTTACAATTTGGGCCCAAGTTAGAAGCAGAGCCTAAGGTGTAAATTATCGATAGTCCATATCTCGGAAACTATAAGAGATAATGCAATTTGGCAACCGGCAATGTAATTAGCATGCCGAATATTACTTGGAATGTGAATTGGAACGAAATCGCCAATAGATAAGACCATTTTACAATTTGGGCCCAAGTTAGAAGCAGAGCCTAAGGTGTAAATTATCGATAGTCCATATCTCGGAAACTATAAGAGATAATGCAATTTGGCAACCGGCAATGTAATTAGCATGCCGAATATTACTTGGAATGTGAATTGGAACGAAATCGCCAATAGATAAGACCATTTTACAATTTGGGCCCAAGTTAGAAGCAGAGCCTATGGTGTAAATTATCGATAGTTCATATCTCGGAAACTATAAGAGATAATGCAATTTGGCAACCGGCAATGTAATTAGCAGGCCGAATATTACTTGGAATGTGAATTGGAACGAAATCGCCAATAGATAAGACCATTTTACAATTTGGGCCCAAGTTAGAAGCAGAGCCTAAGGTGTAAATTATCGATAGTCCATAACTCGGAAACTATAAGAGATAATGCAATTTGGCTACCGGCAGTGTAATTAGCATGCCGAATATTACTTGGAATGTGAATTGGAACGAAATCGCCAATAGATAAGACCATTTTACAATTTGGGCCCAAGTTAGAAGCAGAGCCTAAGGTGTAAATTATCGATAGTCCATATCTCGGAAACTATAAGAGATAATGCAATTTGACAACCGGCAATGTAATTAGCATGCCAAATATTACTTGGAATGTGAATTGGAACGAAATCGCCAATAGATAAGACCATTTTACAATTTGGGCCCAAGTTAGAAGCAGAGCCTAAGGTGTAAATTATCGATAGTCCATATCTCGGAAACTATAAGAGATAATGCAATTTGGCAACCGGCAATGTAATTAGCATGCCGAATATTACTTGGAATGTGAATTGGAACGAAATCGCCAATAGATAAGACCATTTTACAATTTGGGCCCAAGTTAGAAGCAGAGCCTAAGGTGTAAATTATCGATAGTCTATATCTCGGAAACTATAAGAGATAATGCAATTTGGCAACCGGCAATGTAATTAGCATGCCGAATATTACTTGGAATGTGAATTGGAACGAAATCGCCAATAGATAAGGCCATTTTACAATTTGGGCCCAAGTTAGAAGCAGAGCCTAAGGTGTAAATTATCGATAGTCCATATCTCGGAAACTATAAGAGATAATGCAATTTGGCAACCGGCAATGTAATTAGCATGCCGAATATTACTTGGAATGTGAATTGGAACGAAATCGCCAATAGATAAGACCATTTTACAATTTGGGCCCAAGTTAGAAGCAGAGCCTAAGGTGTAAATTATCGATAGTCCATATCTCGGAAACTATAAGAGATAATGCAATTTGGCAACCGGCAATGTAATTAGCATGCCGAATATTACTTGGAATGTGAATTGGAACGAAATCGCCAATAGATAAGACCATTTTACAATTTGGGATCAAGTTAGAAGCAGAGCCTAATGTGTAAATTATCGATAGTCCATATCTCGGAAACTATAAGAGATAATGCAATTTGGCAACCGGCAATGTAATTAGCATGCCGAATATTACTTGGAATGTGAATTGGAACGAAATCGCCAATAGATAAGACCATTTTACAATTTGGGCCCAGGTTAGAAGCAGAGCCTAAGGTGTAAATTATCGATAGTCCATATCTCGGAAACTATAAGAGATAATGCAATTTCGCAACCGGCAATGTAATTAGCATGCCGAATATTACTTGGAGTGTGAATTGGAACGAAATCGCCAATAGATAAGACCATTTTACAATTTGGGCCCAAGTTAGAAGCAGAGCCTAAGGTGTAAATTATCGATAGTCCATATCTCGGAAACTATAAGAGATAATGCAATTTGGCAACCGGCAATGTAATTAGCATGCCGAATATTACTTGGAATGTGAATTGGAACGAAATAGCCAATAGATAAGACCATTTTACAATTTGGGCCCAAGTTAGAAGCAGAGCCTAAGGTGTAAATTAACGATAGTCCATATCTCGGAAACTATAAGAGATAATGCAATTTGGCAACCGGCAATGTAATTAGCATGCCGAATATTACTTGGAATGTGAATTGGAACGAAATCGCCAATAGGTAAGACCATTTTACAATTTGGGCCCAAGTTAGAAGCAGAGCCTAAGGTGTAAATTATCGATAGTCCATATCTCGGAAACTATAAGAGATAATTCAATTTGGCAACCGGCAATGTAATTAGCATGCCGAATATTACTTGTAATGTGAATTGGAACGAAATCGCCAATAGATAAGACCATTTTACAATTTGGGCCCAAGTTAGAAGCAGAGCCTAAGGTGTAAATTATCGATAGTCCATATCTCGGAAACTATAAGAGATAATGCAATTTGGCAACCGGCAATGTAATTAGCATGCCGAATATTACTTGGAATGTGAATTGGAACGAAATCGCCAATAGATAAGACCATTTTACAATTTGGGCCCAAGTTAGAAGCAGAGCCTAAGGTGTAAATTATCGATAGTCCATATCTCGGAAACTATAAGAGATAATGCAATTTGACAACCGGCAATGTAATTAGCATGCCAAATATTACTTGGAATGTGAATTGGAACGAAATCGCCAATAGATAAGACCATTTTACAATTTGGGCCCAAGTTAGAAGCAGAGCCTAAGGTGTAAATTATCGATAGTCCATATCTCGGAAACTATAAGAGATAATGCAATTTGGCAACCGGCAATGTAATTAGCATGCCGAATATTACTTGGAATGTGAATTGGAACGAAATCGCCAATAGATAAGACCATTTTACAATTTGGGCCCAAGTTAGAAGCAGAGCCTAAGGTGTAAATTATCGATAGTCTATATCTCGGAAACTATAAGAGATAATGCAATTTGGCAACCGGCAATGTAATTAGCATGCCGAATATTACTTGGAATGTGAATTGGAACGAAATCGCCAATAGATAAGGCCATTTTACAATTTGGGCCCAAGTTAGAAGCAGAGCCTAAGGTGTAAATTATCGATAGTCCATATCTCGGAAACTATAAGAGATAATGCAATTTGGCAACCGGCAATGTAATTAGCATGCCGAATATTACTTGGAATGTGAATTGGAACGAAATCGCCAATAGATAAGACCATTTTACAATTTGGGCCCAAGTTAGAAGCAGAGCCTAAGGTGTAAATTATCGATAGTCCATATCTCGGAAACTATAAGAGATAATGCAATTTGGCAACCGGCAATGTAATTAGCATGCCGAATATTACTTGGAATGTGAATTGGAACGAAATCGCCAATAGATAAGACCATTTTACAATTTGGGATCAAGTTAGAAGCAGAGCCTAATGTGTAAATTATCGATAGTCCATATCTCGGAAACTATAAGAGATAATGCAATTTGGCAACCGGCAATGTAATTAGCATGCCGAATATTACTTGGAATGTGAATTGGAACGAAATCGCCAATAGATAAGACCATTTTACAATTTGGGCCCAGGTTAGAAGCAGAGCCTAAGGTGTAAATTATCGATAGTCCATATCTCGGAAACTATAAGAGATAATGCAATTTCGCAACCGGCAATGTAATTAGCATGCCGAATATTACTTGGAGTGTGAATTGGAACGAAATCGCCAATAGATAAGACCATTTTACAATTTGGGCCCAAGTTAGAAGCAGAGCCTAAGGTGTAAATTATCGATAGTCCATATCTCGGAAACTATAAGAGATAATGCAATTTGGCAACCGGCAATGTAATTAGCATGCCGAATATTACTTGGAATGTGAATTGGAACGAAATAGCCAATAGATAAGACCATTTTACAATTTGGGCCCAAGTTAGAAGCAGAGCCTAAGGTGTAAATTATCGATAGTCCATAACTCGGAAACTATAAGAGATAATGCAATTTGGCTACCGGCAATGTAATTAGCATGCCGAATATTACTTGGAATGTGAATTGGAACGAAATCGCCAATAGATAAGACCATTTTACAATTTGGGCCCAAGTTAGAAGCAGAGCCTAAGGTGTAAATTATCGATAGTCCATATCTCGGAAACTATAAGAGATAATGCAATTTGACAACCGGCAATGTAATTAGCATGCCGAATATTACTTGGAATGTGAATTGCAACTAAATCGCCAATAGATAAGACCATTTTACAATTTGGGCCCAAGTTAGAAGCAGAGCCTAAGGTGTAAATTATCGATAGTCCATATCTCGGAAACTATAAGAGATAATGCAATTTGGCAACCGGCAATGTAGTTAGCATGCCGAATATTACTTGGAATGTGAATTGGAACGAAATCGCCAATAGATAAGACCATTTTACAATTTGGGCCCAAGTTAGAAGCAGAGCCTAAGGTGTAAATTATCGATAGTCCATATCTCGGAAATTATAAGAGATAATGCAATTTGGCAACCGGCAATGTAATTAGCATGCCGAATATTACTTGGAATGTGAATTGGAACGAAATCGCCAATAGATAAGACCATTTTACAATTTGGGTCCAAGTTAGAAGCAGAGCCTAAGGTGTAAATTATCGATAGCCCATATCTCGGAAACTATAAGAGATAATGCAATTTGGCAACCGGCAATGTAATTAGCATGCCGAATATTACTTGGACTGTGAATTGCAACTAAATCGCTAATAGATAAGACCATTTTAAAATTTGGGCCCAAGTTAGAAGCAGAGCCTAAGGTGTAAATTATCGATAGTCCATATCTCGGAAACTATAAGAGATAATGCAATTTGGCAACCGGCAATGTAATTAGCATGCCGAATATTACTTGGAATGTGAATTGGAACGAAATCGCCAATAGATAAGACCATTTTACAATTTGGGCCCAAGTTAGAAGCAGAGCCTAAGGTGTTAATTATCGATAGTCCATATCTCGGAAACTATAAGAGATAATGCAATTTCGCAACCGGCAATGTAATTAGCATGCCGAATATCACTTGGAATGTGAACTGGGACGAAATCGCCAATAGATAAGACCATTTTACAATTTGGGCCCAAGTTAGAAGCAGAGCCTAAGGTGTAAATTATCGATAGTCCATATCTCGGAAACTATAAGAGATAATGCAATTTGGCAACCGGCAATGTAATTAGCATGCCGAATATTACTTGGAATGTGAATTGGAACGAAATCGCCAATAGATAAGACCATTTTACAATTTGGGCCCAAGTTAGAAGCAGAGCCTAAGGTGTAAATTAACGATAGTCCATATCTCGGAAACTATAAGAGATAATGCAATTTGGCAACTGGCAATGTAATTAGCATGCCGAATATTACTTGGAATGTGAATTGGAACGAAATCGCCAATAGGTAAGACCATTTTACAATTTGGGCCCAAGTTAGAAGCAGAGCCTAAGGTGTAAATTATCGATAGTCTATATCTCGGAAACTATAAGAGATAATGCAATTTGGCAACCGGCAATGTAATTAGCATGCCGAATATTACTTGGAATGTGAATTGGAACGAAATCGCCAATAGATAAGGCCATTTTACAATTTGGGCCCAAGTTAGAAGCAGAGCCTAAGGTGTAAATTATCGATAGTCCATATCTCGGAAACTATAAGAGATAATGCAATTTGGCAACCGGCAATGTAATTAGCATGCCGAATATTACTTGGAATGTGAATTGGAACGAAATCGCCAATAGATAAGACCATTTTACAATTTGGGCCCAAGTTAGAAGCAGAGCCTAAGGTGTAAATTATCGATAGTCCATATCTCGGAAACTATAAGAGATAATGCAATTTGGCAACCGGCAATGTAATTAGCATGCCGAATATTACTTGGAATGTGAATTGGAACGAAATCGCCAATAGATAAGACCATTTTACAATTTGGGATCAAGTTAGAAGCAGAGCCTAATGTGTAAATTATCGATAGTCCATATCTCGGAAACTATAAGAGATAATGCAATTTGGCAACCGGCAATGTAATTAGCATGCCGAATATTACTTGGAATGTGAATTGGAACGAAATCGCCAATAGATAAGACCATTTTACAATTTGGGCCCAGGTTAGAAGCAGAGCCTAAGGTGTAAATTATCGATAGTCCATATCTCGGAAACTATAAGAGATAATGCAATTTCGCAACCGGCAATGTAATTAGCATGCCGAATATTACTTGGAGTGTGAATTGGAACGAAATCGCCAATAGATAAGACCATTTTACAATTTGGGCCCAAGTTAGAAGCAGAGCCTAAGGTGTAAATTATCGATAGTCCATATCTCGGAAACTATAAGAGATAATGCAATTTGGCAACCGGCAATGTAATTAGCATGCCGAATATTACTTGGAATGTGAATTGGAACGAAATAGCCAATAGATAAGACCATTTTACAATTTGGGCCCAAGTTAGAAGCAGAGCCTAAGGTGTAAATTATCGATAGTCCATAACTCGGAAACTATAAGAGATAATGCAATTTGGCTACCGGCAATGTAATTAGCATGCCGAATATTACTTGGAATGTGAATTGGAACGAAATCGCCAATAGATAAGACCATTTTACAATTTGGGCCCAAGTTAGAAGCAGAGCCTAAGGTGTAAATTATCGATAGTCCATATCTCGGAAACTATAAGAGATAATGCAATTTGACAACCGGCAATGTAATTAGCATGCCGAATATTACTTGGAATGTGAATTGCAACTAAATCGCCAATAGATAAGACCATTTTACAATTTGGGCCCAAGTTAGAAGCAGAGCCTAAGGTGTAAATTATCGATAGTCCATATCTCGGAAACTATAAGAGATAATGCAATTTGGCAACCGGCAATGTAATTAGCATGCCGAATATTACTTGGAATGTGAATTGGAACGAAATCGCCAATAGATAAGACCATTTTACAATTTGGGCCCAAGTTAGAAGCAGAGCCTAAGGTGTAAATTATCGATAGTCCATATCTCGGAAATTATAAGAGATAATGCAATTTGGCAACCGGCAATGTAATTAGCATGCCGAATATTACTTGGAATGTGAATTGGAACGAAATCGCCAATAGATAAGACCATTTTACAATTTGGGCCCAAGTTAGAAGCAGAGCCTAAGGTGTAAATTATCGATAGCCCATATCTCGGAAACTATAAGAGATAATGCAATTTGGCAACCGGCAATGTAATTAGCATGCCGAATATTACTTGGACTGTGAATTGCAACTAAATCGCTAATAGATAAGACCATTTTAAAATTTGGGCCCAAGTTAGAAGCAGAGCCTAAGGTGTAAATTATCGATAGTCCATATCTCGGAAACTATAAGAGATAATGCAATTTGGCAACCGGCAATGTAATTAGCATGCCGAATATTACTTGGAATGTGAATTGGAACGAAATCGCCAATAGATAAGACCATTTTACAATTTGGGCCCAAGTTAGAAGCAGAGCCTAAGGTGTTAATTATCGATAGTCCATATCTCGGAAACTATAAGAGATAATGCAATTTCGCAACCGGCAATGTAATTAGCATGCCGAATATCACTTGGAATGTGAACTGGGACGAAATCGCCAATAGATAAGACCATTTTACAATTTGGGCCCAAGTTAGAAGCAGAGCCTAAGGTGTAAATTATCGATAGTCCATATCTCGGAAACTATAAGAGATAATGCAATTTGGCAACCGGCAATGTAATTAGCATGCCGAATATTACTTGGAATGTGAATTGGAACGAAATCGCCAATAGATAAGACCATTTTACAATTTGGGCCCAAGTTAGAAGCAGAGCCTAAGGTGTAAATTAACGATAGTCCATATCTCGGAAACTATAAGAGATAATGCAATTTGGCAACCGGCAATGTAATTAGCATGCCGAATATTACTTGGAATGTGAATTGGAACGAAATCGCCAATAGGTAAGACCATTTTACAATTTGGGCCCAAGTTAGAAGCAGAGCCTAAGGTGTAAATTATCGATAGTCCATATCTCGGAAACTATAAGAGATAATTCAATTTGGCAACCGGCAATGTAATTAGCATGCCGAATATTACTTGTAATGTGAATTGGAACGAAATCGCCAATAGATAAGACCATTTTACAATTTGGGCCCAAGTTAGAAGCAGAGCCTAAGGTGTAAATTATCGATAGTCCATATCTCGGAAACTATAAGAGATAATGCAATTTGGCAACCGGCAATGTAATTAGCATGCCGAATATTACTTGGAATGTGAATTGGAACGAAATCGCCAATAGATAAGACCATTTTACAATTTGGGCCCAAGTTAGAAGCAGAGCCTAAGGTGTAAATTATCGATAGTCCATATCTCGGAAACTATAAGAGATAATGCAATTTGGCAACCGGCAATGTAATTAGCATGCCGAATATTACTTGGAATGTGAATTGGAACGAAATCGCCAATAGATAAGACCATTTTACAATTTGGGCCCAAGTTAGAAGCAGAGCCTATGGTGTAAATTATCGATAGTTCATATCTCGGAAACTATAAGAGATAATGCAATTTGGCAACCGGCAATGTAATTAGCATGCCGAATATTACTTGGAATGTGAATTGGAACGAAATCGCCAATAGATAAGACCATTTTACAATTTGGGCCCAAGTTAGAAGCAGAGCCTAAGGTGTAAATTATCGATAGTCCATATCTCGGAAACTATAAGAGATAATGCAATTTGGCAACCGGCAATGTAATTAGCATGCCGAATATTACTTGGAATGTGAATTGGAACGAAATCGCCAATAGATAAGACCATTTTACAATTTGGGCCCAAGTTAGAAGCAGAGCCTAAGGTGTAAATTATCGATAGTCCATATCTCGGAAACTATAAGAGATAATGCAATTTGGCAACCGGCAATGTAATTAGCATGCCGAATATTACTTGGAATGTGAATTGGAACGAAATCGCCAATAGATAAGACCATTTTACAATTTGGGCCCAAGTTAGAAGCAGAGCCTAAGGTGTAAATTATTGATAGTCTATATCTCGGAAACTATAAGAGATAATGCAATTTCGCAACCGGCAATGTAATTAGCCTGCCGAATATCACTTGGAATGTGAATTGGGACGAAATCGCCAATAGATAAGACCATTTTACAATTTGGGCCCAAGTTAGAAGCAGAGCCTAAGGTGTAAATTATCGATAGTCCATATCTCGGAAACTATAAGAGATAATGCAATTTGGCAACCGGCAATGTAATTAGCATGCCTAATATTACTTGGAATGTGAATTGGAACGAAATCGCCAATAGATAAGACCATTTTACAATTTGGGCCCAAGTTAGAAGCAGAGCCTAATGTGTAAATTATCGATAGTCCATATCTCGGAAACTATAAGAGATAATGCAATTTGGCAACCGGCAATTTAATTAGCATGCCGAATATTATTTGGAATGTGAATTGGAACGAAATCGCCAATAGATAAGACCATTTTACAATTTGGGCCCAAGTTAGAAGCAGAGCCTAAGGTGTAAATTATCGATAGTCCATATCTCGGAAACTATAAGAGATAATGCAATTTGGCAACCGGCAATGTAATTAGCATGCCGAATATTACTTGGAATGTGAATTGGAACGAAATCGCCAATAGATAAGACCATTTTACAATTTGGGCCCAAGTTAAAAGCAGAGCCTAAGGTGTAAATTTTCGATAGTCCATATCTCGGAAACTATAAGAGATAATGCAATTTGGCAACCGGCAATGTAATTAGCATGCCGAATATTAATTGGAATGTGAATTGGAACGAAATCGCCAATAGATAAGACCATTTTACAATTTGGGCCCAAGTTAGAAGCAGAGCCTAATGTGTAAATTATCGATAGTCCATATCTCGGAAACTATAAGAGATAATGCAATTTGGCAACCGGCAATGTAATTAGCATGCCGAATATTACTTGGAATGTGAATTGGAACGAAATCGCCAATAGATAAGACCATTTTACAATTTGGGCCCAAGTTAGAAGCAGAGCCTAAGGTGTAAATTATCGATAGTCCATATCTCGGAAACTATAAGAGATAATGCAATTTCGCAACCGGCAATGTAATTAGCATGCCGAATATTACTTGGAGTGTGAATTGGAACGAAATCGCCAATAGATAAGACCATTTTACAATTTGGGCCCAAGTTAGAAGCAGAGCCTAAGGTGTAAATTATCGATAGTCCATATCTCGGAAACTATAAGAGATAATGCAATTTGGCAACCGGCAATGTAATTAGCATGCCGAATATTACTTGGAATGTGAATTGGAACGAAATCGCCAATAGGTAAGACCATTTTACAATTTGGGCCCAAGTTAGAAGCAGAGCCTAAGGTGTAAATTATCGATAGTCCATATCTCGGAAACTATAAGAGATAATTCAATTTGGCAACCGGCAATGTAATTAGCATGCCGAATATTACTTGTAATGTGAATTGGAACGAAATCGCCAATAGATAAGACCATTTTACAATTTGGGCCCAAGTTAGAAGCAGAGCCTAAGGTGTAAATTATCGATAGTCCATATCTCGGAAACTATAAGAGATAATGCAATTTGGCAACCGGCAATGTAATTAGCATGCCGAATATTACTTGGAATGTGAATTGGAACGAAATCGCCAATAGATAAGACCATTTTACAATTTGGGCCCAAGTTAGAAGCAGAGCCTAAGGTGTTAATTATCGATAGTCCATATCTCGGAAACTATAAGAGATAATGCAATTTCGCAACCGGCAATGTAATTAGCATGCCGAATATCACTTGGAATGTGAATTGGGACGAAATCGCCAATAGATAAGACCATTTTACAATTTGGGCCCAAGTTAGAAGCAGAGCCTAAGGTGTAAATTAACGATAGTCCATATCTCGGAAACTATAAGAGATAATGCAATTTGGCAACCGGCAATGTAATTAGCATGCCGAATATTACTTGGAATGTGAATTGGAACGAAATCGCCAATAGGTAAGACCATTTTACAATTTGGGCCCAAGTTAGAAGCAGAGCCTAAGGTGTAAATTATCGATAGTCCATATATCGGAAACTATAAGAGATAATTCAATTTGGCAACCGGCAATGTAATTAGCATGCCGAATATTACTTGTAATGTGAATTGGAACGAAATCGCCAATAGATAAGACCATTTTACAATTTGGGCCCAAGTTAGAAGCAGAGCCTAAGGTGTAAATTATCGATAGTCCATATCTCGGAAACTATAAGAGATAATGCAATTTGGCAACCGGCAATGTAATTAGCATGCCGAATATTACTTGGAATGTGAATTGGAACGAAATCGCCAATAGATAAGACCATTTTACAATTTGGGCCCAAGTTAGAAGCAGAGCCTAAGGTGTAAATTATCGATAGTCCATATCTCGGAAACTATAAGAGATAATGCAATTTGGCAACCGGCAATGTAATTAGCATGCCGAATATTACTTGGAATGTGAATTGGAACGAAATCGCCAATAGATAAGACCATTTTACAATTTGGGCCCAAGTTAGAAGCAGAGCCTATGGTGTAAATTATCGATAGTCCATATCTCGGAAACTATAAGAGATAATGCAATTTGGCAACCGGCAATGTAATTAGCATGCCGAATATTACTTGGAATGTGAATTGGAACGAAATCGCCAATAGATAAGACCATTTTACAATTTGGGCCCAAGTTAGAAGCAGAGCCTAAGGTGTAAATTATCGATAGTCCATATCTCGGAAACTATAAGAGTTAATGCAATTTGGCAACCGGCAATGTAATTAGCATGCCGAATATTACTTGGAATGTGAATTGGAACGAAATCGCCAATAGATAAGACCATTTTACAATTTGGGCCCAAGTTAGAAGCAGAGCCTAAGGTGTAAATTATCGATAGTCCATATCTCGGAAACTATAAGAGATAATGCAATTTGGCAACCGGCAATGTAATTAGCATGCCGAATATTACTTGGAATGTGAATTGGAACGAAATTGCCAATAGATAAGACCATTTTACAATTTGGGCCCAAGTTAGAAGCAGAGCCTAAGGTGTAAATAATCGACAGTCCATATCTCTGAAACTATAAGAGATAATGCAATTTCGCAACCGGCAATGTAATTAGCATGCCGAATATTACTTGGAATGTGAATTGGAACGAAATCGCCAATAGATAAGACCATTTTACAATTTGGGCCCAAGTTAGAAGCAGAGCCTAAGGTGTAAATTAACGATAGTCCATATCTCGGAAACTATAAGAGATAATGCAATTTGGCAACCGGCAATGTAATTAGCATGCCGAATATTACTTGGAATGTGAATTGGAACGAAATCGCCAATAGATAAGACCATTTTACAATTTGGGCCCAAGTTAGAAGCAGAGCCTATGGTGTAAATTATCGATAGTCCATATCTCGGAAACTATAAGAGATAATGCAATTTGGCAACCGGCAATGTAATTAGCATGCCGAATATTACTTGGAATGTGAATTGGAACGAAATCGCCAATAGATAAGACCATTTTACAATTTGGGCCCAAGTTAGAAGCAGAGCCTAAGGTGTAAATTATCGATAGTCCATATCTCGGAAACTATAAGAGTTAATGCAATTTGGCAACCGGCAATGTAATTAGCATGCCGAATATTACTTGGAATGTGAATTGGAACGAAATCGCCAATAGATAAGACCATTTTACAATTTGGGCCCAAGTTAGAAGCAGAGCCTAAGGTGTAAATTATCGATAGTCCATATCTCGGAAACTATAAGAGATAATGCAATTTGGCAACCGGCAATGTAATTAGCATGCCGAATATTACTTGGAATGTGAATTGGAACGAAATTGCCAATAGATAAGACCATTTTACAATTTGGGCCCAAGTTAGAAGCAGAGCCTAAGGTGTAAATAATCGACAGTCCATATCTCTGAAACTATAAGAGATAATGCAATTTCGCAACCGGCAATGTAATTAGCATGCCGAATATTACTTGGAATGTGAATTGGAACGAAATCGCCAATAGATAAGACCATTTTACAATTTGGGCCCAAGTTAGAAGCAGAGCCTAAGGTGTAAATTAACGATAGTCCATATCTCGGAAACTATAAGAGATAATGCAATTTGGCAACCGGCAATGTAATTAGCATGCCGAATATTACTTGGAATGTGAATTGGAACGAAATCGCCAATAGGTAAGACCATTTTACAATTTGGGCCCAAGTTAGAAGCAGAGCCTAAGGTGTAAATTATCGATAGTCCATATCTCGGAAACTATAAGAGATAATTCAATTTGGCAACCGGCAATGTAATTAGCATGCCGAATATTACTTGTAATGTGAATTGGAACGAAATCGCCAATAGATAAGACCATTTTACAATTTGGGCCCAAGTTAGAAGCAGAGCCTAAGGTGTAAATTATCGATAGTCCATATCTCGGAAACTATAAGAGATAATGCAATTTGGCAACCGGCAATGTAATTAGCATGCCGAATATTACTTGGAATGTGAATTGGAACGAAATCGCCAATAGATAAGACCATTTTACAATTTGGGCCCAAGTTAGAAGCAGAGCCTAAGGTGTAAATTATCGATAGTCCATATCTCGGAAACCATAAGAGATAATGCAATTTGGCAACCGGCAATGTAATTAGCATGCCGAATATTACTTGGAATGTGAATTGGAACGAAATCGCCAATAGATAAGACCATTTTACAATTTGGGCCCAAGTTAGAAGCAGAGCCTATGGTGTAAATTATCGATAGTCCATATCTCGGAAACTATAAGAGATAATGCAATTTGGCAACCGGCAATGTAATTAGCATGCCGAATATTACTTGGAATGTGAATTGGAACGAAATCGCCAATAGATAAGACCATTTTACAATTTGGGCCCAAGTTAGAAGCAGAGCCTAAGGTGTAAATTATCGATAGTCCATATCTCGGAAACTATAAGAGTTAATGCAATTTGGCAACCGGCAATGTAATTAGCATGCCGAATATTACTTGGAATGTGAATTGGAACGAAATCGCCAATAGATAAGACCATTTTACAATTTGGGCCCAAGTTAGAAGCAGAGCCTAAGGTGTAAATTATCGATAGTCCATATCTCGGAAACTATAAGAGATAATGCAATTTGGCAACCGGCAATGTAATTAGCATGCCGAATATTACTTGGAATGTGAATTGGAACGAAATTGCCAATAGATAAGACCATTTTACAATTTGGGCCCAAGTTAGAAGCAGAGCCTAAGGTGTAAATAATCGACAGTCCATATCTCTGAAACTATAAGAGATAATGCAATTTCGCAACCGGCAATGTAATTAGCATGCCGAATATTACTTGGAATGTGAATTGGGACGAAATCGCCAATAGATAAGGCCATTTTACAATTTGGGCCCAAGTTAGAAGCAGAGCCTAAGGTGTAAATTATCGATAATCCATATCTCGGAAACTATAAGAGATAATGCAATTTGGCAACCGGCAATGTAATTAGCATGCCGAATATTACTTGGAATGTGAATTGGAACGAAATCGCCAATAGATAAGACCATTTTACAATTTGGGCCCAAGTTAGAAGCAGAGCCTAAGGTGTAAATTATCGATAGTCCATATCTCGGAAACTATAAGAGATAATGCAATTTGGCAACCGGCAATGTAATTACCATGCCGAATATTACTTGGAATGTGAATTGGAACGAAATCGCCAATAGATAAGACCATTTTACAATTTGGGCCCAAGTTAGAAGCAGAGCCTAAGGTGTAAATAATCGATAGTCCATATCTCGGAAACTATAAGAGATAATGCAATTTGGCAACCGGCAATGTAATTAGCATGCCGAATATTACTTGGAACGTGAATTGGAACGAAATCGCCAATAGATAAGACCATTTTACAATTTGGGCCCAAGTTAGAAGCAGAGCCTAAGGTGTAAATTATCGATAGTCCATATCTCGGAAACTATAAGAGATAATGCAATTTCGCAACCGGCAATGTAATTAGCATGCCGAATATTACTTGGAATGTGAATTGGAACGAAATCGCCAATAGATAAGACCATTTTACACTTTGGGCCCAAGTTAGAAGCAGAGCCTAAGGTGTAAATTATCGATAGTCCATATCTCGGAAACTATAAGAGATAATGCAATTTGGCAACCGGCAATGAAATTAGCATGCCGAATATTACTTGGAATGTGAATTGGAACGAAATCGAAAATAGATAAGACCATTTTACAATTTGGGCCCAAGTTAGAAGCAGAGCCTAAGGTGTAAATTATCGATAGTCCATATCTCGGAAACTATAAGAGATAATGCAATTTGGCAACCGGCAATGTAATTAGCATGCCGAATATTACTTGGAATGTGAATTGGAACGAAATCGCCAATAGATAAGACCATTTTACAATTTGGGAGCAAGTTAGAAGCAGAGCCTAAGGTGTAAATTATCGATAGTCCATATCTCGGAAACTATAAGAGATAATGCAATTTGGCAACCGGCAATGTAATTAGCATGCCCAATATTACTAGGAATGTGAATTGGAACGAAATCGCCAATAGATAAGACCATTTTACAATTTGGGCCCAAGTTAGAAGCAGAGCCTATGGTGTAAATAATCGATAGTCCATATCTCGGTAACTATAAGAGATAATGCAATTTGGCAACCGGCAATGTAATTAGCATGCCGAATATTACTTGAAATGTGAATTGGAACGAAATCGCCAATAGATAAGACCATTTTACAATTTGGGCCCAAGTTAGAAGCAGAGCCTAAGGTGTAAATTATCGATAGTCCATATCTCGGAAACTATAAGAGATAATGCAATTTGGCAACCGGCAATGTAATTAGCATGCCGAATATTACTTGGAATGTGAATTGGAACGAAATCGCCAATAGATAAGACCATTTTACAATTTGGGAGCAAGTTAGAAGCAGAGCCTAAGGTGTAAATTATCGATAGTCCATATCTCGGAAACCATAAGAGATAATGCAATTTGGCAACCGGCAATGTAATTAGCATGCCGAATATTACTTGGAATGTGAATTGGAACGAAATCGCCAATAGATAAGACCATTTTACAATTTGGGCCCAAGTTAGAAGCAGAGCCTATGGTGTAAATTATCGATAGTCCATATCTCGGAAACTATAAGAGATAATGCAATTTGGCAACCGGCAATGTAATTAGCATGCCGAATATTACTTGGAATGTGAATTGGAACGAAATCGCCAATAGATAAGACCATTTTACAATTTGGGCCCAAGTTAGAAGCAGAGCCTAAGGTGTAAATTATCGATAGTCCATATCTCGGAAACTATAAGAGATAATGCAATTTGGCAACCGGCAATGTAATTAGCATGCCGAATATTACTTGGAATGTGAATTGGAACGAAATCGCCAATAGATAAGACCATTTTACAATTTGGGCCCAAGTTAGAAGCAGAGCCTAAGGTGTAAATTATCGATAGTCCATATCTCGGAAACTATAAGAGATAATGCAATTTGGCAACCGGCAATGTAATTAGCATGCCGAATATTACTTGGAGTGTGAATTGGAACGAAATCGCCAATAGATAAGACCATTTTACAATTTGGGCCCAAGTTAGAAGCAGAGCCTAAGGTGTAAATTATTGATAGTCCATATCTCGGAAACTATAAGAGATAATGCAATTTCGCAACCGGCAATGTAATTAGCATGCCGAATATCACTTGGAATGTGAATTGGGACGAAATCGCCAATAGATAAGACCATTTTACAATTTGGGCCCAAGTTAGAAGCAGAGCCTAAGGTGTAAATTATCGATAGTCCATATCTCGGAAACTATAAGAGTTAATGCAATATGGCAACCGGCAATGTAATTAGCATGCCGAATATTACTTGGAATGTGAATTGGAACGAAATCGCCAATAGATAAGACCATTTTACAATTTGGGCCCAAGTTAGAAGCAGAGCCTAAGGTGTAAATTATCGATAGTCCATATCTCGGAAACTATAAGAGATAATGCAATTTGGCAACCGGCAATGTAATTAGCATGCCGAATATTACTTGGAATGTGAATTGGAACGAAATCGCCAATAGATAAGACCATTTTACAATTTGGGCCCAAGTTAGAAGCAGAGCCTAAGGTGTAAATTATCGATAGTCCATATCTCGGAAACTATAAGAGATAATGCAATTTCGCAACCGGCAATGTAATTAGCATGCCGAATATTACTTGGAGTGTGAATTGGAACGAAATCGCCAATAGATAAGACCATTTTACAATTTGGGCCCAAGTTAGAAGCAGAGCCTAAGGTGTAAATTATCGATAGTCCATATCTCGGAAACTATAAGAGATAATGCAATTTGGCAACCGGCAATGTAATTAGCATGCCGAATATTACTTGGAATGTGAATTGGAACGAAATCGCCAATAGATAAGACCATTTTACAATTTGGGCCCAAGTTAGAAGCAGAGCCTAAGGTGTAAATTATCGATAGTCCATATCTCGGAAACTATAAGAGATAATGCAATTTGGCAACCGGAAATGTAATTAGCATGCCGAATATTACTTGGAATGTGAATTGGAACGAAATCGCCAATGGATAAGACCATTTTACAATTTGGGCCCAAGTTAGAAGCAGAGCCTAAGGTGTAAATTATCGATAGTCCATATCTCGGAAACTATAAGAGATAATGCAATTTGGCAACCGGCAATGTAATTAGCATGCCGAATATTACTTGGAATGTGAATTGGAACGAAATCGCCAATAGATAAGACCATTTTACAATTTGGGCCCAAGTTAGAAGCAGAGCCTAAGGTGTAAATTATTGATAGTCTATATCTCGGAAACTATAAGAGATAATGCAATTTCGCAACCGGCAATGTAATTAGCCTGCCGAATATCACTTGGAATGTGAATTGGGACGAAATCGCCAATAGATAAGACCATTTTACAATTTGGGCCCAAGTTAGAAGCAGAGCCTAAGGTGTAAATTATCGATAGTCCATATCTCGGAAACTATAAGAGATAATGCAATTTGGCAACCGGCAATGTAATTAGCATGCCGAATATTACTTGGAATGTGAATTGGAACGAAATCGCCAATAGATAAGACCATTTTACAATTTGGGCCCAAGTTAGAAGCAGAGCCTAAGGTGTAAATTATCGATAGTCTATATCTCGGAAACTATAAGAGATAATGCAATTTGGCAACCGGCAATGTAATTAGCATGCCGAATATTACTTGGAATGTGAATTGGAACGAAATCGCCAATAGATAAGACCATTTTACAATTTGGGCCCAAGTTAGAAGCAGAGCCTAAGGTGTAAATTATCGATAGTCCATATCTCGGAAACTATAAGAGATAATGCAATTTGGCAACCGGCAATGTTATTAGCATGCCGAATATTACTTGACATGTGAATTGGAACGAAATCGCCAATAGATAAGACCATTTTACAATTTGGGCCCAAGTTAGAAGCAGAGCCTAAGGTGTAAATTTTCGATAGTCCATATCTCGGAAACTATAAGAGATAATGCAATTTGGCAACCGGCAATGTAATTAGCATGCCGAATATTAATAGGAATGTGAATTGGAACGAAATCGCCAATAGATAAGACCATTTTACAATTTGGGCCCAAGTTAGAAGCAGAGCCTAATGTGTAAATTATCGATAGTCCATATCTCGGAAACTATAAGAGATAATGCAATTTGGCAACCGGCAATGTAATTAGCATGCCGAATATTACTTGGAATGTGAATTGGAACGAAATCGCCAATAGATAAGACCATTTTACAATTTGGGCCCAAGTTAGAAGCAGAGCCTAAGGTGTAAATTATCGATAGTCCATATCTCGGAAACTATAAGAGATAATGCAATTTCGCAACCGGCAATGTAATTAGCATGCCGAATATTACTTGGAGTGTGAATTGGAACGAAATCGCCAATAGATAAGACCATTTTACAATTTGGGCCCAAGTTAGAAGCAGAGCCTAAGGTGTAAATTATCGATAGTCCATATCTCTGAAACTATAAGAGATAATGCAATTTGGCAACCGGCAATGTAATTAGCATGCCGAATATTACTTGGAATGTGAATTGGAACGAAATCGCCAATAGATAAGACCATTTTACAATTTGGGCCCAAGTTAGAAGCAGAGCCTAAGGTGTAAATTATCGATAGTCCATATCTCGGAAACTATAAGAGATAATGCAATTTGACAACCGGCAATGTAATTAGCATGCCGAATATTACTTGGAATGTGAATTGCAACTAAATCGCCAATAGATAAGACCATTTTACAATTTGGGCCCAAGTTAGAAGCAGAGCCTAAGGTGTAAATTATCGATAGTCCATATCTCGGAAACTATAAGAGATAATGCAATTTGGCAACCGGCAATGTAATTAGCATGCCGAATATTACTTGGAATGTGAATTGGAACGAAATCGCCAATAGATAAGACCATTTTACAATTTGGGCCCAAGTTAGAAGCAGAGCCTAAGGTGTAAATTATCGATAGTCCATATCTCAGAAACTATAAGAGATACTGCAATTTGGCAACCGGCAATGTAATTAGCATGCCGAATATTACTTGGAATGTGAATTGGAACGAAATCGCCAATAGATAAGACCATTTTACAATTTGGGCCCAAGTTAGAAGCAGAGCCTAAGGTGTAAATTATCGATAGCCCATATCTCGGAAACTATAAGAGATAATGCAATTTGGCAACCGGCAATGTAATTAGCATGCCGAATATTACTTGGAATGTGAATTGCAACTAAATCGCTAATAGATAAGACCATTTTACAATTTGGGCCCAATTTAGAAGCAGAGCCTAAGGTGTAAATTATCGATAGTCCATATCTCGGAAACTATAAGAGATAATGCAATATGGCAACCGGCAATGTAATTAGCATGCCGAATATTACTTGGAATGTGAATTGGAACGAAATCGCCAATAGATAAGACCATTTTACAATTTGGGCCCAAGTTAGAAGCAGAGCCTAAGGTGTTAATTATCGATAGTCCATATCTCGGAAACTATAAGAGATAATGCAATTTCGCAACCGGCAATGTAATTAGCATGCCGAATATCACTTGGAATGTGAATTGGGACGAAATCGCCAATAGATAAGACCATTTTACAATTTGGGCCCAAGTTAGAAGCAGAGCCTAAGGTGTAAATTATCGATAGTCCATATCTCGGAAACTATAAGAGATAATGCAATTTGGCAACCGGCAATGTAATTAGCATGCCGAATATTACTTGGAATGTGAATTGGAACGAAATCGCCAATAGATAAGACCATTTTACAATTTGGGCCCAAGTTAGAAGCAGAGCCTAAGGTGTAAATTAACGATAGTCCATATCTCGGAAACTATAAGAGATAATGCAATTTGGCAACCGGCAATGTAATTAGCATGCCGAATATTACTTGGAATGTGAATTGGAACGAAATCGCCAATAGGTAAGACCATTTTACAATTTGGGCCCAAGTTAGAAGCAGAGCCTAAGGTGTAAATTATCGATAGTCCATATCTCGGAAACTATAAGAGATAATGCAATTTGGCAACCGGCAATGTAATTAGCATGCCGAATATTACTTGGAGTGTGAATTGGAACGAAATCGCCAATAGATAAGACCATTTTACAATTTGGGCCCAAGTTAGAAGCAGAGCCTAAGGTGTAAATTATTGATAGTCCATATCTCGGAAACTATAAGAGATAATGCAATTTCGCAACCGGCAATGTAATTAGCATGCCGAATATCACTTGGAATGTGAATTGGGACGAAATCGCCAATAGATAAGACCATTTTACAATTTGGGCCCAAGTTAGAAGCAGAGCCTAAGGTGTAAATTATCGATAGTCCATATCTCGGAAACTATAAGAGATAATGCAATATGGCAACCGGCAATGTAATTAGCATGCCGAATATTACTTGGAATGTGAATTGGAACGAAATCGCCAATAGATAAGACCATTTTACAATTTGGGCCCAAGTTAGAAGCAGAGCCTAAGGTGTAAATTATCGATAGTCCATATCTCGGAAACTATAAGAGATAATGCAATTTGGCAACCGGCAATGTAATTAGCATGCCGAATATTACTTGGAATGTGAATTGGAACGAAATCGCCAATAGATAAGACCATTTTACAATTTGGGCCCAAGTTAGAAGCAGAGCCTAAGGTGTAAATTATCGATAGTCCATATCTCGGAAACTATAAGAGATAATGCAATTTCGCAACCGGCAATGTAATTAGCATGCCGAATATTACTTGGAGTGTGAATTGGAACGAAATCGCCAATAGATAAGACCATTTTACAATTTGGGCCCAAGTTAGAAGCAGAGCCTAAGGTGTAAATTATCGATAGTCCATATCTCGGAAACTATAAGAGATAATGCAATTTGGCAACCGGCAATGTAATTAGCATGCCGAATATTACTTGGAATGTGAATTGGAACGAAATCGCCAATAGATAAGACCATTTTACAATTTGGGCCCAAGTTAGAAGCAGAGCCTAAGGTGTAAATTATCGATAGTCCATATCTCGGAAACTATAAGAGATAATGCAATTTGGCAACCGGCAATGTAATTAGCATGCCGAATATTACTTGGAATGTGAATTGGAACGAAATCGCCAATAGATAAGACCATTTTACAATTTGGGCCCAAGTTAGAAGCAGAGGCTAAGGTGTAAATTATCGATAGTCCATATCTCGGAAACTATAAGAGATAATGCAATTTGGCAACCGGCAATGTAATTAGCATGCCGAATATTACTTGGAATGTGAATTGGAACGAAATCGCCAATAGATAAGACCATTTTACAATTTGGGCCCAAGTTAGAAGCAGAGCCTAAGGTGTAAATTATTGATAGTCTATATCTCGGAAACTATAAGAGATAATGCAATTTCGCAACCGGCAATGTAATTAGCCTGCCGAATATCACTTGGAATGTGAATTGGGACGAAATCGCCAATAGATAAGACCATTTTACAATTTGGGCCCAAGTTAGAAGCAGAGCCTAAGGTGTAAATTATCGATAGTCCATATCTCGGAAACTATAAGAGATAATGCAATTTGGCAACCGGCAATGTAATTAGCATGCCGAATATTACTTGGAATGTGAATTGGAACGAAATCGCCAATAGATAAGACCATTTTACAATTTGGGCCCAAGTTAGAAGCAGAGCCTAAGGTGTAAATTATCGATAGTCTATATCTCGGAAACTATAAGAGATAATGCAATTTGGCAACCGGCAATGTAATTAGCATGCCGAATATTACTTGGAATGTGAATTGGAACGAAATCGCCAATAGATAAGACCATTTTACAATTTGGGCCCAAGTTAGAAGCAGAGCCTAAGGTGTAAATTATCGATAGTCCATATCTCGGAAACTATAAGAGATAATGCAATTTGGCAACCGGCAATGTAATTAGCATGCCGAATATTACTTGGAATGTGAATTGGAACGAAATCGCCAATAGATAAGACCATTTTACAATTTGGGCCCAAGTTAGAAGCAGAGCCTAAGGTGTAAATTTTCGATAGTCCATATCTCGGAAACTATAAGAGATAATGCAATTTGGCAACCGGCAATGTAATTAGCATGCCGAATATTAATTGGAATGTGAATTGGAACGAAATCGCCAATAGATAAGACCATTTTACAATTTGGGCCCAAGTTAGAAGCAGAGCCTAATGTGTAAATTATCGATAGTCCATATCTCGGAAACTATAAGAGATAATGCAATTTGGCAACCGGCAATGTAATTAGCATGCCGAATATTACTTGGAATGTGAATTGGAACGAAATCGCCAATAGATAAGACCATTTTACAATTTGGGCCCAAGTTAGAAGCAGAGCCTAAGGTGTAAATTATCGATAGTCCATATCTCGGAAACTATAAGAGATAATGCAATTTCGCAACCGGCAATGTAATTAGCATGCCGAATATTACTTGGAGTGTGAATTGGAACGAAATCGCCAATAGATAAGACCATTTTACAATTTGGGCCCAAGTTAGAAGCAGAGCCTAAGGTGTAAATTATCGATAGTCCATATCTCGGAAACTATAAGAGATAATGCAATTTGACAACCGGCAATGTAATTAGCATGCCGAATATTACTTGGAATGTGAATTGCAACTAAATCGCCAATAGATAAGACCATTTTACAATTTGGGCCCAAGTTAGAAGCAGAGCCTAAGGTGTAAATTATCGATAGTCCATATCTCGGAAACTATAAGAGATAATGCAATTTGGCAACCGGCAATGTAATTAGCATGCCGAATATTACTTGGAATGTGAATTGGAACGAAATCGCCAATAGATAAGACCATTTTACAATTTGGGCCCAAGTTAGAAGCAGAGCCTAAGGTGTAAATTATCGATAGTCCATATCTCAGAAACTATAAGAGATACTGCAATTTGGCAACCGGCAATGTAATTAGCATGCCGAATATTACTTGGAATGTGAATTGGAACGAAATCGCCAATAGATAAGACCATTTTACAATTTGGGCCCAAGTTAGAAGCAGAGCCTAAGGTGTAAATTATCGATAGTCCATATCTCGGAAACTATAAGAGATAATGCAATTTGGCAACCGGCAATGTAATTAGCATGCCGAATATTACTTGGAATGTGAATTGGAACGAAATCGCCAATAGATAAGACCATTTTACAATTTGGGCCCAAGTTAGAAGCAGAGCCTAAGGTGTTAATTATCGATAGTCCATATCTCGGAAACTATAAGAGATAATGCAATTTCGCAACCGGCAATGTAATTAGCATGCCGAATATCACTTGGAATGTGAATTGGGACGAAATCGCCAATAGATAAGACCATTTTACAATTTGGGCCCAAGTTAGAAGCAGAGCCTAAGGTGTAAATTATCGATAGTCCATATCTCGGAAACTATAAGAGATAATGCAATTTGGCAACCGGCAATGTAATTAGCATGCCGAATATTACTTGGAATGTGAATTGGAACGAAATCGCCAATAGATAAGACCATTTTACAATTTGGGCCCAAGTTAGAAGCAGAGCCTAAGGTGTAAATTATCGATAGTCCATATCTCGGAAACTATAAGAGATAATGCAATTTCGCAACCGGCAATGTAATTAGCATGCCGAATATTACTTGGAGTGTGAATTGGAACGAAATCGCCAATAGATAAGACCATTTTACAATTTGGGCCCAAGTTAGAAGCAGAGCCTAAGGTGTAAATTATCGATAGTCCATATCTCGGAAACTATAAGAGATAATGCAATTTGGCAACCGGCAATGTAATTAGCATGCCGAATATTACTTGGAATGTGAATTGGAACGAAATCGCCAATAGATAAGACCATTTTACAATTTGGGCCCAAGTTAGAAGCAGAGCCTAAGGTGTAAATTATCGATAGTCCATATCTCGGAAACTATAAGAGATAATGCAATTTGGCAACCGGCAATGTAATTAGCATGCCGAATATTACTTGGAATGTGAATTGGAACGAAATCGCCAATAGATAAGACCATTTTACAATTTGGGCCCAAGTTAGAAGCAGAGCCTAAGGTGTAAATTATCGATAGTCCATATCTCGGAAACTATAAGAGATAATGCAATTTGGCAACCGGCAATGTAATTAGCATGCCGAATATTACTTGGAATGTGAATTGGAACGAAATCGCCAATAGATAAGACCATTTTACAATTTGGGCCCAAGTTAGAAGCAGAGCCTAAGGTGTAAATTATTGATAGTCTATATCTCGGAAACTATAAGAGATAATGCAATTTCGCAACCGGCAATGTAATTAGCCTGCCGAATATCACTTGGAATGTGAATTGGGACGAAATCGCCAATAGATAAGACCATTTTACAATTTGGGCCCAAGTTAGAAGCAGAGCCTAAGGTGTAAATTATCGATAGTCCATATCTCGGAAACTATAAGAGATAATGCAATTTGGCAACCGGCAATGTAATTAGCATGCCGAATATTACTTGGAATGTGAATTGGAACGAAATCGCCAATATATAAGACCATTTTACAATTTGGGCCCAAGTTAGAAGCAGAGCCTAAGGTGTAAATTATCGATAGTCTATATCTCGGAAACTATAAGAGATAATGCAATTTGGCAACCGGCAATGTAATTAGCATGCCGAATATTACTTGGAATGTGAATTGGAACGAAATCGCCAATAGATAAGACCATTTTACAATTTGGGCCCAAGTTAGAAGCAGAGCCTAAGGTGTAAATTATCGATAGTCCATATCTCGGAAACTATAAGAGATAATGCAATTTGGCAACCGGCAGTGTAATTAGCATGCCGAATATTACTTGGAATGTGAATTGGAACGAAATCGCCAATAGATAAGACCATTTTACAATTTGGGCCCAAGTTAGAAGCAGAGCCTAAGGTGTAAATTTTCGATAGTCCATATCTCGGAAACTATAAGAGATAATGCAATTTGGCAACCGGCAATGTAATTAGCACGCCGAATATTAATTGGAATGTGAATTGGAACGAAATCGCCAATAGATAAGACCATTTTACAATTTGGGCCCAAGTTAGAAGCAGAGCCTAATGTGTAAATTATCGATAGTCCATATCTCGGAAACTATAAGAGATAATGCAATTTGGCAACCGGCAATGTAATTAGCATGCCGAATATTACTTGGAATGTGAATTGGAACGAAATCGCCAATAGATAAGACCATTTTACAATTTGGGCCCAAGTTAGAAGCAGAGCCTAAGGTGTAAATTATCGATAGTCCATATCTCGGAAACTATAAGAGATAATGCAATTTCGCAACCGGCAATGTAATTAGCATGCCGAATATTACTTGGAGTGTGAATTGGAACGAAATCGCCAATAGATAAGACCATTTTACAATTTGGGCCCAAGTTAGAAGCAGAGCCTAAGGTGTAAATTATCGATAGTCCATATCTCGGAAACTATAAGAGATAATGCAATTTGGCAACCGGCAATGTAATTAGCATGCCGAATATTACTTGGAATGTGAATTGGAACGAAATAGCCAATAAATAAGACCATTTTACAATTTGGGCCCAAGTTAGAAGCAGAGCCTAAGGTGTAAATTATCGATAGTCCATAACTCGGAAACTATAAGAGATAATGCAATTTGGCTACCGGCAATGTAATTAGCATGCCGAATATTACTTGGAATGTGAATTGGAACGAAATCGCCAATAGATAAGACCATTTTACAATTTGGGCCCAAGTTAGAAGCAGAGCCTAAGGTGTAAATTATCGATAGTCCATATCTCGGAAACTATAATAGATAATGCAATTTGACAACCGGCAATGTAATTAGCATGCCGAATATTACTTGGAATGTGAATTGCAACTAAATCGCCAATAGATAAGACCATTTTACAATTTGGGCCCAAGTTAGAAGCAGAGCCTAAGGTGTAAATTATCGATAGTCCATATCTCGGAAACTATAAGAGATAATGCAATTTGGCAACCGGCAATGTAATTAGCATGCCGAATATTACTTGGAATGTGAATTGGAACGAAATCGCCAATAGATAAGACCATTTTACAATTTGGGCCCAAGTTAGAAGCAGAGCCTAAGGTGTAAATTATCGATAGTCCATATCTCGGAAACTATAAGAGATAATGCAATTTGGCAACCGGCAATGTAATTAGCATGCCGAATATTACTTGGAATGTGAATTGGAACGAAATCGCCAATAGATAAGACCATTTTACAATTTGGGCCCAAGTTAGAAGCAGAGCCTAAGGTGTAAATTAACGATAGTCCATATCTCGGAAACTATAAGAGATAATGCAATTTGGCAACCGGCAATGTAATTAGCATGCCGAATATTACTTGGAATGTGAATTGGAACGAAATCGCCAATAGGTAAGACCATTTTACAATTTGGGCCCAAGTTAGAAGCAGAGCCTAAGGTGTAAATTATCGATAGTCCATATCTCGGAAACTATAAGAGATAATGCAATTTGGCAACCGGCAATGTAATTAGCATGCCGAATATTACTTGGAGTGTGAATTGGAACGAAATCGCCAATAGATAAGACCATTTTACAATTTGGGCCCAAGTTAGAAGCAGAGCCTAAGGTGTAAATTATTGATAGTCCATATCTCGGAAACTATAAGAGATAATGCAATTTCGCAACCGGCAATGTAATTAGCATGCCGAATATCACTTGGAATGTGAATTGGGACGAAATCGCCAATAGATAAGACCATTTTACAATTTGGGCCCAAGTTAGAAGCAGAGCCTAAGGTGTAAATTATCGATAGTCCATATCTCGGAAACTATAAGAGATAATGCAATATGGCAACCGGCAATGTAATTAGCATGCCGAATATTACTTGGAATGTGAATTGGAACGAAATCGCCAATAGATAAGACCATTTTACAATTTGGGCCCAAGTTAGAAGCAGAGCCTAAGGTGTAAATTATCGATAGTCCATATCTCGGAAACTATAAGAGATAATGCAATTTGGCAACCGGCAATGTATTTAGCATGCCGAATATTACTTGGAATGTGAATTGGAACGAAATCGCCAATAGATAAGACCATTTTACAATTTGGGCCCAAGTTAGAAGCAGAGCCTAAGGTGTAAATTATCGATAGTCCATATCTCGGAAACTATAAGAGATAATGCAATTTCGCAACCGGCAATGTAATTAGCATGCCGAATATTACTTGGAGTGTGAATTGGAACGAAATCGCCAATAGATAAGACCATTTTACAATTTGGGCCCAAGTTAGAAGCAGAGCCTAAGGTGTAAATTATCGATAGTCCATATCTCGGAAACTATAAGAGATAATGCAATTTGGCAACCGGCAATGTAATTAGCATGCCGAATATTACTTGGAATGTGAATTGGAACGAAATCGCCAATAGATAAGACCATTTTACAATTTGGGCCCAAGTTAGAAGCAGAGCCTAAGGTGTAAATTATCGATAGTCCATATCTCGGAAACTATAAGAGATAATGCAATTTGGCAACCGGCAATGTAATTAGCATGCCGAATATTACTTGGAATGTGAATTGGAACGAAATCGCCAATAGATAAGACCATTTTACAATTTGGGCCCAAGTTAGAAGCAGAGCCTAAGGTGTAAATTATCGATAGTCCATATCTCGGAAACTATAAGAGATAATGCAATTTGGCAACCGGCAATGTAATTAGCATGCCGAATATTACTTGGAATGTGAATTGGAACGAAATCGCCAATAGATAAGACCATTTTACAATTTGGGCCCAAGTTAGAAGCAGAGCCTAAGGTGTAAATTATTGATAGTCTATATCTCGGAAACTATAAGAGATAATGCAATTTCGCAACCGGCAATGTAATTAGCCTGCCGAATATCACTTGGAATGTGAATTGGGACGAAATCGCCAATAGATAAGACCATTTTACAATTTGGGCCCAAGTTAGAAGCAGAGCCTAAGGTGTAAATTATCGATAGTCCATATCTCGGAAACTATAAGAGATAATGCAATTTGGCAACCGGCAATGTAATTAGCATGCCGAATATTACTTGGAATGTGAATTGGAACGAAATCGCCAATAGATAAGACCATTTTACAATTTGGGCCCAAGTTAGAAGCAGAGCCTAAGGTGTAAATTATCGATAGTCTATATCTCGGAAACTATAAGAGATAATGCAATTTGGCAACCGGCAATGTAATTAGCATGCCGAATATTACTTGGAATGTGAATTGGAACGAAATCGCCAATAGATAAGACCATTTTACAATTTGGGCCCAAGTTAGAAGCAGAGCCTAAGGTGTAAATTTTCGATAGTCCATATCTCGGAAACTATAAGAGATAATGCATTTTGGCAACCGGCAATGTAATTAGCATGCCGAATATTAATTGGAATGTGAATTGGAACGAAATCGCCAATAGATAAGACCATTTTACAATTTGGGCCCAAGTTAGAAGCAGAGCCTAATGTGTAAATTATCGATAGTCCATATCTCGGAAACTATAAGAGATAATGCAATTTGGCAACCGGCAATGTAATTAGCATGCCGAATATTACTTGGAATGTGAATTGGAACGAAATCGCCAATAGATAAGACCATTTTACAATTTGGGCCCAAGTTAGAAGCAGAGCCTAAGGTGTAAATTATCGATAGTCCATATCTCGGAAACTATAAGAGATAATGCAATTTCGCAACCGGCAATGTAATTAGCATGCCGAATATTACTTGGAGTGTGAATTGGAACGAAATCGCCAATAGATAAGACCATTTTACAATTTGGGCCCAAGTTAGAAGCAGAGCCTAAGGTGTAAATTATCGATAGTCCATATCTCGGAAACTATAAGAGATAATGCAATTTGACAACCGGCAATGTAATTAGCATGCCGAATATTACTTGGAATGTGAATTGCAACTAAATCGCCAATAGATAAGACCATTTTACAATTTGGGCCCAAGTTAGAAGCAGAGCCTAAGGTGTAAATTATCGATAGTCCATATCTCGGAAACTATAAGAGATAATGCAATTTGGCAACCGGCAATGTAATTAGCATGCCGAATATTACTTGGAATGTGAATTGGAACGAAATCGCCAATAGATAAGACCATTTTACAATTTGGGCCCAAGTTAGAAGCAGAGCCTAAGGTGTAAATTATCGATAGTCCATATCTCAGAAACTATAAGAGATACTGCAATTTGGCAACCGGCAATGTAATTAGCATGCCGAATATTACTTGGAATGTGAATTGGAACGAAATCGCCAATAGATAAGACCATTTTACAATTTGGGCCCAAGTTAGAAGCAGAGCCTAAGGTGTAAATTATCGATAGTCCATATCTCGGAAACTATAAGAGATAATGCAATTTGGCAACCGGCAATGTAATTAGCATGCCGAATATTACTTGGAATGTGAATTGGAACGAAATCGCCAATAGATAAGACCATTTTACAATTTGGGCCCAAGTTAGAAGCAGAGCCTAAGGTGTTAATTATCGATAGTCCATATCTCGGAAACTATAAGAGATAATGCAATTTCGCAACCGGCAATGTAATTAGCATGCCGAATATCACTTGGAATGTGAATTGGGACGAAATCGCCAATAGATAAGACCATTTTACAATTTGGGCCCAAGTTAGAAGCAGAGCCTAAGGTGTAAATTATCGATAGTCCATATCTCGGAAACTATAAGAGATAATGCAATTTGGCAACCGGCAATGTAATTAGCATGCCGAATATTACTTGGAATGTGAATTGGAACGAAATCGCCAATAGATAAGACCATTTTACAATTTGGGCCCAAGTTAGAAGCAGAGCCTAAGGTGTAAATTATCGATAGTCCATATCTCGGAAACTATAAGAGATAATGCAATTTCGCAACCGGCAATGTAATTAGCATGCCGAATATTACTTGGAGTGTGAATTGGAACGAAATCGCCAATAGATAAGACCATTTTACAATTTGGGCCCAAGTTAGAAGCAGAGCCTAAGGTGTAAATTATCGATAGTCCATATCTCGGAAACTATAAGAGATAATGCAATTTGGCAACCGGCAATGTAATTAGCATGCCGAATATTACTTGGAATGTGAATTGGAACGAAATCGCCAATAGATAAGACCATTTTACAATTTGGGCCCAAGTTAGAAGCAGAGCCTAAGGTGTAAATTATCGATAGTCCATATCTCGGAAACTATAAGAGATAATGCAATTTGGCAACCGGCAATGTAATTAGCATGCCGAATATTACTTGGAATGTGAATTGGAACGAAATCGCCAATAGATAAGACCATTTTACAATTTGGGCCCAAGTTAGAAGCAGAGCCTAAGGTGTAAATTATCGATAGTCCATATCTCGGAAACTATAAGAGATAATGCAATTTGGCAACCGGCAATGTAATTAGCATGCCGAATATTACTTGGAATGTGAATTGGAACGAAATCGCCAATAGATAAGACCATTTTACAATTTGGGCCCAAGTTAGAAGCAGAGCCTAATGTGTAAATTATTGATAGTCTATATCTCGGAAACTATAAGAGATAATGCAATTTCGCAACCGGCAATGTAATTAGCCTGCCGAATATCACTTGGAATGTGAATTGGGACGAAATCGCCAATAGATAAGACCATTTTACAATTTGGGCCCAAGTTAGAAGCAGAGCCTAAGGTGTAAATTATCGATAGTCCATATCTCGGAAACTATAAGAGATAATGCAATTTGGCAACCGGCAATGTAATTAGCATGCCGAATATTACTTGGAATGTGAATTGGAACGAAATCGCCAATAGATAAGACCATTTTACAATTTGGGCCCAAGTTAGAAGCAGAGCCTAAGGTGTAAATTATCGATAGTCTATATCTCGGAAACTATAAGAGATAATGCAATTTGGCAACCGGCAATGTAATTAGCATGCCGAATATTACTTGGAATGTGAATTGGAACGAAATCGCCAATAGATAAGACCATTTTACAATTTGGGCCCAAGTTAGAAGCAGAGCCTAAGGTGTAAATTATCGATAGTCCATATCTCGGAAACTATAAGAGATAATGCAATTTGGCAACCGGCAATGTAATTAGCATGCCGAATATTACTTGGAATGTGAATTGGAACGAAATCGCCAATAGATAAGACCATTTTACAATTTGGGCCCAAGTTAGAAGCAGAGCCTAAGGTGTAAATTTTCGATAGTCCATATCTCGGAAACTATAAGAGATAATGCAATTTGGCAACCGGCAATGTAATTAGCACGCCGAATATTAATTGGAATGTGAATTGGAACGAAATCGCCAATAGATAAGACCATTTTACAATTTGGGCCCAAGTTAGAAGCAGAGCCTAATGTGTAAATTATCGATAGTCCATATCTCGGAAACTATAAGAGATAATGCAATTTGGCAACCGGCAATGTAATTAGCATGCCGAATATTACTTGGAATGTGAATTGGAACGAAATCGCCAATAGATAAGACCATTTTACAATTTGGGCCCAAGTTAGAAGCAGAGCCTAAGGTGTAAATTATCGATAGTCCATATCTCGGAAACTATAAGAGATAATGCAATTTCGCAACCGGCAATGTAATTAGCATGCCGAATATTACTTGGAGTGTGAATTGGAACGAAATCGCCAATAGATAAGACCATTTTACAATTTGGGCCCAAGTTAGAAGCAGAGCCTAAGGTGTAAATTATCGATAGTCCATATCTCGGAAACTATAAGAGATAATGCAATTTGGCAACCGGCAATGTAATTAGCATGCCGAATATTACTTGGAATGTGAATTGGAACGAAATAGCCAATAGATAAGACCATTTTACAATTTGGGCCCAAGTTAGAAGCAGAGCCTAAGGTGTAAATTATCGATAGTCCATAACTCGGAAACTATAAGAGATAATGCAATTTGGCTACCGGCAATGTAATTAGCATGCCGAATATTACTTGGAATGTGAATTGGAACGAAATCGCCAATAGATAAGACCATTTTACAATTTGGGCCCAAGTTAGAAGCAGAGCCTAAGGTGTAAATTATCGATAGTCCATATCTCGGAAACTATAAGAGATAATGCAATTTGACAACCGGCAATGTAATTAGCATGCCGAATATTACTTGGAATGTGAATTGCAACTAAATCGCCAATAGATAAGACCATTTTACAATTTGGGCCCAAGTTAGAAGCAGAGCCTAAGGTGTAAATTATCGATAGTCCATATCTCGGAAACTATAAGAGATAATGCAATTTGGCAACCGGCAATGTAATTAGCATGCCGAATATTACTTGGAATGTGAATTGGAACGAAATCGCCAATAGATAAGACCATTTTACAATTTGGGCCCAAGTTAGAAGCAGAGCCTAAGGTGTAAATTATCGATAGTCCATATCTCAGAAACTATAAGAGATACTGCAATTTGGCAACCGGCAATGTAATTAGCATGCCGAATATTACTTGGAATGTGAATTGGAACGAAATCGCCAATAGATAAGACCATTTTACAATTCGGGCCCAAGTTAGAAGCAGAGCCTAAGGTGTAAATTATCGATAGTCCATATCTCGGAAACTATAAGAGATAATGCAATTTGGCAACCGGCAATGTAATTAGCATGCCGAATATTACTTGGAATGTGAATTGGAACGAAATCGCCAATAGATAAGACCATTTTACAATTTGGGCCCAAGTTAGAAGCAGAGCCTAAGGTGTTAATTATCGATAGTCCATATCTCGGAAACTATAAGAGATAATGCAATTTCGCAACCGGCAATGTAATTAGCATGCCGAATATCACTTGGAATGTGAATTGGGACGAAATCGCCAATAGATAAGACCATTTTACAATTTGGGCCCAAGTTAGAAGCAGAGCCTAAGGTGTAAATTATCGATAGTCCATATCTCGGAAACTATAAGAGATAATGCATTTTGGCAACCGGCAATGTAATTAGCATGCCGAATATTACTTGGAATGTGAATTGGAACGAAATCGCCAATAGATAAGACCATTTTACAATTTGGGCCCAAGTTAGAAGCAGAGCCTAAGGTGTAAATTAACGATAGTCCATATCTCGGAAACTATAAGAGATAATGCAATTTGGCAACCGGCAATGTAATTAGCATGCCGAATATTACTTGGAATGTGAATTGGAACGAAATCGCCAATAGGTAAGACCATTTTACAATTTGGGCCCAAGTTAGAAGCAGAGCCTAAGGTGTAAATTATCGATAGTCCATATCTCGGAAACTATAAGAGATAATTCAATTTGGCAACCGGCAATGTAATTAGCATGCCGAATATTACTTGTAATGTGAATTGGAACGAAATCGCCAATAGATAAGACCATTTTACAATTTGGGCCCAATTTAGAAGCAGAGCCTAAGGTGTAAATTATCGATAGTCCATATCTCGGAAACTATAAGAGATAATGCAATATGGCAACCGGCAATGTAATTAGCATGCCGAATATTACTTGGAATGTGAATTGGAACGAAATCGCCAATAGATAAGACCATTTTACAATTTGGGCCCAAGTTAGAAGCAGAGCCTAAGGTGTTAATTATCGATAGTCCATATCTCGGAAACTATAAGAGATAATGCAATTTCGCAACCGGCAATGTAATTAGCATGCCGAATATCACTTGGAATGTGAATTGGGACGAAATCGCCAATAGATAAGACCATTTTACAATTTGGGCCCAAGTTAGAAGCAGAGCCTAAGGTGTAAATTATCGATAGTCCATATCTCGGAAACTATAAGAGATAATGCAATTTGGCAACCGGCAATGTAATTAGCATGCCGAATATTACTTGGAATGTGAATTGGAACGAAATCGCCAATAGATAAGACCATTTTACAATTTGGGCCCAAGTTAGAAGCAGAGCCTAAGGTGTAAATTAACGATAGTCCATATCTCGGAAACTATAAGAGATAATGCAATTTGGCAACCGGCAATGTAATTAGCATGCCGAATATTACTTGGAATGTGAATTGGAACGAAATCGCCAATAGGTAAGACCATTTTACAATTTGGGCCCAAGTTAGAAGCAGAGCCTAAGGTGTAAATTATCGATAGTCCATATCTCGGAAACTATAAGAGATAATTCAATTTGGCAACCGGCAATGTAATTAGCATGCCGAATATTACTTGTAATGTGAATTGGAACGAAATCGCCAATAGATAAGACCATTTTACAATTTGGGCCCAAGTTAGAAGCAGAGCCAAAGGTGTAAATTATCGATAGTCCATATCTCGGAAACTATAAGAGATAATGCAATTTGGCAACCGGCAATGTAATTAGCATGCCGAATATTACTTGGAATGTGAATTGGAACGAAATCGCCAATAGATAAGACCATTTTACAATTTGGGCCCAAGTTAGAAGCAGAGCCTAAGGTGTAAATTATCGATAGTCCATATCTCGGAAACTATAAGAGATAATGCAATTTGGCAACCGGCAATGTAATTAGCATGCCGAATATTACTTGGAATGTGAATTGGAACGAAATCGCCAATAGATAAGACCATTTTACAATTTGGGCCCAAGTTAGAAGCAGAGCCTATGGTGTAAATTATCGATAGTCCATATCTCGGAAACTATAAGAGATAATGCAATTTGGCAACCGGCAATGTAATTAGCATGCCGAATATTACTTGGAATGTGAATTGGAACGAAATCGCCAATAGATAAGACCATTTTACAATTTGGGCCCAAGTTAGAAGCAGAGCATAAGGTGTAAATTATCGATAGTCCATATCTCGGAAACTATAAGAGTTAATGCAATTTGGCAACCGGCAATGTAATTAGCATGCCGAATATTACTTGGAATGTGAATTGGAACGAAATCGCCAATAGATAAGACCATTTTACAATTTGGGCCCAAGTTAGAAGCAGAGCCTAAGGTGTAAATTATCGATAGTCCATATCTCTGAAACTATAAGAGATAATGCAATTTCGCAACCGGCAATGTAATTAGCATGCCGAATATTACTTGGAATGTGAATTGGGACGAAATCGCCAATAGATAAGGCCATTTTACAATTTGGGCCCAAGTTAGAAGCAGAGCCTAAGGTGTAAATTATCGATAATCCATATCTCGGAAACTATAAGAGATAATGCAATTTGGCAACCGGCAATGTAATTAGCATGCCGAATATTACTTGGAATGTGAATTGGAACGAAATCGCCAATAGATAAGACCATTTTACAATTTGGGCCCAAGTTAGAAGCAGAGCCTAAGGTGTAAATTATCGATAGTCCATATCTCGGAAACTATAAGAGATAATGCAATTTGGCAACCGGCAATGTAATTACCATGCCGAATATTACTTGGAATGTGAATTGGAACGAAATCGCCAATAGATAAGACCATTTTACAATTTGGGCCCAAGTTAGAAGCAGAGCCTAAGGTGTAAATAATCGATAGTCCATATCTCGGAAACTATAAGAGATAATGCAATTTGGCAACCGGCAATGTAATTAGCATGCCGAATATTACTTGGAACGTGAATTGGAACGAAATCGCCAATAGATAAGACCATTTTACAATTTGGGCCCAAGTTAGAAGCAGAGCCTAAGGTGTAAATTATCGATAGTCCATATCTCGGAAACTATAAGAGATAATGCAATTTCGCAACCGGCAATGTAATTAGCATGCCGAATATTACTTGGAATGTGAATTGGAACGAAATCGCCAATAGATAAGACCATTTTACACTTTGGGCCCAAGTTAGAAGCAGAGCCTAAGGTGTAAATTATCGATAGTCCATATCTCGGAAACTATAAGAGATAATGCAATTTGGCAACCGGCAATGAAATTAGCATGCCGAATATTACTTGGAATGTGAATTGGAACGAAATCGAAAATAGATAAGACCATTTTACAATTTGGGCCCAAGTTAGAAGCAAAGCCTAAGGTGTAAATTATCGATAGTCCATATCTCGGAAACTATAAGAGATAATGCAATTTGGCAACCGGCAATGTAATTAGCATGCCGAATATTACTTGGAATGTGAATTGGAACGAAATCGCCAATAGATAAGACCATTTTACAATTTGGGAGCAAGTTAGAAGCAGAGCCTAAGGTGTAAATTATCGATAGTCCATATCTCGGAAACTATAAGAGATAATGCAATTTGGCAACCGGCAATGTAATTAGCATGCCCAATATTACTAGGAATGTGAATTGGAACGAAATCGCCAATAGATAAGACCATTTTACAATTTGGGCCCAAGTTAGAAGCAGAGCCTATGGTGTAAATTATCGATAGTCCATATCTCGGTAACTATAAGAGATAATGCAATTTGGCAACCGGCAATGTAATTAGCATGCCGAATATTACTTGAAATGTGAATTGGAACGAAATCGCCAATAGATAAGACCATTTTACAATTTGGGCCCAAGTTAGAAGCAGAGCCTAAGGTGTAAATTATCGATAGTCCATATCTCGGAAACTATAAGAGATAATGCAATTTGGCAACCGGCAATGTAATTAGCATGCCGAATATTACTTGGAATGTGAATTGGAACGAAATCGCCAATAGATAAGACCATTTTACAATTTGGGAGCAAGTTAGAAGCAGAGCCTAAGGTGTAAATTATCGATAGTCCATATCTCGGAAACCATAAGAGATAATGCAATTTGGCAACCGGCAATGTAATTAGCATGCCGAATATTACTTGGAATGTGAATTGGAACGAAATCGCCAATAGATAAGACCATTTTACAATTTGGGCCCAAGTTAGAAGCAGAGCCTATGGTGTAAATTATCGATAGTCCATATCTCGGAAACTATAAGAGATAATGCAATTTGGCAACCGGCAATGTAATTAGCATGCCGAATATTACTTGGAATGTGAATTGGAACGAAATCGCCAATAGATAAGACCATTTTACAATTTGGGCCCAAGTTAGAAGCAGAGCCTAAGGTGTAAATTATCGATAGTCCATATCTCGGAAACTATAAGAGATAATGCAATTTGGCAACCGGCAATGTAATTACCATGCCGAATATTACTTGGAATGTGAATTGGAACGAAATCGCCAATAGATAAGACCATTTTACAATTTGGGCCCAAGTTAGAAGCAGAGCCTAAGGTGTAAATAATCGATAGTCCATATCTCGGAAACTATAAGAGATAATGCAATTTGGCAACCGGCAATGTAATTAGCATGCCGAATATTACTTGGAACGTGAATTGGAACGAAATCGCCAATAGATAAGACCATTTTACAATTTGGGCCCAAGTTAGAAGCAGAGCCTAAGGTGTAAATTATCGATAGTCCATATCTCGGAAACTATAAGAGATAATGCAATTTCGCAACCGGCAATGTAATTAGCATGCCGAATATTACTTGGAATGTGAATTGGAACGAAATCGCCAATAGATAAGACCATTTTACACTTTGGGCCCAAGTTAGAAGCAGAGCCTAAGGTGTAAATTATCGATAGTCCATATCTCGGAAACTATAAGAGATAATGCAATTTGGCAACCGGCAATGAAATTAGCATGCCGAATATTACTTGGAATGTGAATTGGAACGAAATCGAAAATAGATAAGACCATTTTACAATTTGGGCCCAAGTTAGAAGCAAAGCCTAAGGTGTAAATTATCGATAGTCCATATCTCGGAAACTATAAGAGATAATGCAATTTGGCAACCGGCAATGTAATTAGCATGCCGAATATTACTTGGAATGTGAATTGGAACGAAATCGCCAATAGATAAGACCATTTTACAATTTGGGAGCAAGTTAGAAGCAGAGCCTAAGGTGTAAATTATCGATAGTCCATATCTCGGAAACTATAAGAGATAATGCAATTTGGCAACCGGCAATGTAATTAGCATGCCCAATATTACTAGGAATGTGAATTGGAACGAAATCGCCAATAGATAAGACCATTTTACAATTTGGGCCCAAGTTAGAAGCAGAGCCTATGGTGTAAATTATCGATAGTCCATATCTCGGTAACTATAAGAGATAATGCAATTTGGCAACCGGCAATGTAATTAGCATGCCGAATATTACTTGAAATGTGAATTGGAACGAAATCGCCAATAGATAAGACCATTTTACAATTTGGGCCCAAGTTAGAAGCAGAGCCTAAGGTGTAAATTATCGATAGTCCATATCTCGGAAACTATAAGAGATAATGCAATTTGGCAACCGGCAATGTAATTAGCATGCCGAATATTACTTGGAATGTGAATTGGAACGAAATCGCCAATAGATAAGACCATTTTACAATTTGGGAGCAAGTTAGAAGCAGAGCCTAAGGTGTAAATTATCGATAGTCCATATCTCGGAAACCATAAGAGATAATGCAATTTGGCAACCGGCAATGTAATTAGCATGCCGAATATTACTTGGAATGTGAATTGGAACGAAATCGCCAATAGATAAGACCATTTTACAATTTGGGCCCAAGTTAGAAGCAGAGCCTATGGTGTAAATTATCGATAGTCCATATCTCGGAAACTATAAGAGATAATGCAATTTGGCAACCGGCAATGTAATTAGCATGCCGAATATTACTTGGAATGTGAATTGGAACGAAATCGCCAATAGATAAGACCATTTTACAATTTGGGCCCAAGTTAGAAGCAGAGCCTAAGGTGTAAATTATCGATAGTCCATATCTCGGAAACTATAAGAGATAATGCAATTTGGCAATATTATGGAATATTACTTGGAATGTGAATTGGAACGAAATCGCCAATAGATAAGACCATTTTACAATTTGGGCCCAAGTTAGAAGCAGAGCCTAAGGTGTAAATTATCGATAGTCCATATCTCGGAAACCATAAGAGATAATGCAATTTGGCAACCGGCAATGTAATTAGCATGCCGAATATTACTTGGAATGTGAATTGGAACGAAATCGCCAATAGATAAGACCATTTTACAATTTGGGCCCAAGTTAGAAGCAGAGCCTAAGGTGTAAATTAACGATAGTCCATATCTCGGAAACTATAAGAGATAATGCAATTTGGCAACCGGCAATGTAATTAGCATGCCGAATATTACTTGTAATGTGAATTGGAACGAAATCGCCAATAGATAAGACCATTTTACAATTTGGGCCCAAGTTAGAAGCAGAGCCAAAGGTGTAAATTATCGATAGTCCATATCTCGGAAACTATAAGAGATAATGCAATTTGGCAACCGGCAATGTAATTAGCATGCCGAATATTACTTGGAATGTGAATTGGAACGAAATCGCCAATAGATAAGACCATTTTACAATTTGGGCCCAAGTTAGAAGCAGAGCCTATGGTGTAAATTATCGATAGTCCATATCTCGGAAACTATAAGAGATAATGCAATTTGGCAACCGGCAATGTAATTAGCATGCCGAATATTACTTGGAATGTGAATTGGAACGAAATCGCCAATAGATAAGACCATTTTACAATTTGGGCCCAAGTTAGAAGCAGAGCCTATGGTGTAAATTATCGATAGTCCATATCTCGGAAACTATAAGAGATAATGCAATTTGGCAACCGGCAATGTAATTAGCATGCCGAATATTACTTGGAATGTGAATTGGAACGAAATCGCCAATAGATAAGACCATTTTACAATTTGGGCCCAAGTTAGAAGCAGAGCCTAAGGTGTAAATTATCGATAGTCCATATCTCGGAAACTATAAGAGATAATGCAATTTGGCAACCGGCAATGTAATTAGCATGCCGAATATTACTTGGAATGTGAATTGGAACGAAATCGCCAATAGATAAGACCATTTTACAATTTGGGCCCAAGTTAGAAGCAGAGCCTATGGTGTAAATTATCGATAGTCCATATCTCGGTAACTATAAGAGATAATGCAATTTGGCAACCGGCAATGTAATTAGCATGCCGAATATTACTTGAAATGTGAATTGGAACGAAATCGCCAATAGATAAGACCATTTTACAATTTGGGCCCAAGTTAGAAGCAGAGCCTAAGGTGTAAATTATCGATAGTCCATATCTCGGAAACTATAAGAGATAATGCAATTTGGCAACCGGCAATGTAATTAGCATGCCGAATATTACTTGGAATGTGAATTGGAACGAAATCGCCAATAGATAAGACCATTTTACAATTTGGTAGCAAGTTAGAAGCAGAGCCTAAGGTGTAAATTATCGATAGTCCATATCTCGGAAACCATAAGAGATAATGCAATTTGGCAACCGGCAATGTAATTAGCATGCCGAATATTACTTGGAATGTGAATTGGAACGAAATCGCCAATAGATAAGACCATTTTACAATTTGGGCCCAAGTTAGAAGCAGAGCCTATGGTGTAAATTATCGATAGTCCATATCTCGGAAACTATAAGAGATAATGCAATTTGGCAACCGGCAATGTAATTAGCATGCCGAATATTACTTGGAATGTGAATTGGAACGAAATCGCCAATAGATAAGACCATTTTACAATTTGGGCCCAAGTTAGAAGCAGAGCCTAAGGTGTAAATTATCGATAGTCCATATCTCGGAAACTATAAGAGATAATGCAATTTGGCAACCGGCAATGTAATTAGCATGCCGAATATTACTTGGAATGTGAATTGGAACGAAATCGCCAATAGATAAGACCATTTTACAATTTGGGCCCAAGTTAGAAGCAGAGCCTAAGGTGTAAATTATCGATAGTCCATATCTCGGAAACTATAAGAGATAATGCAATTTGGCAACCGGCAATGTAATTAGCATGCCGAATATTACTTGGAATGTGAATTGGAACGAAATCGCCAATAGATAAGACCATTTTACAATTTGGGAGCAAGTTAGAAGCAGAGCCTAAGGTGTAAATTATCGATAGTCCATATCTCGGAAACCATAAGAGATAATGCAATTTGGCAACCGGCAATGTAATTAGCATGCCGAATATTACTTGGAATGTGAATTGGAACGAAATCGCCAATAGATAAGACCATTTTACAATTTGGGCCCAAGTTAGAAGCAGAGCCTAAGGTGTAAATTAACGATAGTCCATATCTCGGAAACTATAAGAGATAATGCAATTTGGCAACCGGCAATGTAATTAGCATGCCGAATATTACTTGGAATGTGAATTGGAACGAAATCGCCAATAGGTAAGACCATTTTACAATTTGGGCCCAAGTTAGAAGCAGAGCCTAAGGTGTAAATTATCGATAGTCCATATCTCGGAAACTATAAGAGATAATTCAATTTGGCAACCGGCAATGTAATTAGCATGCCGAATATTACTTGTAATGTGAATTGGAACGAAATCGCCAATAGATAAGACCATTTTACAATTTGGGCCCAAGTTAGAAGCAGAGCCAAAGGTGTAAATTATCGATAGTCCATATCTCGGAAACTATAAGAGATAATGCAATTTGGCAACCGGCAATGTAATTAGCATGCCGAATATTACTTGGAATGTGAATTGGAACGAAATCGCCAATAGATAAGACCATTTTACAATTTGGGCCCAAGTTAGAAGCAGAGCCTAAGGTGTAAATTATCGATAGTCCATATCTCGGAAACTATAAGAGATAATGCAATTTGGCAACCGGCAATGTAATTAGCATGCCGAATATTACTTGGAATGTGAATTGGAACGAAATCGCCAATAGATAAGACCATTTTACAATTTGGGCCCAAGTTAGAAGCAGAGCCTATGGTGTAAATTATCGATAGTCCATATCTCGGAAACTATAAGAGATAATGCAATTTGGCAACCGGCAATGTAATTAGCATGCCGAATATTACTTGGAATGTGAATTGGAACGAAATCGCCAATAGATAAGACCATTTTACAATTTGGGCCCAAGTTAGAAGCAGAGCATAAGGTGTAAATTATCGATAGTCCATATCTCGGAAACTATAAGAGTTAATGCAATTTGGCAACCGGCAATGTAATTAGCATGCCGAATATTACTTGGAATGTGAATTGGAACGAAATCGCCAATAGATAAGACCATTTTACAATTTGGGCCCAAGTTAGAAGCAGAGCCTAAGGTGTAAATTATCGATAGTCCATATCTCTGAAACTATAAGAGATAATGCAATTTCGCAACCGGCAATGTAATTAGCATGCCGAATATTACTTGGAATGTGAATTGGGACGAAATCGCCAATAGATAAGGCCATTTTACAATTTGGGCCCAAGTTAGAAGCAGAGCCTAAGGTGTAAATTATCGATAATCCATATCTCGGAAACTATAAGAGATAATGCAATTTGGCAACCGGCAATGTAATTAGCATGCCGAATATTACTTGGAATGTGAATTGGAACGAAATCGCCAATAGATAAGACCATTTTACAATTTGGGCCCAAGTTAGAAGCAGAGCCTAAGGTGTAAATTATCGATAGTCCATATCTCGGAAACTATAAGAGATAATGCAATTTGGCAACCGGCAATGTAATTACCATGCCGAATATTACTTGGAATGTGAATTGGAACGAAATCGCCAATAGATAAGACCATTTTACAATTTGGGCCCAAGTTAGAAGCAGAGCCTAAGGTGTAAATAATCGATAGTCCATATCTCGGAAACTATAAGAGATAATGCAATTTGGCAACCGGCAATGTAATTAGCATGCCGAATATTACTTGGAACGTGAATTGGAACGAAATCGCCAATAGATAAGACCATTTTACAATTTGGGCCCAAGTTAGAAGCAGAGCCTAAGGTGTAAATTATCGATAGTCCATATCTCGGAAACTATAAGAGATAATGCAATTTCGCAACCGGCAATGTAATTAGCATGCCGAATATTACTTGTAATGTGAATTGGAACGAAATCGCCAATAGATAAGACCATTTTACAATTTGGGCCCAATTTAGAAGCAGAGCCTAAGGTGTAAATTATCGATAGTCCATATCTCGGAAACTATAAGAGATAATGCAATATGGCAACCGGCAATGTAATTAGCATGCCGAATATTACTTGGAATGTGAATTGGAACGAAATCGCCAATAGATAAGACCATTTTACAATTTGGGCCCAAGTTAGAAGCAGAGCCTAAGGTGTTAATTATCGATAGTCCATATCTCGGAAACTATAAGAGATAATGCAATTTCGCAACCGGCAATGTAATTAGCATGCCGAATATCACTTGGAATGTGAATTGGGACGAAATCGCCAATAGATAAGACCATTTTACAATTTGGGCCCAAGTTAGAAGCAGAGCCTAAGGTGTAAATTATCGATAGTCCATATCTCGGAAACTATAAGAGATAATGCAATTTGGCAACCGGCAATGTAATTAGCATGCCGAATATTACTTGGAATGTGAATTGGAACGAAATCGCCAATAGATAAGACCATTTTACAATTTGGGCCCAAGTTAGAAGCAGAGCCTAAGGTGTAAATTAACGATAGTCCATATCTCGGAAACTATAAGAGATAATGCAATTTGGCAACCGGCAATGTAATTAGCATGCCGAATATTACTTGGAATGTGAATTGGAACGAAATCGCCAATAGGTAAGACCATTTTACAATTTGGGCCCAAGTTAGAAGCAGAGCCTAAGGTGTAAATTATCGATAGTCCATATCTCGGAAACTATAAGAGATAATTCAATTTGGCAACCGGCAATGTAATTAGCATGCCGAATATTACTTGTAATGTGAATTGGAACGAAATCGCCAATAGATAAGACCATTTTACAATTTGGGCCCAAGTTAGAAGCAGAGCCAAAGGTGTAAATTATCGATAGTCCATATCTCGGAAACTATAAGAGATAATGCAATTTGGCAACCGGCAATGTAATTAGCATGCCGAATATTACTTGGAATGTGAATTGGAACGAAATCGCCAATAGATAAGACCATTTTACAATTTGGGCCCAAGTTAGAAGCAGAGCCTAAGGTGTAAATTATCGATAGTCCATATCTCGGAAACTATAAGAGATAATGCAATTTGGCAACCGGCAATGTAATTAGCATGCCGAATATTACTTGGAATGTGAATTGGAACGAAATCGCCAATAGATAAGACCATTTTACAATTTGGGCCCAAGTTAGAAGCAGAGCCTATGGTGTAAATTATCGATAGTCCATATCTCGGAAACTATAAGAGATAATGCAATTTGGCAACCGGCAATGTAATTAGCATGCCGAATATTACTTGGAATGTGAATTGGAACGAAATCGCCAATAGATAAGACCATTTTACAATTTGGGCCCAAGTTAGAAGCAGAGCCTAAGGTGTAAATTATCGATAGTCCATATCTCGGAAACTATAAGAGTTAATGCAATTTGGCAACCGGCAATGTAATTAGCATGCCGAATATTACTTGGAATGTGAATTGGAACGAAATCGCCAATAGATAAGACCATTTTACAATTTGGGCCCAAGTTAGAAGCAGAGCCTAAGGTGTAAATTATCGATAATCCATATCTCGGAAACTATAAGAGATAATGCAATTTGGCAACCGGCAATGTAATTAGCATGCCGAATATTACTTGGAATGTGAATTGGAACGAAATCGCCAATAGATAAGACCATTTTACAATTTGGGCCCAAGTTAGAAGCAGAGCCTAAGGTGTAAATTATCGATAGTCCATATCTCGGAAACTATAAGAGATAATGCAATTTGGCAACCGGCAATGTAATTACCATGCCGAATATTACTTGGAATGTGAATTGGAACGAAATCGCCAATAGATAAGACCATTTTACAATTTGGGCCCAAGTTAGAAGCAGAGCCTAAGGTGTAAATAATCGATAGTCCATATCTCGGAAACTATAAGAGATAATGCAATTTGGCAACCGGCAATGTAATTAGCATGCCGAATATTACTTGGAACGTGAATTGGAACGAAATCGCCAATAGATAAGACCATTTTACAATTTGGGCCCAAGTTAGAAGCAGAGCCTAAGGTGTAAATTATCGATAGTCCATATCTCGGAAACTATAAGAGATAATGCAATTTCGCAACCGGCAATGTAATTAGCATGCCGAATATTACTTGGAATGTGAATTGGAACGAAATCGCCAATAGATAAGACCATTTTACACTTTGGGCCCAAGTTAGAAGCAGAGCCTAAGGTGTAAATTATCGATAGTCCATATCTCGGAAACTATAAGAGATAATGCAATTTGGCAACCGGCAATGAAATTAGCATGCCGAATATTACTTGGAATGTGAATTGGAACGAAATCGAAAATAGATAAGACCATTTTACAATTTGGGCCCAAGTTAGAAGCAAAGCCTAAGGTGTAAATTATCGATAGTCCATATCTCGGAAACTATAAGAGATAATGCAATTTGGCAACCGGCAATGTAATTAGCATGCCGAATATTACTTGGAATGTGAATTGGAACGAAATCGCCAATAGATAAGACCATTTTACAATTTGGGAGCAAGTTAGAAGCAGAGCCTAAGGTGTAAATTATCGATAGTCCATATCTCGGAAACTATAAGAGATAATGCAATTTGGCAACCGGCAATGTAATTAGCATGCCCAATATTACTAGGAATGTGAATTGGAACGAAATCGCCAATAGATAAGACCATTTTACAATTTGGGCCCAAGTTAGAAGCAGAGCCTATGGTGTAAATTATCGATAGTCCATATCTCGGTAACTATAAGAGATAATGCAATTTGGCAACCGGCAATGTAATTAGCATGCCGAATATTACTTGAAATGTGAATTGGAACGAAATCGCCAATAGATAAGACCATTTTACAATTTGGGCCCAAGTTAGAAGCAGAGCCTAAGGTGTAAACTATCGATAGTCCATATCTCGGAAACTATAAGAGATAAGGCAATTTGGCAACCGGCAATGTAATTAGCATGCCGAATATTACTTGGAATGTGAATTGGAACGAAATCGCCAATAGATAAGACCATTTTACAATTTGGGAGCAAGTTAGAAGCAGAGCCTAAGGTGTAAATTATCGATAGTCCATATCTCGGAAACCATAAGAGATAATGCAATTTGGCAACCGGCAATGTAATTAGCATGCCGAATATTACTTGGAATGTGAATTGGAACGAAATCGCCAATAGATAAGACCATTTTACAATTTGGGCCCAAGTTAGAAGCAGAGCCTATGGTGTAAATTATCGATAGTCCATATCTCGGAAACTATAAGAGATAATGCAATTTGGCAACCGGCAATGTAATTAGCATGCCGAATATTACTTGGAATGTGAATTGGAACGAAATCGCCAATAGATAAGACCATTTTACAATTTGGGCCCAAGTTAGAAGCAGAGCCTAAGGTGTAAATTAACGATAGTCCATATCTCGGAAACTATAAGAGATAATGCAATTTGGCAACCGGCAATGTAATTAGCATGCCGAATATTACTTGGAATGTGAATTGGAACGAAATCGCCAATAGGTAAGACCATTTTACAATTTGGGCCCAAGTTAGAAGCAGAGCCTAAGGTGTAAATTATCGATAGTCCATATCTCGGAAACTATAAGAGATAATTCAATTTGGCAACCGGCAATGTAATTAGCATGCCGAATATTACTTGTAATGTGAATTGGAACGAAATCGCCAATAGATAAGACCATTTTACAATTTGGGCCCAAGTTAGAAGCAGAGCCAAAGGTGTAAATTATCGATAGTCCATATCTCGGAAACTATAAGAGATAATGCAATTTGGCAACCGGCAATGTAATTAGCATGCCGAATATTACTTGGAATGTGAATTGGAACGAAATCGCCAATAGATAAGACCATTTTACAATTTGGGCCCAAGTTAGAAGCAGAGCCTAAGGTGTAAATTATCGATAGTCCATATCTCGGAAACTATAAGAGATAATGCAATTTGGCAACCGGCAATGTAATTAGCATGCCGAATATTACTTGGAATGTGAATTGGAACGAAATCGCCAATAGATAAGACCATTTTACAATTTGGGCCCAAGTTAGAAGCAGAGCCTATGGTGTAAATTATCGATAGTCCATATCTCGGAAACTATAAGAGATAATGCAATTTGGCAACCGGCAATGTAATTAGCATGCCGAATATTACTTGGAATGTGAATTGGAACGAAATCGCCAATAGATAAGACCATTTTACAATTTGGGCCCAAGTTAGAAGCAGAGCCTAAGGTGTAAATTATCGATAGTCCATATCTCGGAAACTATAAGAGTTAATGCAATTTGGCAACCGGCAATGTAATTAGCATGCCGAATATTACTTGGAATGTGAATTGGAACGAAATCGCCAATAGATAAGACCATTTTACAATTTGGGCCCAAGTTAGAAGCAGAGCCTAAGGTGTAAATTATCGATAATCCATATCTCGGAAACTATAAGAGATAATGCAATTTGGCAACCGGCAATGTAATTAGCATGCCGAATATTACTTGGAATGTGAATTGGAACGAAATCGCCAATAGATAAGACCATTTTACAATTTGGGCCCAAGTTAGAAGCAGAGCCTAAGGTGTAAATTATCGATAGTCCATATCTCGGAAACTATAAGAGATAATGCAATTTGGCAACCGGCAATGTAATTACCATGCCGAATATTACTTGGAATGTGAATTGGAACGAAATCGCCAATAGATAAGACCATTTTACAATTTGGGCCCAAGTTAGAAGCAGAGCCTAAGGTGTAAATAATCGATAGTCCATATCTCGGAAACTATAAGAGATAATGCAATTTGGCAACCGGCAATGTAATTAGCATGCCGAATATTACTTGGAACGTGAATTGGAACGAAATCGCCAATAGATAAGACCATTTTACAATTTGGGCCCAAGTTAGAAGCAGAGCCTAAGGTGTAAATTATCGATAGTCCATATCTCGGAAACTATAAGAGATAATGCAATTTCGCAACCGGCAATGTAATTAGCATGCCGAATATTACTTGGAATGTGAATTGGAACGAAATCGCCAATAGATAAGACCATTTTACACTTTGGGCCCAAGTTAGAAGCAGAGCCTAAGGTGTAAATTATCGATAGTCCATATCTCGGAAACTATAAGAGATAATGCAATTTGGCAACCGGCAATGAAATTAGCATGCCGAATATTACTTGGAATGTGAATTGGAACGAAATCGAAAATAGATAAGACCATTTTACAATTTGGGCCCAAGTTAGAAGCAAAGCCTAAGGTGTAAATTATCGATAGTCCATATCTCGGAAACTATAAGAGATAATGCAATTTGGCAACCGGCAATGTAATTAGCATGCCGAATATTACTTGGAATGTGAATTGGAACGAAATCGCCAATAGATAAGACCATTTTACAATTTGGGAGCAAGTTAGAAGCAGAGCCTAAGGTGTAAATTATCGATAGTCCATATCTCGGAAACTATAAGAGATAATGCAATTTGGCAACCGGCAATGTAATTAGCATGCCCAATATTACTAGGAATGTGAATTGGAACGAAATCGCCAATAGATAAGACCATTTTACAATTTGGGCCCAAGTTAGAAGCAGAGCCTATGGTGTAAATTATCGATAGTCCATATCTCGGTAACTATAAGAGATAATGCAATTTGGCAACCGGCAATGTAATTAGCATGCCGAATATTACTTGAAATGTGAATTGGAACGAAATCGCCAATAGATAAGACCATTTTACAATTTGGGCCCAAGTTAGAAGCAGAGCCTAAGGTGTAAATTATCGATAGTCCATATCTCGGAAACTATAAGAGATAATGCAATTTGGCAACCGGCAATGTAATTAGCATGCCGAATATTACTTGGAATGTGAATTGGAACGAAATCGCCAATAGATAAGACCATTTTACAATTTGGGAGCAAGTTAGAAGCAGAGCCTAAGGTGTAAATTATCGATAGTCCATATCTCGGAAACCATAAGAGATAATGCAATTTGGCAACCGGCAATGTAATTAGCATGCCGAATATTACTTGGAATGTGAATTGGAACGAAATCGCCAATAGATAAGACCATTTTACAATTTGGGCCCAAGTTAGAAGCAGAGCCTATGGTGTAAATTATCGATAGTCCATATCTCGGAAACTATAAGAGATAATGCAATTTGGCAACCGGCAATGTAATTAGCATGCCGAATATTACTTGGAATGTGAATTGGAACGAAATCGCCAATAGATAAGACCATTTTACAATTTGGGCCCAAGTTAGAAGCAGAGCCTAAGGTGTAAATTATCGATAGTCCATATCTCGGAAACTATAAGAGATAATGCAATTTGGCAACCGGCAATGTAATTAGCATGCCGAATATTACTTGGAATGTGAATTGGAACGAAATCGCCAATAGATAAGACCATTTTACAATTTGGGCCCAAGTTAGAAGCAGAGCCTAAGGTGTAAATTATCGATAGTCCATATCTCGGAAACTATAAGAGATAATGCAATTTGGCAACCGGCAATGTAATTAGCATGCCGAATATTACTTGGAGTGTGAATTGGAACGAAATCGCCAATAGATAAGACCATTTTACAATTTGGGCCCAAGTTAGAAGCAGAGCCTAAGGTGTAAATTATTGATAGTCCATATCTCGGAAACTATAAGAGATAATGCAATTTCGCAACCGGCAATGTAATTAGCATGCCGAATATCACTTGGAATGTGAATTGGGACGAAATCGCCAATAGATAAGACCATTTTACAATTTGGGCCCAAGTTAGAAGCAGAGCCTAAGGTGTAAATTATCGATAGTCCATATCTCGGAAACTATAAGAGATAATGCAATATGGCAACCGGCAATGTAATTAGCATGCCGAATATTACTTGGAATGTGAATTGGAACGAAATCGCCAATAGATAAGACCATTTTACAATTTGGGCCCAAGTTAGAAGCAGAGCCTAAGGTGTAAATTATCGATAGTCCATATCTCGGAAACTATAAGAGATAATGCAATTTGGCAACCGGCAATGTAATTAGCATGCCGAATATTACTTGGAATGTGAATTGGAACGAAATCGCCAATAGATAAGACCATTTTACAATTTGGGCCCAAGTTAGAAGCAGAGCCTAAGGTGTAAATTATCGATAGTCCATATCTCGGAAACTATAAGAGATAATGCAATTTCGCAACCGGCAATGTAATTAGCATGCCGAATATTACTTGGAGTGTGAATTGGAACGAAATCGCCAATAGATAAGACCATTTTACAATTTGGGCCCAAGTTAGAAGCAGAGCCTAAGGTGTAAATTATCGATAGTCCATATCTCGGAAACTATAAGAGATAATGCAATTTGGCAACCGGCAATGTAATTAGCATGCCGAATATTACTTGGAATGTGAATTGGAACGAAATCGCCAATAGATAAGACCATTTTACAATTTGGGCCCAAGTTAGAAGCAGAGCCTAAGGTGTAAATTATCGATAGTCCATATCTCGGAAACTATAAGAGATAATGCAATTTGGCAACCGGCAATGTAATTAGCATGCCGAATATTACTTGGAATGTGAATTGCAACTAAATCGCCAATAGATAAGACCATTTTACAATTTGGGCCCAAGTTAGAAGCAGAGCCTAAGGTGTAAATTATCGATAGTCCATATCTCGGGAACTATAAGAGATAATGCAATTTGGCAACCGGCAATGTAATTAGCATGCCGAATATTACTTGGAATGTGAATTGGAACGAAATCGCCAATAGATAAGACCATTTTACAATTTGGGCCCAAGTTAGAAGCAGAGCCTAAGGTGTAAATTATTGATAGTCCATATCTCGGAAACTATAAGAGATAATGCAATTTCGCAACCGGCAATGTAATTAGCATGCCGAATATCACTTGGAATGTGAATTGGGACGAAATCGCCAATAGATAAGACCATTTTACAATTTGGGCCCAAGTTAGAAGCAGAGCCTAAGGTGTAAATTATCGATAGTCCATATCTCGGAAACTATAAGAGATAATGCAATTTGGCAACCGGCAATGTAATTAGCATGCCGAATATTACTTGGAATGTGAATTGGAACGAAATCGCCAATAGATAAGACCATTTTACAATTTGGGCCCAAGTTAGAAGCAGAGCCTAAGGTGTAAATTATCGATAGTCCATATCTCGGAAACTATAAGAGATAATGCAATTTGGCAACCGGCAATGTAATTAGCATGCCGAATATTACTTGGAATGTGAATTGGAACGAAATCGCCAATAGGTAAGACCATTTTACAATTTGGGCCCAAGTTAGAAGCAGAGCCTAAGGTGTAAATTATCGATAGTCCATATCTCGGAAACTATAAGAGATAATTCAATTTGGCAACCGGCAATGTAATTAGCATGCCGAATATTACTTGGAATGTGAATTGGAACGAAATCGCCAATAGATAAGACCATTTTACAATTTGGGCCCAAGTTGGAAGCAGAGCCTAAGGTGTAAATTATCGATAGTCCATATCTCGGAAACTATAAGAGATAATGCAATTTGGCAACCGGAAATGTAATTAGCCTGCCGAATATTACTTGGAATGTGAATTGGAACGAAATCGCCAATAGATAAGACCATTTTACAATTTGGTCCCAAGTTAGAAGCAGAGCCTAAGGTGTAAATTATCGATAGTCCATATCTCGGAAACTATAAGAGATAATGCAATTTGGCAACCGGCAATGTAATTAGCATGCCGAATATTACTTGGAATGTGAATTGCAACTAAATCGCCAATAGATAAGACCATTTTACAATTTGGGCCCAAGTTAGAAGCAGAGCCTAAGGTGTAAATTATCGATAGTCCATATCTCGGGAACTATAAGAGATAATGCAATTTGGCAACCGGCAATGTAATTAGCATGCCGAATATTACTTGGAATGTGAATTGGAACGAAATCGCCAATAGATAAGACCATTTTACAATTTGGGCCCAAGTTAGAAGCAGAGCCTAAGGTGTAAATTATTGATAGTCCATATCTCGGAAACTATAAGAGATAATGCAATTTCGCAACCGGCAATGTAATTAGCATGCCGAATATCACTTGGAATGTGAATTGGGACGAAATCGCCAATAGATAAGGCCATTTTACAATTTGGGCCCAAGTTAGAAGCAGAGCCTAAGGTGTAAATTATCGATAGTCCATATCTCGGAAACTATAAGAGATAATGCAATTTGGCAACCGGCAATGTAATTAGCGTGCCGAATATTACTTGGAATGTGAATTGGAACGAAATCGCCAATAGATAAGACCATTTTGCAATTTGGGCCCAAGTTAGAAGCAGAGCCTAAGGTGTAAATTATCGATAGTCCATAACTCGGAAACTATAAGAGATAATGCAATTTGGCAACCGGCAATGTAATTAGCATGCCGAATATTACTTGGAATGTGAATTGGAACGAAATCGCCAATAGATAAGGCCATTTTACAATTTGGGCCCAAGTTAGAAGCAGAGCCTATGGTGTAAATTATCGATAGTCCATATCTCTGAAACTATAAGAGATAATGCAATTTCGCAACCGGCAATGTAATTAGCATGCCGAATATTACTTGGAATGTGAATTGGGACGAAATCGCCAATAGATAAGGCCATTTTACAATTTGGGCCCAAGTTAGAAGGAGAGCCTAAGGTGTAAATTATCGATAGTCCATATCTCGGAAACTATAAGAGATAATGCAATTTGGCAACCGGCAATGTAATTAGCATGCCGAATATTACTTGGAATGTGAATTGGAACGAAATCGCCAATAGATAAGACCATTTTACAATTTGGGCCCAAGTTAGAAGCAGAGCCTAAGGTGTAAATTATTGATAGTCCATATCTCGGAAACTATAAGAGATAATGCAATTTCGCAACCGGCAATGTAATTAGCATGCCGAATATTACTAGGAGTGTGAATTGGAACGAAATCGCCAATAGATAAGACCATTTTACAATTTGGGCCCAAGTGAGAAGCAGAGCCTAAGGTGTAAATTATCGATAGTCCATATCTCGGAAACTATAAGAGATAATGCAATTTGGCAACCGGCAATGTAATTAGCATGCCGAATATTACTTGGAATGTGAATTGGAACGAAATCGCCAATAGATAAGACCATTTTACAATTTGGGAGCAAGTTAGAAGCAGAGCCTAAGGTGTAAATTATCGATAGTCCATATCTCGGAAACTATAAGAGATAATGCAATTTGGCAACCGGCAATGTAATTAGCATGCCGAATATTACTTGGAATGTGAATTGGAACGAAATCGCCAATAGATAAGACCATTTTACAATTTGGGCCCAAGTTAGAAGCAGAGCCTATGGTGTAAATAATCGATAGTCCGTATCTCGGAAACTATAAGAGATAATGCAATTTGGCAACCGGCAATGTAATTAGCATGCCGAATATTACTTGGAATGTGAATTGGAACGAAATCGCCAATAGATAAGACCATTTTACAATTTGGGCCCAAGTTAGAAGCAGAGCCTAAGGTGTAAATTATCGATAGTCCATATCTCGGAAACTATAAGAGATAATGCAATTTGGCAACCGGCAATGTAATTAGCATGCCGAATATTACTTGGAATGTGAATTGGAACGAAATCGCCAATAGATAAGACCATTTTACAATTTGGGCCCAAGTTAGAAGCAGAGCCTAAGGTGTAAATTATCGATAGTCCATATCTCGGGAACTATAAGAGATAATGCAATTTGGCAACCGGCAATGTAATTAGCATGCCGAATATTACTTGGAATGTGAATTGGAACGAAATCGCCAATAGATAAGACCATTTTACAATTTGGGCCCAAGTTAGAAGCAGAGCCTAAGGTGTAAATTATGGATAGTCCATATCTCGGAAACTATAAGAGATAATGCAATTTCGCAACCGGCAATGTAATTAGCATGCCGAATATCACTTGGAATGTGAATTGGGACGAAATCGCCAATAGATAAGACCATTTTACAATTTGGGCCCAAGTTAGAAGCAGAGCCTAAGGTGTAAATTATCGATAGTCCATATCTCGGAAACTATAAGAGATAATGCAATTTGGCAACCGGCAATGTAATTAGCATGCCGAATATTACTTGGAATGTGAATTGGAACGAAATCGCCAATAGATAAGACCATTTTACAATTTGGGCCCAAGTTAGAAGCAGAGCCTAAGGTGTAAATTATCGATAGTCCATATCTCGGAAACTATAAGAGATAATGCAATTTGGCAACCGGCAATGTAATTAGCATGCCGAATATTACTTGGAATGTGAATTGGAACGAAATCGCCAATAGGTAAGACCATTTTACAATTTGGGCCCAAGTTAGAAGCAGAGCCTAAGGTGTAAATTATCGATAGTCCATATCTCGGAAACTATAAGAGATAATTCAATTTGGCAACCGGCAATGTAATTAGCATGCCGAATATTACTTGGAATGTGAATTGGAACGAAATCGCCAATAGATAAGACCATTTTACAATTTGGGCCCAAGTTGGAAGCAGAGCCTAAGGTGTAAATTATCGATAGTCCATATCTCGGAAACTATAAGAGATAATGCAATTTCGCAACCGGCAATGTAATTAGCATGCCGAATATCACTTGGAATGTGAATTGGGACGAAATCGCCAATAGATAAGACCATTTTACAATTTGGGCCCAAGTTAGAAGCAGAGCCTAAGGTGTAAATTATCGATAGTCCATATCTCGGAAACTATAAGAGATAATGCAATATGGCAACAGGCAATGTAATTAGCATGCCGAATGTTACTTGGAATGTGAATTGGAACGAAATCGCCAATAGATAAGACCATTTTACAATTTGGGCCCAAGTTAGAAGCAGAGCCTAAGGTGTAAATTATCGATAGTCCATATCTCGGAAACTATAAGAGATAATGCAATTTGGCAACCGGCAATGTAATTAGCATGCCGAATATTACTTGGAATGTGAATTGGAACGAAATCGCCAATAGATAAGACCATTTTACAATTTGGGCCCAAGTTAGAAGCAGAGCCTAAGGTGTAAATTATCGATAGTCCATATCTCGGAAACTATAAGAGATAATGCAATTTCGCATCCGGCAATGTAATTAGCATGCCGAATATTACTTGGAGTGTGAATTGGAACGAAATCGCTAATAGATAAGACCATTTTACAATTTGGGCCCAAGTTAGAAGCAGAGCCTAAGGTGTAAATTATCGATAGTCCATATCTCGGAAACTATAAGAGATAATGCAATTTGGCAACCGGCAATGTAATTAGCATGCCGAATATTACTTGGAATGTGAATTGGAACGAAATCGCCAATAATAAGACCATTTTACAATTTGGGCCCAAGTTAGAAGCAGAGCCTAAGGTGTAAATTATCGATAGTCCATATCTCGGAAACTATAAGAGATAATGCAATTTGGCCACCGGCAATGTAATTAGCATGCCGAATATTACTTGGAATGTGAATTGCAACTAAATCGCCAATAGATAAGACCATTTTACAATTTGGGCCCAAGTTAGAAGCAGAGCCTAAGGTGTAAATTATCGATAGTCCATATCTCGGGAACTATAAGAGATAATGCAATTTGGCAACCGGCAATGTAATTAGCATGCCGAATATTACTTGGAATGTGAATTGCAACTAAATCGCCAATAGATAAGACCATTTTACAATTTGGGCCCAAGTTAGAAGCAGAGCCTAAGGTGTAAATTATCGATAGTCCATATCTCGGAAACTATAAGAGATAATGCAATTTGGCAACCGGCAATGTAATTAGCATGCCGAATATTACTTGGAATGTGAATTGCAACTAAATCGCCAATAGATAAGACCATTTTACAATTTGGGCCCAAGTTAGAAGCAGAGCCTAAGGTGTAAATTATCGATAGTCCATATCTCGGGAACTATAAGAGATAATGCAATTTGGCAACCGGCAATGTAATTAGCATGCCGAATATTACTTGGAATGTGAATTGGAACGAAATCGCCAATAGATAAGACCATTTTACAATTTGGGCCCAAGTTAGAAGCAGAGCCTAAGGTGTAAATTATTGATAGTCCATATCTCGGAAACTATAAGAGATAATGCAATTTCGCAACCGGCAATGTAATTAGCATGCCGAATATCACTTGGAATGTGAATTGGGACGAAATCGCCAATAGATAAGGCCATTTTACAATTTGGGCCCAAGTTAGAAGCAGAGCCTAAGGTGTAAATTATCGATAGTCCATATCTCGGAAACTATAAGAGATAATGCAATTTGGCAACCGGCAATGTAATTAGCGTGCCGAATATTACTTGGAATGTGAATTGGAACGAAATCGCCAATAGATAAGACCATTTTGCAATTTGGGCCCAAGTTAGAAGCAGAGCCTAAGGTGTAAATTATCGATAGTCCATAACTCGGAAACTATAAGAGATAATGCAATTTGGCAACCGGCAATGTAATTAGCATGCCGAATATTACTTGGAATGTGAATTGGAACGAAATCGCCAATAGATAAGGCCATTTTACAATTTGGGCCCAAGTTAGAAGCAGAGCCTATGGTGTAAATTATCGATAGTCCATATCTCTGAAACTATAAGAGATAATGCAATTTCGCAACCGGCAATGTAATTAGCATGCCGAATATTACTTGGAATGTGAATTGGGACGAAATCGCCAATAGATAAGGCCATTTTACAATTTGGGCCCAAGTTAGAAGGAGAGCCTAAGGTGTAAATTATCGATAGTCCATATCTCGGAAACTATAAGAAATAATGCAATTTGGCAACCGGCAATGTAATTAGCATGCCGAATATTACTTGGAATGTGAATTGGAACGAAATCGCCAATAGATAAGACCATTTTACAATTTGGGCCCAAGTTAGAAGCAGAGCCTAAGGTGTAAATTATTGATAGTCCATATCTCGGAAACTATAAGAGATAATGCAATTTCGCAACCGGCAATGTAATTAGCATGCCGAATATTACTAGGAGTGTGAATTGGAACGAAATCGCCAATAGATAAGACCATTTTACAATTTGGGCCCAAGTGAGAAGCAGAGCCTAAGGTGTAAATTATCGATAGTCCATATCTCGGAAACTATAAGAGATAATGCAATTTGGCAACCGGCAATGTAATTAGCATGCCGAATATTACTTGGAATGTGAATTGGAACGAAATCGCCAATAGATAAGACCATTTTACAATTTGGGAGCAAGTTAGAAGCAGAGCCTAAGGTGTAAATTATCGATAGTCCATATCTCGGAAACTATAAGAGATAATGCAATTTGGCAACCGGCAATGTAATTAGCATGCCGAATATTACTTGGAATGTGAATTGGAACGAAATCGCCAATAGATAAGACCATTTTACAATTTGGGCCCAAGTTAGAAGCAGAGCCTATGGTGTAAATAATCGATAGTCCGTATCTCGGAAACTATAAGAGATAATGCAATTTGGCAACCGGCAATGTAATTAGCATGCCGAATATTACTTGGAATGTGAATTGGAACGAAATCGCCAATAGATAAGACCATTTTACAATTTGGGCCCAAGTTAGAAGCAGAGCCTAAGGTGTAAATTATCGATAGTCCATATCTCGGAAACTATAAGAGATAATGCAATTTGGCAACCGGCAATGTAATTAGCATGCCGAATATTACTTGGAATGTGAATTGGAACGAAATCGCCAATAGATAAGACCATTTTACAATTTGGGCCCAAGTTAGAAGCAGAGCCTAAGGTGTAAATTATCGATAGTCCATATCTCGGGAACTATAAGAGATAATGCAATTTGGCAACCGGCAATGTAATTAGCATGCCGAATATTACTTGGAATGTGAATTGGAACGAAATCGCCAATAGATAAGACCATTTTACAATTTGGGCCCAAGTTAGAAGCAGAGCCTAAGGTGTAAATTATGGATAGTCCATATCTCGGAAACTATAAGAGATAATGCAATTTCGCAACCGGCAATGTAATTAGCATGCCGAATATCACTTGGAATGTGAATTGGGACGAAATCGCCAATAGATAAGACCATTTTACAATTTGGGCCCAAGTTAGAAGCAGAGCCTAAGGTGTAAATTATCGATAGTCCATATCTCGGAAACTATAAGAGATAATGCAATTTGGCAACCGGCAATGTAATTAGCATGCCGAATATTACTTGGAATGTGAATTGGAACGAAATCGCCAATAGATAAGACCATTTTACAATTTGGGCCCAAGTTAGAAGCAGAGCCTAAGGTGTAAATTATCGATAGTCCATATCTCGGAAACTATAAGAGATAATGCAATTTGGCAACCGGCAATGTAATTAGCATGCCGAATATTACTTGGAATGTGAATTGGAACGAAATCGCCAATAGGTAAGACCATTTTACAATTTGGGCCCAAGTTAGAAGCAGAGCCTAAGGTGTAAATTATCGATAGTCCATATCTCGGAAACTATAAGAGATAATTCAATTTGGCAACCGGCAATGTAATTAGCATGCCGAATATTACTTGGAATGTGAATTGGAACGAAATCGCCAATAGATAAGACCATTTTACAATTTGGGCCCAAGTTGGAAGCAGAGCCTAAGGTGTAAATTATCGATAGTCCATATCTCGGAAACTATAAGAGATAATGCAATTTCGCAACCGGCAATGTAATTAGCATGCCGAATATCACTTGGAATGTGAATTGGGACGAAATCGCCAATAGATAAGACCATTTTACAATTTGGGCCCAAGTTAGAAGCAGAGCCTAAGGTGTAAATTATCGATAGTCCATATCTCGGAAACTATAAGAGATAATGCAATATGGCAACAGGCAATGTAATTAGCATGCCGAATGTTACTTGGAATGTGAATTGGAACGAAATCGCCAATAGATAAGACCATTTTACAATTTGGGCCCAAGTTAGAAGCAGAGCCTAAGGTGTAAATTATCGATAGTCCATATCTCGGAAACTATAAGAGATAATGCAATTTGGCAACCGGCAATGTAATTAGCATGCCGAATATTACTTGGAATGTGAATTGGAACGAAATCGCCAATAGATAAGACCATTTTACAATTTGGGCCCAAGTTAGAAGCAGAGCCTAAGGTGTAAATTATCGATAGTCCATATCTCGGAAACTATAAGAGATAATGCAATTTCGCATCCGGCAATGTAATTAGCATGCCGAATATTACTTGGAGTGTGAATTGGAACGAAATCGCTAATAGATAAGACCATTTTACAATTTGGGCCCAAGTTAGAAGCAGAGCCTAAGGTGTAAATTATCGATAGTCCATATCTCGGAAACTATAAGAGATAATGCAATTTGGCAACCGGCAATGTAATTAGCATGCCGAATATTACTTGGAATGTGAATTGGAACGAAATCGCCAATAATAAGACCATTTTACAATTTGGGCCCAAGTTAGAAGCAGAGCCTAAGGTGTAAATTATCGATAGTCCATATCTCGGAAACTATAAGAGATAATGCAATTTGGCCACCGGCAATGTAATTAGCATGCCGAATATTACTTGGAATGTGAATTGCAACTAAATCGCCAATAGATAAGACCATTTTACAATTTGGGCCCAAGTTAGAAGCAGAGCCTAAGGTGTAATTTATCGATAGTCCATATCTCGGGAACTATAAGAGATAATGCAATTTGGCAACCGGCAATGTAATTAGCATGCCGAATATTACTTGGAATGTGAATTGGAACGAAATCCCCAATAGATAAGACCATTTTACAATTTGGGCCCAAGTTAGAAGCAGAGCCTAAGGTGTAAATTATTGATAGTCCATATCTCGGAAACTAAAGAGATAATGCAATTTCGCAACCGGCAATGTAATTAGCATGCCTAATATCACTTGGAATGTGAATTGGGACGAAATCGCCAATAGATAAGACCATTTTACAATTTGGGCCCAAGTTAGAAGCAGAGCCTAAGGTGTAAATTATCGATAGTCCATATCTCGGAAACTATAAGAGATAATGCAATTTGGCAACCGGCAATGTAATTAGCATGCCGAATATTACTTGGAATGTGAATTGGAACGAAATCGCCAATAGATAAGACCATTTTACAATTTGGGCCCAAGTTAGAAGCAGAGCCTAAGGTGTAAATTATCGATAGTCCATATCTCGGAAACTATAAGAGATAATGCAATTTGGCAACCGGCAATGTAATTAGCATGCCGAATATTACTTGGAATGTGAATTGGAACGAAATCGCCAATAGGTAAGACCATTTTACAATTTGGGCCCAAGTTGCCTAAGGTGTAAATTATCGATAGTCCATATCTGGGAAACTATAAGAGATAATGCAATTTGGCAACCGGCAATGTAATTAACATGCCGAATATTACTTGGAATGTGAATTGGAACGAAATCGCCAATAGATAAGACCATTTTACAATTTGGGCCCAAGTTAGAAGCAGAGCCTAAGGTGTAAATTATCGATAGTCCATATCTCGGTAACTATAAGAGATATTGCAATTTGGCAACCGGCAATGTAATTAGCATGCCGAATATTACTTGGAATGTGAATTGCAACTAAATCGCCAATAGATAAGACCATTTTACAATTTGGGCCCAAGTTAGAAGCAGAGCCTAAGGTGTAAATTATCGATAGTCCATATCTCGGTAACTATAAGAGATATTGCAATTTGGCAACCGGCAATGTAATTAGCATGCCGAATATTACTTGGAATGTGAATTGCAACTAAATCGCCAATAGATAAGACCATTTTACAATTTGGGCCCAAGTTAGAAGCAGAGCCTAAGGTGTAAATTATCGATAGTCCATATCTCGGAAACTATAAGAGATAATGCAATTTGGCAACCGGCAATGTAATTAGCATGCCGAATATTACTTGGAATGTGAATTGGAACGAAATCGCCAATAGGTAAGACCATTTTACAATTTGGGCCCAAGTTAGAAGCAGAGCCTAAGGTGTAAATTATCGATAGTCCATATCTCGGAAACTATAAGAGATAATTCAATTTGGCAACCGGCAATGTAATTAGCATGCCGAATATTACTTGGAATGTGAATTGGAACGAAATCGCCAATAGATAAGACCATTTTACAATTTGGGCCCAAGTTGGAAGCAGAGCCTAAGGTGTAAATTATCGATAGTCCATATCTCGGAAACTATAAGAGATAATGCAATTTGGCAACCGGCAATGTAATTAACATGCCGAATATTACTTGGAATGTGAATTGGAACGAAATCGCCAATAGATAAGACCATTTTACAATTTGGGCCCAAGTTAGAAGCAGAGCCTAAGGTGTAAATTATCGATAGTCCATATCTCGGTAACTATAAGAGATATTGCAATTTGGCAACCGGCAATGTAATTAGCATGCCGAATATTACTTGGAATGTGAATTGCAACTAAATCGCCAATAGATAAGACCATTTTACAATTTGGGCCCAAGTTAGAAGCAGAGCCTAAGGTGTAAATTATCGATAGTCGATATCTCGGGAACTATAAGAGATAATGCAATTTGGCAACCGGCAATGTAATTAGCATGCCGAATATTACTTGGAATGTGAATTGGAACGAAATCGCCAATAGATAAGACCATTTTACAATTTGGGCCCAAGTTAGAAGCAGAGCCTAAGGTGTAAATTATTGATAGTCCATATCTCGGAAACTATAAGAGATAATGCAATTTCGCAACCGGCAATGTAATTAGCATGCCGAATATCACTTGGAATGTGAATTGGGACGAAATCGCCAATAGATAAGCCCATTTTACAATTTGGGCCCAAGTTAGAAGCAGAGCCTAAGGTGTAAATTATCGATAGTCCATATCTCGGAAACTATAAGAGATAATGCAATTTGGCAACCGGCAATGTAATTAGCATGCCGAATATTACTTGGAATGTGAATTGGAACGAAATCGCCAATAGATAAGACCATTTTGCAATTTGGGCCCAAGTTAGAAGCAGAGCCTATGGTGTAAATTATCGATAGTCCATATCTCGGAAACTATAAGAGATAATGCAATTTGGCAACCGGCAATGTAATTAGCATGCCGAATATTACTTGGAATGTGAATTGGAACGAAATCGCCAATAGATATGACCATTTTACTATTTGGGCCCAAGTTAGAAGCAGAGCCTAAGGTGTAAATTATCGATAGTCCATATCTCGGAAACTATAAGAGTTAATGCAATTTGGCAACCGGCAATGTAATTAGCATGCCGAATATTACTTGGAATGTGAATTGGAACGAAATCGCCAATAGATAAGACCATTTTACAATTTGGGCCCAAGTTAGAAGCAGAGCCTAAGGTGTAAATTATCGATAGTCCATATCTCGGAAACTATAAGAGATAATTCAATTTGGCAACCGGCAATGTAATTAGCATGCCGAATATTACTTGGAATGTGAATTGGAACGAAATCGCCAATAGATAAGACCATTTTACAATTTGGGCCCAAGTTGGAAGCAGAGCCTAAGGTGTAAATTATCGATAGTCCATATCTCGGAAACTATAAGAGATAATGCAATTTGGCAACCGGCAATGTAATTAGCATGCCGAATATTACTTGGAATGTGAATTGGAACGAAATCGCCAATAGATAAGACCATTTTACAATTTGGGCCCAAGTTAGAAGCAGAGCCTAAGGTGTAAATTATCGATAGTCCATATCTCGGAAACTATAAGAGATATTGCAATTTGGCAACCGGCAATGTAATTAGCATGCCGAATATTACTTGGAATGTGAATTGCAACTAAATCGCCAATAGATAAGACCATTTTACAATTTGGGCCCAAGTTAGAAGCAGAGCCTAAGGTGTAAATTATCGATAGTCCATATCTCGGGAACTATAAGAGATAATGCAATTTGGCAACCGGCAATGTAATTAGCATGCCGAATATTACTTGGAATGTGAATTGGAACGAAATCGCCAATAGATAAGACCATTTTACAATTTGGGCCCAAGTTAGAAGCAGAGCCTAAGGTGTAAATTATCGATAGTCCATATCTCGGAAACTATAAGAGATATTGCAATTTGGCAACCGGCAATGTAATTAGCATGCCGAATATTACTTGGAATGTGAATTGGGACGAAATCGCCAATAGATAAGCCCATTTTACAATTTGGGCCCAAGTTAGAAGCAGAGCCTAAGGTGTAAATTATCGATAGTCCATATCTCGGAAACTATAAGAGATAATGCAATTTGGCAACCGGCAATGTAATTAGCATGCCGAATATTACTTGGAATGTGAATTGGAACGAAATCGCCAATAGATAAGACCATTTTGCAAATTGGGCCCAAGTTAGAAGCAGAGCCTATGGTGTAAATTATCGATAGTCCATATCTCGGAAACTATAAGAGATAATGCAATTTGGCAACCGGCAATGTAATTAGCATGCCGAATATTACTTGGAATGTGAATTGGAACGAAATCGCCAATAGATAAGACCATTTTACATTTTGGGCCCAAGTTAGAAGCAGAGCCTAAGGTGTAAATTATCGATAGTCCATATCTCGGAAACTATAAGAGATAATGCAATTTGGCAACCGGCAATGTAATTAGCATGCCGAATATTACTTGGAATGTGAATTGGAACGAAATCGCCAATAGATAAGACCATTTTACAATTTGGGCCCAAGTTAGAAGCAGAGCCTAAGGTGTAAATTATCGATAGTCCATATCTCGGAAACTATAAGAGATAATGCAATTTGGCAACCGGCAATGTAATTAGCATGCCGAATATTACTTGGAATGTGAATTGGAACGAAATCGCCAATAGATAAGACCATTTTACAATTTGGGCCCAAGTTAGAAGCAGAGATTAAGGTGTAAATTATCGATAGTCCATATCTCGGAAACTATAAGAGATAATGCAATTTGGCAACAGGCAATGTAATTAGCATGCCGAATATTACTTGGAATGTGAATTGGAACGAAATCGCCAATAGATAAGACCATTTTACAATTTGGGCCCAAGTTAGAAGCAGAGCCTAAGGTGTAAATTATCGATAGTCCATATGTCGGAAACTATAAGAGATAATGCAATTTGGCAACCGGCAATGTAATTAGCATGCCGAATATTACTTGGAATGTGAATTGGAACGAAATCGCCAATAGGTAAGACCATTTTACAATTTGGGCCCAAGTTAGAAGCAGAGCCTAAGGTGTAAATTATCGATAGTCCATATCTCGGAAACTATAAGAGATAATGCAATTTGGCAACCGCCAATGTAATTAGCATGCCGAATATTACTTGGAATGTGAATTGGAACGAAATCGCCAATAGATAAGACCATTTTACAATTTGGGCCCAAGTTAGAAGCAGAGCCTAAGGTGTAAATTATCGATAGTCCATATCTCGGAAACTATAAGAGATAATGCAATTTGGCAACCGACAATGTAATTAGCATGCCGAATATTACTTGGAATGTGAATTGGAACGAAATCGCCGATAGATAAGACCATTTTACAATTTGGGCCCAAGTTAGAAGCAGAGCCTAAGGTGTAAATTATCGATAGTCCATATCTCGGAAACTATAAGAGATAATGCAATTTGGCAACCGGCAATGTAATTAGCATGCCGAATATTACTTGGAATGTGAATTGGAACGAAATCGCCAATAGATAAGACCATTTTATAATTTGGGCCCAAGTTAGAAGCAGAGCCTAAGGTGTAAATTATCGATAGTCCATATCTCGGAAACTATAAGAGATAATGCAATTTGGCAACCGGCATGTAATTAGCATGCCGAATATTACTTGGAAAGTGAATTGGAACGAAATCGCCAATAGATAAGACCATTTTACAATTTGGGCCCAAGTTAGAAGCAGAGCCTAAGGTGTAAATTATTGATAGTCCATATCTCGGAAACTATAAGAGATAATGCAATTTCGCAACCGGCAATGTAATTAGCATGCCGAATATCACTTGGAATGTGAATTGGGACGAAATCGCCAATAGATAAGACCATTTTACAATTTGGGCCCAAGTTAGAAGCAGAGCCTAAGGTGTAAATAATCGATAGTCCATATCTCGGAAACTATAAGAGATAATGCAATTTGGCAACCGGCAATGTAATTAGCATGCCGAATATTACTTGGAATGTGAATTGGAACGAAATCGCCAATAGATAAGACCATTTTACAATTTGGGCCCAAGTAAGAAGCAGAGCCTAAGGTGTAAATTATCGATAGTCCATATCTCGGAAACTATAAGAGATAATGCAATTTGGCAACCGGCAATGTAATTAGCATGCCGAATATTACTTGGAGTGTGAATTGGAACGAAATCGCCAATAGGTAAGACCATTTTACAATTTGGGCCCAAGTTAGAAGCAGAGCCTAAGGTGTAAATTATCGATAGTCCATATCTCGGAAACTATAAGAGATAATGCAATTTGGTAACCGGCAATGTAATTAGCATGCCGAATATCACTTGGAATGTGAATTGGGACGAAATCGCCAATAGATAAGACCATTTTACAATTTGGGCCCAAGTTAGAAGCAGAGCCTAAGGTGTAAATAATCGATAGTCCATATCTCGGAAACTATAAGAGATAATGCAATTTGGCAACCGGCAATGTAATTAGCATGCCGAATATTACTTGGAATGTGAATTGGAACGAAATCGCCAATAGATAAGACCATTTTACAATTTGGGCCCAAGTTAGAAGCAGAGCCTAAGGTGTAAATTATCGATAGTCCATATCTCGGAAACTATAAGAGATAATGCAATTTGGCAACCGGCAATGTAATTAGCATGCCGAATATTACTTGGAGTGTGAATTGGAACGAAATCGCCAATAGGTAAGACCATTTTACAATTTGGGCCCAAGTTAGAAGCAGAGCCTAAGGTGTAAATTATCGATAGTCCATATCTCGGAAACTATAAGAGATAATGCAATTTCGCAACCGGCAATGTAATTAGCATGCCGAATATCACTTGGAATGTGAATTGGGACGAAATCGCCAATAGATAAGACCATTTTACAATTTGGGCCCAAGTTAGAAGCAGAGCCTAAGGTGTAAATAATCGATAGTCCATATCTCGGAAACTATAAGAGATAATGCAATTTGGCAACCGGCAATGTAATTAGCATGCCGAATATTACTTGGAATGTGAATTGGAACGAAATCGCCAATAGATAAGACCATTTTACAATTTGGGCCCAAGTTAGAAGCAGAGCCTAAGGTGTAAATTATCGATAGTCCATATCTCGGAAACTATAAGAGATAATGCAATTTGGCAACCGGCAATGTAATTAGCATGCCGAATATTACTTGGAGTGTGAATTGGAACGAAATCGCCAATAGGTAAGACCATTTTACAATTTGGGCCCAAGTTAGAAGCAGAGCCTAAGGTGTAATTTATCGATAGTCCATATCTCGGAAACTATAAGAGATAATGCAATTTGGCAACCGGCAATGTAATTAGCATGCCGAATATTACTTGGAATGTGAATTGGAACGAAATCGCCAATAGATAAGACCATTTTACAATTTGGGCCCAAGTTAGAAGCAGAGCCAAAGGTGTAAATTATCGATAGTCCGTATCTCGGAAACTATAAGAGATAATGCAATTTGGCAACCGGCAATGTAATTAGCATGCCGAATATTACTTGGAATGTGAATTGGAACGAAATCGCCAATAGATAAGACCATTTTACAATTTGGGCCCAAGTTAGAAGCAGAGCCTAAGGTGTAAATTATCGATAGTCCATATCTCGGAAACTATAAGAGATAATGCAATTTGGCAACCGGCAATGTAATTAGCATGCCGAATATTACTTGGAATGTGAATTGGAACGAAATCGCCAATAGATAAGACCATTTTACAATTTGGGCCCAAGTTAGAAGCAGAGCCTAAGGTGTAAATTATTGATAGTCCATATCTCGGAAACTATAAGAGATAATGCAATTTCGCAACCGGCAATGTAATTAGCATGCCGAATATCACCTGGAATGTGAATTGGGACGAAACCGCCAATAGATAAGACCATTTTACAATTTGGGCCCAAGTTAGAAGCAGAGCCTAAGGTGTAAATTATCGATAGTCCATATCTCGGAAACTATAAGAGATAATGCAATTTGGCAACCGGCAATGTAATTAGCATGCCGAATATTACTTGGAATGTGAATTGGAATGAAATCGCCAATAGATAAGACCATTTTACAATTTGGGCCCAAGTTAGAAGCAGAGCCTATGGTGTAAATTATTGATAGTCCATATCTCGGAAACTATAAGAGATAATGCAATTTCGCAACCGGCAATGTAATTAGCATGCCGAATATTACTTGGAGTGTGAATTGGAACGAAATCGCCAATAGATAAGACCATTTTACAATTTGGGCCCAAGTTAGATGCAGAGCCTAAGGTGTAAATTATCGATAGTCCATATCTCGGAAACTATAAGAGATAATGCAATTTGGCAACCGCCAATGTAATTAGCATGCCGAATATTACTTGGAATGTGAATTGGAACGAAATCGCCAATAGATAAGACCATTTTACAATTTGGGCCCAAGTTAGAAGCAGAGCCTAAGGTGTAAATTATCGATAGTCCATATCTCGGAAACTATAAGAGATAATGCAATTTGGCAACCGGCAATGTAATTAGCATGCCGAATATAACTTGGAATGTGAATTGGAACGAAATCGCCAATAGATAAGACCATTTTACAATTTGGGCCCAAGTTAGAAGCAAAGCCTAAGGTGTAAATTATCGATAGTCCATATCTCGGAAACTATAAGAGATAATGCAATTTGGCAACCGGCAATGTAATTAGCATGCCGAATATTACTTGGAATGTGAATTGGAACGAAATCGCCAATAGATAAGACCATTTTACAATTTGGGCCCAAGTTAGAAGCAGAGCCTAAGGTGTAAATTATCGATAGTCCATATCTCGGAAACTATAAGAGATAATGCAATTTGGCAACCGGCAATGTAATTAGCATGCCGAATATTACTTGGAATGTGAATTGGAACGAAATCGCCAATAGATAAGACCATTTTACAATTTGGGCCCAAGTTAGAAGCAGAGCCTAAGGTGTAAATTATTGATAGTCCATATCTCGGAAACTATAAGAGATAATGCAATTTCGCAACCGGCAATGTAATTAGCATGCCGAATATCACTTGGAATGTGAATTGGGACGAAATCGCCAATAGATAAGACCATTTTACAATTTGGGCCCAAGTTAGAAGCAGAGCCTAGGTGTAAATTATCGATAGTCCATATCTCGGAAACTATAAGAGATAATGCAATTTGGCAACCGGCAATGTAATTAGCATGCCGAATATTACTTGGAATGTGAATTGGAACGAAATCGCCAATAGATAAGGCCATTTTACAATTTGGGCCCAAGTTAGAAGCAGAGCCTAAGGTGTAAATTATCGATAGTCCATATCTCGGAAACTATAAGAGATAATGCAATTTGGCAACCGGCAATGTAATTAGCATGCCGAATATTACTTGGAGTGTGAATTGGAACGAAATCGCCAATAGGTAAGACCATTTTACAATTTGGGCCCAAGTTAGAAGCAGAGCCTAAGGTGTAAATTATCGATAGTCCATATCTCGGAAACTATAAGAGATAATGCAATTTGGCAACCGGCAATGTAATTAGCATGCCGAATATTACTTGGAATGTGAATTGCAACGAAATCGCCAATAGATAAGACCATTTTACAATTTGGGCCCAAGTTAGAAGCAGAGCCTAAGGTGTAAATTATCGATAGTCCATATCTCGGAAACTATAAGAGATAATGCAATTTGGCAACCGGCAATGTAATTAGCATGCCGAATATTACTTGGAATGTGAATTGGAACGAAATCGCCAATAGATAAGACCATTTTACAATTTGGGCCCAAGTTAGAAGCAGAGCCTAAGGTGTAAATTATTGATAGTCCATATCTCGGAAACTATAAGAGATAATGCAATTTCGAAACCGGCAATGTAATTAGCATGCCGAATATCACTTGGAATGTGAATTGGGACGAAATCGCCAATAGATAAGACCATTTTACAATTTGGGCAAAAGTTAGAAGCAGAGCCTAAGGTGTAAATTATCGATAGTCCATATCTCGGAAACTATAAGAGATAATGCAATTTGGCAACCGGCAATGTAATTAGCATGCCGAATATTACTTGGAATGTGAATTGGAACGAAATCGCCAATAGATAAGACCATTTTACAATTTGGGCCCAAGTTAGAAGCAGAGATTAAGGTGTAAATTATCGATAGTCCATATCTCGGAAACTATAAGAGATAATGCAATTTGGCAACAGGCAATGTAATTAGCATGCCGAATATTACTTGGAATGTGAATTGGAACGAAATCGCCAATAGATAAGACCATTTTACAATTTGGGCCCAAGTTAGAAGCAGAGCCTAAGGTGTAAATTATCGATAGTCCATATGTCGGAAACTATAAGAGATAATGCAATTTGGCAACCGGCAATGTAATTAGCATGCCGAATATTACTTGGAATGTGAATTGGAACGAAATCGTCAATAGGTAAGACCATTTTACAATTTGGGCCCAAGTTAGAAGCAGAGCCTAAGGTGTAAATTATCGATAGTCCATATCTCGGAAACCATAAGAGATAATGCAATTTGGCAACCGCCAATGTAATTAGCATGCCGAATATTACTTGGAATGTGAATTGGAACGAAATCGCCAATAGATAAGACCATTTTACAATTTGGGCCCAAGTTAGAAGCAGAGCCTAAGGTGTAAATTATCGATAGTCCATATCTCGGAAACTATAAGAGATAATGCAATTTGGCAACCGGCAATGTAATTAGCATGCCGAATATGACTTGGAATGTGAATTGGAACGAAATCGCCAATAGATAAGACCATTTTACAATTTGGGCCCAAGTTAGAAGCAGAGTCTAAGGTGTAAATTATTGATAGTCCATATCTCGGAAACTATAAGAGATAATGCAATTTCGCAACCGGCAATGTAATTAGCATGCCGAATATCACTTGGAATGTGAATTGGGACGAAATCGCCAATAGATAAGACCATTTTACAATTTGGGCCCAAGTTAGAAGCAGAGCCTAAGGTGTAAATAATCGATAGTCCATATCTCGGAAACTATAAGAGATAATGCAATTTGGCAACCGGCAATGTAATTAGCATGCCGAATATTACTTGGAATGTGAATTGGAACGAAATCGCCAATAGATAAGACCATTTTACAATTTGGGCCCAAGTTAGAAGCAGAGCCTAAGGTGTAAATTATCGATAGTCCATATCTCGGAAACTATAAGAGATAATGCAATTTGGCAACCGGCAATGTAATTAGCATGCCGAATATTACTTGGAGTGTGAATTGGAACGAAATCGCCAATAGGTAAGACCATTTTACAATTTGGGCCCAAGTTAGAAGCAGAGCCTAAGGTGTAAATTATCGATAGTCCATATCTCGGAAACTATAAGAGATAATGCAATTTGGTAACCGGCAATGTAATTAGCATGCCGAATATCACTTGGAATGTGAATTGGGACGAAATCGCCAATAGATAAGACCATTTTACAATTTGGGCCCAAGTTAGAAGCAGAGCCTAAGGTGTAAATAATCGATAGTCCATATCTCGGAAACTATAAGAGATAATGCAATTTGGCAACCGGCAATGTAATTAGCATGCCGAATATTACTTGGAATGTGAATTGGAACGAAATCGCCAATAGATAAGACCATTTTACAATTTGGGCCCAAGTTAGAAGCAGAGCCTAAGGTGTAAATTATCGATAGTCCATATCTCGGAAACTATAAGAGATAATGCAATTTGGCAACCGGCAATGTAATTAGCATGCCGAATATTACTTGGAGTGTGAATTGGAACGAAATCGCCAATAGGTAAGACCATTTTACAATTTGGGCCCAAGTTAGAAGCAGAGCCTAAGGTGTAAATTATCGATAGTCCATATCTCGGAAACTATAAGAGATAATGCAATTTCGCAACCGGCAATGTAATTAGCATGCCGAATATCACTTGGAATGTGAATTGGGACGAAATCGCCAATAGATAAGACCATTTTACAATTTGGGCCCAAGTTAGAAGCAGAGCCTAAGGTGTAAATAATCGATAGTCCATATCTCGGAAACTATAAGAGATAATGCAATTTGGCAACCGGCAATGTAATTAGCATGCCGAATATTACTTGGAATGTGAATTGGAACGAAATCGCCAATAGATAAGACCATTTTACAATTTGGGCCCAAGTTAGAAGCAGAGCCTAAGGTGTAAATTATCGATAGTCCATATCTCGGAAACTATAAGAGATAATGCAATTTGGCAACCGGCAATGTAATTAGCATGCCGAATATTACTTGGAGTGTGAATTGGAACGAAATCGCCAATAGGTAAGACCATTTTACAATTTGGGCCCAAGTTAGAAGCAGAGCCTAAGGTGTAAATTATCGATAGTCCATATCTCGGAAACTATAAGAGATAATGCAATTTGGCAACCGGCAATGTAATTAGCATGCCGAATATTACTTGGAATGTGAATTGGAACGAAATCGCCAATAGATAAGACCATTTTACAATTTGGGCCCAAGTTAGAAACAGAGCCAAAGGTGTAAATTATCGATAGTCCATATCTCGGAAACTATAAGAGATAATGCAATTTGGCAACCGGCAATGTAATTAGCATGCCGAATATTACTTGGAATGTGAATTGGAACGAAATCGCCAATAGATAAGACCATTTTACAATTTGGGCCCAAGTTAGAAGCAGAGCCTAAGGTGTAAATTATCGATAGTCCATATCTCGGAAACTATAAGAGATAATGCAATTTGGCAACCGGCAATGTAATTAGCATGCCGAATATTACTTGGAATGTGAATTGGAACGAAATCGCCAATAGATAAGACCATTTTACAATTTGGGCCCAAGTTAGAAGCAGAGCCTAAGGTGTAAATTATTGATAGTCCATATCTCGGAAACTATAAGAGATAATGCAATTTCGCAACCGGCAATGTAATTAGCATGCCGAATATCACCTGGAATGTGAATTGGGACGAAACCGCCAATAGATAAGACCATTTTACAATTTGGGCCCAAGTTAGAAGCAGAGCCTAAGGTGTAAATTATCGATAGTCCATATCTCGGAAACTATAAGAGATAATGCAATTTGGCAACCGGCAATGTAATTAGCATGCCGAATATTACTTGGAATGTGAATTGGAACGAAATCGCCAATAGATAAGACCATTTTACAATTTGGGCCCAAGTTAGAAGCAGAGCCTAAGGTGTAAATTATCGATAGTCCATATCTCGGAAACTATAAGAGATAATGCAATTTGGCAACCGGCAATGTAATTAGCATGCCGAATATTACTTGGAATGTGAATTGGAACGAAATCGCCAATAGATAAGACCATTTTACAATTTGGGCCCAAGTTAGAAGCAGAGCCTAAGGTGTAAATTATCGATAGTCCATATGTCGGAAACTATAAGAGATAATGCAATTTGGCAACCGGCAATGTAATTAGCATGCCGAATATTACTTGGAATGTGAATTGGAACGAAATCGCCAATAGGTAAGACCATTTTACAATTTGGGCCCAAGTTAGAAGCAGAGCCTAAGGTGTAAATTATCGATAGTCCATATCTCGGAAACTATAAGAGATAATGCAATTTGGCAACCGCCAATGTAATTAGCATGCCGAATATTACTTGGAATGTGAATTGGAACGAAATCGCCAATAGATAAGACCATTTTACAATTTGGGCCCAAGTTAGAAGCAGAGCCTAAGGTGTAAATTATCGATAGTCCATATCTCGGAAACTATAAGAGATAATGCAATTTGGCAACCGGCAATGTAATTAGCATGCCGAATATAACTTGGAATGTGAATTGGAACGAAATCGCCAATAGATAAGACCATTTTACAATTTGGGCCCAAGTTAGAAGCAGAGCCTAAGGTGTAAATTATCGATAGTCCATATCTCGGAAACTATAAGAGATAATGCAATTTGGCAACCGGCAATGTAATTAGCATGCCGAATATTACTTGGAATGTGAATTGGAACGAAATCGCCAATAGATAAGACCATTTTACAATTTGGGCCCAAGTTAGAAGCAGAGCCTAAGGTGTAAATTATTGATAGTCCATATCTCGGAAACTATAAGAGATAATGCAATTTCGCAACCGGCAATGTAATTAGCATGCCGAATATCACTTGGAATGTGAATTGGGACGAAATCGCCAATAGATAAGACCATTTTACAATTTGGGCCCAAGTTAGAAGCAGAGCCTAAGGTGTAAATAATCGATAGTCCATATCTCGGAAACTATAAGAGATAATGCAATTTGGCAACCGGCAATGTAATTAGCATGCCGAATATTACTTGGAATGTGAATTGGAACGAAATCGCCAATAGATAAGACCATTTTACAATTTGGGCCCAAGTTAGAAGCAGAGCCTAAGGTGTAAATTATCGATAGTCCATATCTCGGAAACTATAAGAGATAATGCAATTTGGCAACCGGCAATGTAATTAGCATGCCGAATATTACTTGGAGTGTGAATTGGAACGAAATCGCCAATAGGTAAGACCATTTTACAATTTGGGCCCAAGTTAGAAGCAGAGCCTAAGGTGTAAATTATCGATAGTCCATATCTCGGAAACTATAAGAGATAATGCAATTTGGTAACCGGCAATGTAATTAGCATGCCGAATATCATTTGGAATGTGAATTGGGACGAAATCGCCAATAGATAAGACCATTTTACAATTTGGGCCCAAGTTAGAAGCAGAGCCTAAGGTGTAAACAATCGTTAGTCCATATCTCGGAAACTATAAGAGATAATGCAATTTGGCAACCGGCAATGTAATTAGCATGCCGAATATTACTTGGAATGTGAATTGGAACGAAATCGCCAATAGATAAGACCATTTTACAATTTGGGCCCAAGTTAGAAGCAGAGCCTAAGGTGTAAATTATCGATAGTCCATATCTCGGAAACTATAAGAGATAATGCAATTTGGCAACCGGCAATGTAATTAGCATGCCGAATATTACTTGGAGTGTGAATTGGAACGAAATCGCCAATAGGTAAGACCATTTTACAATTTGGGCCCAAGTTAGAAGCAGAGCCTAAGGTGTAAATTATCGATAGTCCATATCTCGGAAACTATAAGAGATAATGCAATTTCGCAACCGGCAATGTAATTAGCATGCCGAATATCACTTGGAATGTGAATTGGGACAAAATCGCCAATAGATAAGACCATTTTACAATTTGGGCCCAAGTTAGAAGCAGAGCCTAAGGTGTAAATAATCGATAGTCCATATCTCGGAAACTATAAGAGATAATGCAATTTGGCAACCGGCAATGTAATTAGCATGCCGAATATTACTTGGAATGTGAATTGGAACGAAATCGCCAATAGATAAGACCATTTTACAATTTGGGCCCAAGTTAGAAGCAGAGCCTAAGGTGTAAATTATTGATAGTCCATATCTCGGAAACTATAAGAGATAATGCAATTTCGCAACCGGCAATGTAATTAGCATGCCGAATATCACCTGGAATGTGAATTGGGACGAAACCGCCAATAGATAAGACCATTTTACAATTTGGGCCCAAGTTAGAAGCAGAGCCTAAGGTGTAAATTATCGATAGTCCATATCTCGGAAACTATAAGAGATAATGCAATTTGGCAACCGGCAATGTAATTAGCATGCCGAATATTACTTGGAATGTGAATTGGAACGAAATCGCCAATAGATAAGACCATTTTACAATTTGGGCCCAAGTTAGAAGCAGAGCCTAAGGTGTAAATTATCGATAGTCCATATCTCGGAAACTATAAGAGATAATGCAATTTGGCAACCGGCAATGTAATTAGCATGCCGAATATTACTTGGAATGTGAATTGCAACGAAATCGCCAATAGATAAGACCATTTTACAATTTGGGTCCAAGTTAGAAGCAGAGCCTAAGGTGTAAATTATCGATAGTCCATATCTCGGAAACTATAAGAGATAATGCAATTTGGCAACCGGCAATGTAATTAGCATGCCGAATATTACTTGGGATGTGAATTGGAACGAAATCGCCAATAGATAAGACCATTTTACAATTTGGGCCCAAGTTAGAAGCAGAGCCTAAGGTATAAATTATTGATAGTCCATATCTCGGAAACTATAAGAGATAATGCAATTTCGCAACCGGCAATGTAATTAGCATGCCGAATATCACTTGGAATGTGAATTGGGACGAAATCGCCAATAGATAAGACCATTTTACAATTTGGGCCCAAGTTAGAAGCAGAGCCTAAGGTGTAAATTATCGATAGTCCATATCTCGGAAACTATAAGAGATAATGCAATTTGGCAACCGGCAATGTAATTAGCATGCCGAATATTACTTGGAATGTGAATTGGAACGAAATCGCCAATAGATAAGACCATTTTACAATTTGGGCCCAAGTTAGAAGCAGAGCCTAAGGTGTAAATTATCGATAGTCCATATCTCGGAAACTATAAGAGATAATGCAATTTGGCAACCGGCAATGTAATTAGCATGCCGAATATTACTTGGAATGTGAATTGGAACGAAATCGCCAATAGATAAGACCATTTTACAATTTGGGCCCAAGTTAGAAGCAGAGCCTATGGTGTAAATTATCGATAGTCTATATCTCGGAAACTATAAGAGATAATGCAATTTGGCAACCGGCAATGTAATTAGCATGCCGAATATTACTTGGAATGTGAATTGGAACGAAATCGCCAATAGATAAGACCATTTTACAATTTGGGCCCAAGTTAGAAGCAGAGCCTAAGGTGTAAATTATCGATAGTCCATATCTCGGAAACTATAAGAGATAATGCAATTTGGCAACCGGCAATGTAATTAGCATGCCGAATATTACTTGGAATGTGAATTGGAACGAAATCGCCAACAGGTAAGACCATTTTACAATTTGGTCCCAAGTTAGAAGCAGAGCCTAAGGTGTAAATTATCGATAGTCCATATCTCGGAAACTATAAGAGATAATTAAATTTGGCAACCGGCAATGTAATTAGCATGCCGAATATTACTTGGAATGTGAATTGGAACGAAATCGCCAATAGATAAGACCATTTTACAATTTGGGCCCAAGTTAGAAGCAGAGCCTAAGGTGTAAATTATCGATAGTCCATATCTCGGAAACTATAAGAGATAATGCAATTTGGCAACCGGCAATGTAATTAGCATGCCGAATATTACTTGGAATGTGAATTGGAACGAAATCGCCAATAGATAAGGCCATTTTACAATTTGGGAGCAAGTTAGAAGCAGAGCCTAAGGTGTAAATTATCGATAGTCCATATCTCGGAAACTATAAGAGATAATGCAATTTGGCAACCGGCAATGTAATTAGCATGCCGAATATTACTTGGAATGTGAATTGGAACGAAATCGCCAATAGATAAGACCATTTTACAATTTGGGCCCAAGTTAGAAGCAGAGCCTATGGTGTAAATTATCGATAGTCCATATCTCGGAAACTATAAGAGATAATGCAATTTGGCAACCGGCAATGTAATTAGCATGCCGAATATTACTTGGAATGTGAATTGGAACGAAATCGCCAATAGATAAGACCATTTTACAATTTGGGCCCAAGTTAGAAGCAGAGCCTAAGGTGTAAATTATCGATAGTCCATATCTCGGAAACTATAAGAGATAATGCAATTTGGCAACCGGCAATGTAATTAGCATGCCGAATATTACTTGGAATGTGAATTGGAACGAAATCGCCAATAGATAAGACCATTTTACAATTTGGGCCCAAGTTAGAAGCAGAGCCTAAGGTGTAAATTATCGATAGCCCATATCTCGGAAACTATAAGAGATAATGCAATTTGGCAACCGGCAATGTAATTAGCATGCCGAATATTACTTGGAATGTGAATTGGAACGAAATCGCCAATAGATAAGACCATTTTACAATTTGGGCCCAAGTTAGAAGCAGAGCCTAAGGTGTAAATAATTGATAGTCCATATGTCGGAAACTATAAGAGATAATGCAATTTGGCAACCGGCAATGTAATTAGCATGCCGAATATTACTTGGAATGTGAATTGGAACGAAATCGCCAATAGGTAAGACCATTTTACAATTTGGGCCCAAGTTAGAAGCAGAGCCTAAGGTGTAAATTATCGATAGTCCATATCTCGGAAACTATAAGAGATAATGCAATTTGGCAACCGCCAATGTAATTAGCATGCCGAATATTACTTGGAATGTGAATTGGAACGAAATCGCCAATAGATAAGACCATTTTACAATTTGGGCCCAAGTTAGAAGCAGAGCCTAAGGTGTAAATTATCGATAGTCCATATCTCGGAAACTATAAGAGATAATGCAATTTGGCAACCGGCAATGTAATTAGCATGCCGAATATAACTTGGAATGTGAATTGGAACGAAATCGCCAATAGATAAGACCATTTTACAATTTGGGCCCAAGTTAGAAGCAGAGCCTAAGGTGTAAATTATCGATAGTCCATATCTCGGAAACTATAAGAGATAATGCAATTTGGCAACCGGCAATGTAATTAGCATGCCGAATATTACTTGGAATGTGAATTGGAACGAAATCGCCAATAGATAAGACCATTTTACAATTTGGGCCCAAGTTAGAAGCAGAGCCTAAGGTGTAAATTATCGATAGTCCATATCTCGGAAACTATAAGAGATAATGCAATTTGGCAACCGCCAATGTAATTAGCATGCCGAATATTACTTGGAATGTGAATTGGAACGAAATCGCCAATAGATAAGACCATTTTACAATTTGGGCCCAAGTTAGAAGCAGAGCCTAAGGTGTAAATTATCGATAGTCCATATCTCGGAAACTATAAGAGATAATGCAATTTGGCAACCGGCAATGTAATTAGCATGCCGAATATTACTTGGAATGTGAATTGGAACGAAATCGCCAATAGATAAGACCATTTTACAATTTGGGCCCAAGTTAGAAGCAGAGCCTAAGGTGTAAATTATCGATAGTCCATATCTCGGAAACTATAAGAGATAATGCAATTTGGCAACCGGCAATGTAATTAGCATGCCGAATATTACTTGGGATGTGAATTGGAACGAAATCGCCAATAGATAAGACCATTTTACAATTTGGGCCCAAGTTAGAAGCAGAGCCTAAGGTATAAATTATTGATAGTCCATATCTCGGAAACTATAAGAGATAATGCAATTTCGCAACCGGCAATGTAATTAGCATGCCGAATATCACTTGGAATGTGAATTGGGACGAAATCGCCAATAGATAAGACCATTTTACAATTTGGGCCCAAGTTAGAAGCAGAGCCTAAGGTGTAAATTATCGATAGTCCATATCTCGGAAACTATAAGAGATAATGCAATTTGGCAACCGGCAATGTAATTAGCATGCCGAATATTACTTGGAATGTGAATTGGAACGAAATCGCCAATAGATAAGACCATTTTACAATTTGGGCCCAAGTTAGAAGCAGAGCCTAAGGTGTAAATTATCGATAGTCCATATCTCGGAAACTATAAGAGATAATGCAATTTGGCAACCGGCAATGTAATTAGCATGCCGAATATTACTTGGAATGTGAATTGGAACGAAATCGCCAATAGATAAGACCATTTTACAATTTGGGCCCAAGTTAGAAGCAGAGCCTATGGTGTAAATTATCGATAGTCTATATCTCGGAAACTATAAGAGATAATGCAATTTGGCAACCGGCAATGTAATTAGCATGCCGAATATTACTTGGAATGTGAATTGGAACGAAATCGCCAATAGATAAGACCATTTTACAATTTGGGCCCAAGTTAGAAGCAGAGCCTAAGGTGTAAATTATCGATAGTCCATATCTCGGAAACTATAAGAGATAATGCAATTTGGCAACCGGCAATGTAATTAGCATGCCGAATATTACTTGGAATGTGAATTGGAACGAAATCGCCAACAGGTAAGACCATTTTACAATTTGGTCCCAAGTTAGAAGCAGAGCCTAAGGTGTAAATTATCGATAGTCCATATCTCGGAAACTATAAGAGATAATTCAATTTGGCAACCGGCAATGTAATTAGCATGCCGAATATTACTTGGAATGTGAATTGGAACGAAATCGCCAATAGATAAGACCATTTTACAATTTGGGCCCAAGTTAGAAGCAGAGCCTAAGGTGTAAATTATCGATAGTCCATATCTCGGAAACTATAAGAGATAATGCAATTTGGCAACCGGCAATGTAATTAGCATGCCGAATATTACTTGGAATGTGAATTGGAACGAAATCGCCAATAGATAAGGCCATTTTACAATTTGGGAGCAAGTTAGAAGCAGAGCCTAAGGTGTAAATTATCGATAGTCCATATCTCGGAAACTATAAGAGATAATGCAATTTGGCAACCGGCAATGTAATTAGCATGCCGAATATTACTTGGAATGTGAATTGGAACGAAATCGCCAATAGATAAGACCATTTTACAATTTGGGCCCAAGTTAGAAGCAGAGCCTATGGTGTAAATTATCGATAGTCCATATCTCGGAAACTATAAGAGATAATGCAATTTGGCAACCGGCAATGTAATTAGCATGCCGAATATTACTTGGAATGTGAATTGGAACGAAATCGCCAATAGATAAGACCATTTTACAATTTGGGCCCAAGTTAGAAGCAGAGCCTAAGGTGTAAATTATCGATAGTCCATATCTCGGAAACTATAAGAGATAATGCAATTTGGCAACCGGCAATGTAATTAGCATGCCGAATATTACTTGGAATGTGAATTGGAACGAAATCGCCAATAGATAAGACCATTTTACAATTTGGGCCCAAGTTAGAAGCAGAGCCTAAGGTGTAAATTATCGATAGCCCATATCTCGGAAACTATAAGAGATAATGCAATTTGGCAACCGGCAATGTAATTAGCATGCCGAATATTACTTGGAATGTGAATTGGAACGAAATCGCCAATAGATAAGACCATTTTACAATTTGGGCCCAAGTTAGAAGCAGAGCCTAAGGTGTAAATTATTGATAGTCCATATGTCGGAAACTATAAGAGATAATGCAATTTGGCAACCGGCAATGTAATTAGCATGCCGAATATTACTTGGAATGTGAATTGGAACGAAATCGCCAATAGGTAAGACCATTTTACAATTTGGGCCCAAGTTAGAAGCAGAGCCTAAGGTGTAAATTATCGATAGTCCATATCTCGGAAACTATAAGAGATAATGCAATTTGGCAACCGCCAATGTAATTAGCATGCCGAATATTACTTGGAATGTGAATTGGAACGAAATCGCCAATAGATAAGACCATTTTACAATTTGGGCCCAAGTTAGAAGCAGAGCCTAAGGTGTAAATTATCGATAGTCCATATCTCGGAAACTATAAGAGATAATGCAATTTGGCAACCGGCAATGTAATTAGCATGCCGAATATAACTTGGAATGTGAATTGGAACGAAATCGCCAATAGATAAGACCATTTTACAATTTGGGCCCAAGTTAGAAGCAGAGCCTAAGGTGTAAATTATCGATAGTCCATATCTCGGAAACTATAAGAGATAATGCAATTTGGCAACCGGCAATGTAATTAGCATGCCGAATATTACTTGGAATGTGAATTGGAACGAAATCGCCAATAGATAAGACCATTTTTACAATTTGGGCCCAAGTTAGAAGCAGAGCCTAAGGTGTAAATTATCGATAGTCCCATATCTCGGAAACTATAAGAGATAATGCAATTTGGCAACCGCCAATGTAATTAGCATGCCGAATATTACTTGGAATGTGAATTGGAACGAAATCGCCAATAGATAAGACCATTTTACAATTTGGGCCCAAGTTAGAAGCAGAGCCTAAGGTGTAAATTATCGATAGTCCATATCTCGGAAACTATAAGAGATAATGCAATTTGGCAACCGGCAATGTAATTAGCATGCCGAATATTACTTGGAATGTGAATTGGAACGAAATCGCCAATAGATAAGACCATTTTACAATTTGGGCCCAAGTTAGAAGCAGAGCCTAAGGTGTAAATTATCGATAGTCCATATCTCGGAAACTATAAGAGATAATGCAATTTGGCAACCGGCAATGTAATTAGCATGCCGAATATTACTTGGAATGTGAATTGCAACGAAATCGCCAATAGATAAGACCATTTTACAATTTGGGCCCAAGTTAGAAGCAGAGCCTAAGGTGTAAATTATCGATAGTCCATATCTCGGAAACTATAAGAGATAATGCAATTTGGCAACCGGCAATGTAATTAGCATGCCGAATATTACTTGGAATGTGAATTGGAACGAAATCGCCAATAGATAAGACCATTTTACAATTTGGGCCCAAGTTAGAAGCAGAGCCTATGGTGTAAATTATCGATAGTCCATATCTCGGAAACTATAAGAGATAATGCAATTTGGCAACCGGCAATGTAATTAGCATGCCGAATATTACTTGGAATGTGAATTGGAACGAAATCGCCAATAGATAAGAACCATTTTACAATTTGGGCCCAAGTTAGAAGCAGAGCCTAAGGTGTAAATTATCGATAGTCCATATCTCGGAAACTATAAGAGATAATGCAATTTGGCAACCGGCAATGTAATTAGCATGCCGAATATTACTTGGAATGTGAATTGCAACGAAATCGCCAATAGATAAGACCATTTTACAATTTGGGTCCAAGTTAGAAGCAGAGCCTAAGGTGTAGATTATCGATAGTCCATATCTCGGAAACTATAAGAGATAATGCAATTTGGCAACCGGCAATGTAATTAGCATGCCGAATATTACTTGGGATGTGAATTGGAACGAAATCGCCAATAGATAAGACCATTTTACAATTTGGGCCCAAGTTAGAAGCAGAGCCTAAGGTATAAATTATTGATAGTCCATATCTCGGAAACTATAAGAGATAATGCAATTTCGCAACCGGCAATGTAATTAGCATGCCGAATATCACTTGGAATGTGAATTGGGACGAAATCGCCAATAGATAAGACCATTTTACAATTTGGGCCCAAGTTAGAAGCAGAGCCTAAGGTGTAAATTATCGATAGTCCATATCTCGGAAACTATAAGAGATAATGCAATTTGGCAACCGGCAATGTAATTAGCATGCCGAATATTACTTGGAATGTGAATTGGAACGAAATCGCCAATAGATAAGACCATTTTACAATTTGGGCCCAAGTTAGAAGCAGAGCCTAAGGTGTAAATTATCGATAGTCCATATCTCGGAAACTATAAGAGATAATGCAATTTGGCAACCGGCAATGTAATTAGCATGCCGAATATTACTTGGAATGTGAATTGGATCGAAATCGCCAATAGATAAGACCATTTTACAATTTGGGCCCAAGTTAGAAGCAGAGCCTATGGTGTAAATTATCGATAGTCTATATCTCGGAAACTATAAGAGATAATGCAATTTGGCAACCGGCAATGTAATTAGCATGCCGAATATTACTTGGAATGTGAATTGGAACGAAATCGCCAATAGATAAGACCATTTTACAATTTGGGCCCAAGTTAGAAGCAGAGCCTAAGGTTTAAATTATCGATAGTCCATATCTCGGAAACTATAAGAGATAATGCAATTTGGCAACCGGCAATGTAATTAGCATGCCGAATATTACTTGGAATGTGAATTGGAACGAAATCGCCAACAGGTAAGACCATTTTACAATTTGGTCCCAAGTTAGAAGCAGAGCCTAAGGTGTAAATTATCGATAGTCCATATCTCGGAAACTATAAGAGATAATTCAATTTGGCAACCGGCAATGTAATTAGCATGCCGAATATTACTTGGAATGTGAATTGGAACGAAATCGCCAATAGATAAGACCATTTTACAATTTGGGCCCAAGTTAGAAGCAGAGCCTAAGGTGTAAATTATCGATAGTCCATATCTCGGAAACTATAAGAGATAATGCAGTTTGGCAACCGGCAATGTAATTAGCATGCCGAATATTACTTGGAATGTGAATTGGAACGAAATCGCCAATAGATAAGGCCATTTTACAATTTGGGAGCAAGTTAGAAGCAGAGCCTAAGGTGTAAATTATCGATAGTCCATATCTCGGAAACTATAAGAGATAATGCAATTTGGCAACCGGCAATGTAATTAGCATGCCGAATATTACTTGGAATGTGAATTGGAACGAAATCGCCAATAGATAAGACCATTTTACAATTTGGGCCCAAGTTAGAAGCAGAGCCTATGGTGTAAATTATCGATAGTCCATATCTCGGAAACTATAAGAGATAATGCAATTTGGCAACCGGCAATGTAATTAGCATGCCGAATATTACTTGGAATGTGAATTGCAACGAAATAGCCAATAGATAAGACCATTTTACAATTTGGGCCCAAGTTAGAAGCAGAGCCTAAGGTGTAAATTATCGATAGTCCATATCTCGGAAACTATAAGAGATAATGCAATTTGGCAACCGGCAATGTAATTAGCATGCCGAATATTACTTGGAATGTGAATTGGAACGAAATCGCCAATAGATAAGACCATTTTACAATTTGGGCCCAAGTTAGAAGCAGAGCCTAAGGTGTAAATTATTGATAGTCCATATCTCGGAAACTATAAGAGATAATGCAATTTCGAAACCGGCAATGTAATTAGCATGCCGAATATCACTTGGAATGTGAATTGGGACGAAATCGCCAATAGATAAGACCATTTTACAATTTGGGCAAAAGTTAGAAGCAGAGCCTAAGGTGTAAATTATCGATAGTCCATATCTCGGAAACTATAAGAGATAATGCAATTTGGCAACCGGCAATGTAATTAGCATGCCGAATATTACTTGGAATGTGAATTGGAACGAAATCGCCAATAGATAAGACCATTTTACAATTTGGGCCCAAGTTAGAAGCAGAGATTAAGGTGTAAATTATCGATAGTCCATATCTCGGAAACTATAAGAGATAATGCAATTTGGCAACAGGCAATGTAATTAGCATGCCGAATATTACTTGGAATGTGAATTGGAACGAAATCGCCAATAGATAAGACCATTTTACAATTTGGGCCCAAGTTAGAAGCAGAGCCTAAGGTGTAAATTATTGATAGTCCAAATCTCGGAAACTATAAGAGATAATGCAATTTCGCAACCGGCAATGTAATTAGCATGCCGAATATCACTTGGAATGTGAATTGGGACGAAATCGCCAATAGATAAGACCATTTTACAATTTGGGCCCAAGTTAGAAGCAGAGCCTAAGGTGTAAATAATCGATAGTCCATATCTCGGAAACTATAAGAGATAATGCAATTTGGCAACCGGCAATGTAATTAGCATGCCGAATATTACTTGGAATGTGAATTGGAACGAAATCGCCAATAGATAAGACCATTTTACAATTTGGGCCCAAGTTAGAAGCAGAGCCTAAGGTGTAAATTATCGATAGTCCATATCTCGGAAACTATAAGAGATAATGCAATTTGGCAACCGGCAATGTAATTAGCATGCCGAATATTACTTGGAGTGTGAATTGGAACGAAATCGCCAATAGGTAAGACCATTTTACAATTTGGGCCCAAGTTAGAAGCAGAGCCTAAGGTGTAAATTATCGATAGTCCATATCTCGGAAACTATAAGAGATAATGCAATTTGGTAACCGGCAATGTAATTAGCATGCCGAATATCACTTGGAATGTGAATTGGGACGAAATCGCCAATAGATAAGACCATTTTACAATTTGGGCCCAAGTTAGAAGCAGAGCCTAAGGTGTAAATAATCGATAGTCCATATCTCGGAAACTATAAGAGATAATGCAATTTGGCAACCGGCAATGTAATTAGCATGCCGAATATTACTTGCAATGTGAATTGGAACGAAATCGCCAATAGATAAGACCATTTTACAATTTGGGCCCAAGTTAGAAGCAGAGCCTAAGGTGTAAATTATCGATAGTCCATATCTCGGAAACTATAAGAGATAATGCAATTTGGCAACCGGCAATGTAATTAGCATGCCGAATATTACTTGGAGTGTGAATTGGAACGAAATCGCCAATAGGTAAGACCATTTTACAATTTGGGCCCAAGTTAGAAGCAGAGCCTAAGGTGTAAATTATCGATAGTCCATATCTCGGAAACTATAAGAGATAATGCAATTTCGCAACCGGCAATGTAATTAGCATGCCGAATATCACTTGGAATGTGAATTGGGACGAAATCGCCAATAGATAAGACCATTTTACAATTTGGGCCCAAGTTAGAAGCAGAGCCTAAGGTGTAAATAATCGATAGTCCATATCTCGGAAACTATAAGAGATAATGCAATTTGGCAACCGGCAATGTAATTAGCATGCCGAATATTACTTGGAATGTGAATTGGAACGAAATCGCCAATAGATAAGACCATTTTACAATTTGGGCCCAAGTTAGAAGCAGAGCCTAAGGTGTAAATTATCGATAGTCCATATCTCGGAAACTATAAGAGATAATGCAATTTGGCAACCGGCAATGTAATTAGCATGCCGAATATTACTTGGAGTGTGAATTGGAACGAAATCGCCAATAGGTAAGACCATTTTACAATTTGGGCCCAAGTTAGAAGCAGAGCCTAAGGTGTAAATTATCGATAGTCCATATCTCGGAAACTATAAGAGATAATGCAATTTGGCAACCGGCAATGTAATTAGCATGCCGAATATTACTTGGAATGTGAATTGCAACGAAATCGCCAATAGATAAGACCATTTTACAATTTGGGCCCAAGTTAGAAGCAGAGCCTAAGGTGTAAATTATCGATAGTCCATATCTCGGAAACTATAAGAGATAATGCAATTTGGCAACCGGCAATGTAATTAGCATGCCGAATATTACTTGGAATGTGAATTGGAACGAAATCGCCAATAGATAAGACCATTTTACAATTTGGGCCCAAGTTAGAAGCAGAGCCTAAGGTATAAATTATTGATAGTCCATATCTCGGAAACTATAAGAGATAATGCAATTTCGCAACCGGCAATGTAATTAGCATGCCGAATATCACTTGGAATGTGAATTGGGACGAAATCGCCAATAGATAAGACCATTTTACAATTTGGGCCCAAGTTAGAAGCAGAGCCTAAGGTGTAAATTATCGATAGTCCATATCTCGGAAACTATAAGAGATAATGCAATTTGGCAAACGGCAATGTAATTAGCATGCCGAATATTACTTGGAATGTGAATTGGAACGAAATCGCCAATAGATAAGACCATTTTACAATTTGGGCCCAAGTTAGAAGCAGAGCCTAAGGTGTAAATTATCGATAGTCCATATCTCGGAAACTATAAGAGATAATGCAATTTGGCAACCGGCAATGTAATTAGCATGCCGAATATTACTTGGAATGTGAATTGGAACGAAATCGCCAATAGATAAGACCATTTTACAATTTGGGCCCAAGTTAGAAGCAGAGATTAAGGTGTAAATTATCGATAGTCCATATCTCGGAAACTATAAGAGATAATGCAATTTGGCAACAGGCAATGTAATTAGCATGCCGAATATTACTTGGAATGTGAATTGGAACGAAATCGCCAATAGATAAGACCATTTTACAATTTGGGCCCAAGTTAGAAGCAGAGCCTAAGGTGTAAATTATCGATAGTCCATATGTCGGAAACTATAAGAGATAATGCAATTTGGCAACCAGCAATGTAATTAGCATGCCGAATATTACTTGGAATGTGAATTGGAACGAAATCGCCAATAGGTAAGACCATTTTACAATTTGGGCCCAAGTTAGAAGCAGAGCCTAAGGTGTAAATTATCGAAAGTCCATATCTCGGAAACTATAAGAGATAATGCAATTTGGCAACCGCCAATGTAATTAGCATGCCGAATATTACTTGGAATGTGAATTGGAACGAAATCGCCAATAGATAAGACCATTTTACAATTTGGGCCCAAGTTAGAAGCAGAGCCTAAGGTGTAAATTATCGATAGTCCATATCTCGGAAACTATAAGAGATAATGCAATTTGGCAACCGGCAATGTAATTAGCATGCCGAATATAACTTGGAATGTGAATTGGAACGAAATCGCCAATAGATAAGACCATTTTACAATTTGGGCCCAAGTTAGAAGCAGAGCCTAAGGTGTAAATTATCGATAGTCCATATCTCGGAAACTATAAGAGATAATGCAATTTGGCAACCGGCAATGTAATTAGCATGCCGAATATTACTTGGAATGTGAATTGGAACGAAATCGCCAATAGATAAGACCATTTTACAATTTGGGCCCAAGTTAGAAGCAGAGCCTAAGGTGTAAATTATCGATAGTCCATATCTCGGAAACTATAAGAGATAATGCAATTTGGCAACCGGCAATGTAATTAGCATGCCGAATATTACTTGGAATGTGAATTGGAACGAAATCGCCAATAGATAAGACCATTTTACAATTTGGGCCCAAGTTAGAAGCAGAGCCTAAGGTGTAAATTATTGATAGTCCATATCTCGGAAACTATAAGAGATAATGCAATTTCGCAACCGGCAATGTAATTAGCATGCCGAATATCACTTGGAATGTGAATTGGGACGAAATCGCCAATAGATAAGACCATTTTACAATTTGGGCCCAAGTTAGAAGCAGAGCCTAAGGTGTAAATAATCGATAGTCCATATCTCGGAAACTATAAGAGATAATGCAATTTGGCAACCGGCAATGTAATTAGCATGCCGAATATTACTTGGAATGTGAATTGGAACGAAATCGCCAATAGATAAGACCATTTTACAATTTGGGCCCAAGTTAGAAGCAGAGCCTAAGGTGTAAATTATCGATAGTCCATATCACTGAAACTATAAGAGATAATGCAATTTGGCAACCGGCAATGTAATTAGCATGCCGAATATTACTTGGAGTGTGAATTGGAACGAAATCGCCAATAGGTAAGACCATTTTACAATTTGGGCCCAAGTTAGAAGCAGAGCCTAAGGTGTAAATTATCGATAGTCCATATCTCGGAAACTATAAGAGATAATGCAATTTGGCAACCGGCAATGTAATTAGCATGCCGAATATCACTTGGAATGTGAATTGGGACGAAATCGCCAATAGATAAGACCATTTTACAATTTGGGCCCAAGTTAGAAGCAGAGCCTAAGGTGTAAATTATCGATAGTCCATATCTCGGAAACTATAAGAGATAATGCAATTTGGCAACCGGCAATGTAATTAGCATGCCGAATATTACTTGGAATGTGAATTGGAACGAAATCGCCAATAGATAAGACCATTTTACAATTTGGGCCCAAGTTAGAAGCAGAGCCTAAGGTATAAATTATTGATAGTCCATATCTCGGAAACTATAAGAGATAATGCAATTTCGCAACCGGCAATGTAATTAGCATGCCGAATATCACTTGGAATGTGAATTGGGACGAAATCGCCAATAGGTAAGACCATTTTACAATTTGGGCCCAAGTTAGAAGCAGAGCCTAAGGTGTAAATTATCGATAGTCCATATCTCGGAAACTATAAGAGATAATGCAATTTGGCAACCGGCAATGTAATTAGCATGCCGAATATTACTTGGAATGTGAATTGCAACGAAATCGCCAATAGATAAGACCATTTTACAATTTGGGCCCAAGTTAGAAGCAGAGCCTAAGGTGTAAATTATCGATAGTCCATATCTCGGAAACTATAAGAGATAATGCAATTTGGCAACCGGCAATGTAATTAGCATGCCGAATATTACTTGGAATGTGAATTGGAACGAAATCGCCAATAGATAAGACCATTTTACAATTTGGGCCCAAGTTAGAAGCAGAGCCTAAGGTGTAAATTATTGATAGTCCATATCTCGGAAACTATAAGAGATAATGCAATTTCGAAACCGGCAATGTAATTAGCATGCCGAATATCACTTGGAATGTGAATTGGGACGAAATCGCCAATAGATAAGACCATTTTACAATTTGGGCAAAAGTTAGAAGCAGAGCCTAAGGTGTAAATTATCGATAGTCCATATCTCGGAAACTATAAGAGATAATGCAATTTGGCAACCGGCAATGTAATTAGCATGCCGAATATTACTTGGAATGTGAATTGGAACGAAATCGCCAATAGATAAGACCATTTTACAATTTGGGCCCAAGTTAGAAGCAGAGATTAAGGTGTAAATTATCGATAGTCCATATCTCGGAAACTATAAGAGATAATGCAATTTGGCAACAGGCAATGTAATTAGCATGCCGAATATTACTTGGAATGTGAATTGGAACGAAATCGCCAATAGATAAGACCATTTTACAATTTGGGCCCAAGTTAGAAGCAGAGCCTAAGGTGTAAATTATCGATAGTCCATATGTCGGAAACTATAAGAGATAATGCAATTTGGCAACCGGCAATGTAATTAGCATGCCGAATATTACTTGGAATGTGAATTGGAACGAAATCGCCAATAGGTCAGACCATTTTACAATTTGGGCCCAAGTTAGAAGCAGAGCCTAAGGTGTAAATTATCGATAGTCCATATCTCGGAAACTATAAGAGATAATGCAATTTGGTAACCGCCAATGTAATTAGCATGCCGAATATTACTTGGAATGTGAATTGGAACGAAATCGCCAATAGATAAGACCATTTTACAATTTGGGCCCAAGTTAGAAGCAGAGCCTAAGGTGTAAATTATCGATAGTCCATATCTCGGAAACTATAAGAGATAATGCAATTTGGCAACCGGCAATGTAATTAGCATGCCGAATATTACTTGGAATGTGAATTGGAACGAAATCGCCAATAGATAAGACCATTTTACAATTTGGGCCCAAGTTAGAAGCAGAGCCAAAGGTGTAAATTATCGATAGTCCATATCTCGGAAACTATAAGAGATAATGCAATTTGGCAACCGGCAATGTAATTAGCATGCCGAATATTACTTGGAATGTGAATTGGAACGAAATCGCCAATAGATAAGACCATTTTACAATTTGGGCCCAAGTTAGAAGCAGAGATTAAGGTGTAAATTATCGATAGTCCATATCTCGGAAACTATAAGAGATAATGCAATTTGGCAACCGGCAATGTAATTAGCATGCCGAATATTACTTGGAGTGTGAATTGGAACGAAATCGCCAATAGGTAAGACCATTTTACAATTTGGGCCCAAGTTAGAAGCAGAGCCTAAGGTGTAAATTATCGATAGTCCATATCTCGGAAACTATAAGAGATAATGCAATTTCGCTACCGGCAATGTAATTAGCATGCCGAATATTACTTGGAATGTGAATTGGAACGAAATCGCCAATAGGTAAGACCATTTTACAATTTGGGCCCAAGTTAGAAGCAGAGCCTAAGGTGTAAATTATCGATAGTCCATATCTCGGAAACTATAAGAGATAATGCAATTTGGCAACCGGCAATGTAATTAGCATGCCGAATATTACTTGGAGTGTGAATTGGAACGAAATCGCCAATAGGTAAGACCATTTTACAATTTGGGCCCAAGTTAGAAGCAGAGCCTAAGGTGTAAATTATCGATAGTCCATACCTCGGTAACTATAAGAGATAATGCAATTTCGCTACCGGCAATGTAATTAGCATGCCGAATATCACTTGGAATGTGAATTGGGACGAAATCGCCAATAGATAAGACCATTTTACAATTTGGGCCCAAGTTAGAAGCAGAGCCTAAGGTGTAAATAATCGATAGTCCATATCTCGGAAACTATAAGAGATAATGCAATTTGGCAACCGGCAATGTAATTAGCATGCCGAATATTACTTGGAATGTGAATTGGAACGAAATCGCCAATAGATAAGACCATTTTACAATTTGGGCCCAAGTTAGAAGCAGAGCCTAAGGTGTAAATTATCGATAGTCCATATCTCGGAAACTATAAGAGATAATGCAATTTGGCAACCGGCAATGTAATTAGCATGCCGAATATTACTTGGAGTGTGAATTGGAACGAAATCGCCAATAGGTAAGACCATTTTACAATTTGGGCCCAAGTTAGAAGCAGAGCCTAAGGTGTAAATTATCGATAGTCCATATCTCGGAAACTATAAGAGATAATGCAATTTGGCAACCGGCAATGTAATTAGCATGCCGAATATTACTTGGATTGTGAATTGGAACGAAATCGCCAATAGATAAGACCATTTTACAATTTGGGCCCAAGTTCGAAGCAGAGCCAAAGGTGTAAATTATCGATAGTCCATATCTCGGAAACTATAAGAGATAATGCAATTTGGCAACCGGCAATGTAATTAGCATGCCGAATATTACTTGGAATGTGAATTGGAACGAAATCGCCAATAGATAAGACCATTTTACAATTTGGGCCCAAGTTAAAAGCAGAGATTAAGGTGTAAATTATCGATAGTCCATATCTCGGAAACTATAAGAGATAATGCAATTTGGCAACAGGCAATGTAATTAGCATGCCGAATATTACTTGGAATGTGAATTGGAACGAAATCGCCAATAGATAAGACCATTTTACAATTTGGGCCCAAGTTAGAAGCAGAGCCTAAGGTGTAAATTATCGATAGTCCATATGTCGGAAACTATAAGAGATAATGCAATTTGGCAACCGGCAATGTAATTAGCATGCCGAATATTACTTGGAATGTGAATTGGAACGAAATCGCCAATAGGTAAGACCATTTTACAATTTGGGCCCAAGTTAGAAGCAGAGCCTAAGGTGTAAATTATCGATAGTCCATATCTCGGAAACTATAAGAGATAATGCAATTTGGCAACCGCCAATGTAATTAGCATGCCGAATATTACTTGGAATGTGAATTGGAACGAAATCGCCAATAGATAAGACCATTTTACAATTTGGGCCCAAGTTAGAAGCAGAGCCTAAGGTGTAAATTATCGATAGTCCATATCTCGGAAACTATAAGAGATAATGCAATTTGGCAACCGGCAATGTAATTAGCATGCCGAATATAACTTGGAATGTGAATTGGAACGAAATCGCCAATAGATAAGACCATTTTACAATTTGGGCCCAAGTTAGAAGCAGAGCCTAAGGTGTAAATTATCGATAGTCCATATCTCGGAAACTATAAGAGATAATGCAATTTGGCAACCGGCAATGTAATTAGCATGCCGCATATTACTTGGAATGTGAATTGGAACGAAATCGCCAATAGATAAGACCATTTTATAATTTGGGCCCAAGTTAGAAGCAGAGCCTAAGGTGTAAATTATCGATAGTCCATATCTCGGAAACTATAAGAGATAATGCAATTTGGCAACCGGCAATGTAATTAGCATGCCGAATATTACTTGGAAAGTGAATTGGAACGAAATCGCCAATAGATAAGACCATTTTACAATTTGGGCCCAAGTTAGAAGCAGAGCCTAAGGTGTAAATTATTGATAGTCCATATCTCGGAAACTATAAGAGATAATGCAATTTCGCAACCGGCAATGTAATTAGCATGCCGAATATCACTTGGAATGTGAATTGGGACGAAATCGCCAATAGATAAGACCATTTTACAATTTGGGCCCAAGTTAGAAGCAGAGCCTAAGGTGTAAATAATCGATAGTCCATATCTCGGAAACTATAAGAGATAATGCAATTTGGCAACCGGCAATGTAATTAGCATGCCGAATATTACTTGGAATGTGAATTGGAACGAAATCGCCAATAGATAAGACCATTTTACAATTTGGGCCCAAGTAAGAAGCAGAGCCTAAGGTGTAAATTATCGATAGTCCATATCTCGGAAACTATAAGAGATAATGCAATTTGGCAACCGGCAATGTAATTAGCATGCCGAATATTACTTGGAGTGTGAATTGGAACGAAATCGCCAATAGGTAAGACCATTTTACAATTTGGGCCCAAGTTAGAAGCAGAGCCTAAGGTGTAAATTATCGATAGTCCATATCTCGGAAACTATAAGAGATAATGCAATTTGGTAACCGGCAATGTAATTAGCATGCCGAATATCACTTGGAATGTGAATTGGGACGAAATCGCCAATAGATAAGACCATTTTACAATTTGGGCCCAAGTTAGAAGCAGAGCCTAAGGTGTAAATAATCGATAGTCCATATCTCGGAAACTATAAGAGATAATGCAATTTGGCAACCGGCAATGTAATTAGCATGCCGAATATTACTTGGAATGTGAATTGGAACGAAATCGCCAATAGATAAGACCATTTTACAATTTGGGCCCAAGTTAGAAGCAGAGATTAAGGTGTAAATTATCGATAGTCCATATCTCGGAAACTATAAGAGATAATGCAATTTGGCAACCGGCAATGTAATTAGCATGCCGAATATTACTTGGAGTGTGAATTGGAACGAAATCGCCAATAGGTAAGACCATTTTACAATTTGGGCCCAAGTTAGAAGCAGAGCCTAAGGTGTAAATTATCGATAGTCCATATCTCGGAAACTATAAGAGATAATGCAATTTCGCAACCGGCAATGTAATTAGCATGCCGAATATCACTTGGAATGTGAATTGGGACGAAATCGCCAATAGATAAGACCATTTTACAATTTGGGCCCAAGTTAGAAGCAGAGCCTAAGGTGTAAATAATCGATAGTCCATATCTCGGAAACTATAAGAGATAATGCAATTTGGCAACCGGCAATGTAATTAGCATGCCGAATATTACTTGGAATGTGAATTGGAACGAAATCGCCAATAGATAAGACCATTTTACAATTTGGGCCCAAGTTAGAAGCAGAGCCTAAGGTGTAAATTATCGATAGTCCATATCTCGGAAACTATAAGAGATAATGCAATTTGGCAACCGGCAATGTAATTAGCATGCCGAATATTACTTGGAGTGTGAATTGGAACGAAATCGCCAATAGGTAAGACCATTTTACAATTTGGGCCCAAGTTAGAAGCAGAGCCTAAGGTGTAATTTATCGATAGTCCATATCTCGGAAACTATAAGAGATAATGCAATTTGGCAACCGGCAATGTAATTAGCATGCCGAATATTACTTGGAATGTGAATTGGAACGAAATCGCCAATAGATAAGACCATTTTACAATTTGGGCCCAAGTTAGAAGCAGAGCCAAAGGTGTAAATTATCGATAGTCCATATCTCGGAAACTATAAGAGATAATGCAATTTGGCAACCGGCAATGTAATTAGCATGCCGAATATTACTTGGAATGTGAATTGGAACGAAATCGCCAATAGATAAGACCATTTTACAATTTGGGCCCAAGTTAGAAGCAGAGCCTAAGGTGTAAATTATCGATAGTCCATATCTCGGAAACTATAAGAGATAATGCAATTTGGCAACCGGCAATGTAATTAGCATGCCGAATATTACTTGGAATGTGAATTGGAACGAAATCGCCAATAGATAAGACCATTTTACAATTTGGGCCCAAGTTAGAAGCAGAGCCTAAGGTGTAAATTATTGATAGTCCATATCTCGGAAACTATAAGAGATAATGCAATTTCGCAACCGGCAATGTAATTAGCATGCCGAATATCACCTGGAATGTGAATTGGGACGAAACCGCCAATAGATAAGACCATTTTACAATTTGGGCCCAAGTTAGAAGCAGAGCCTAAGGTGTAAATTATCGATAGTCCATATCTCGGAAACTATAAGAGATAATGCAATTTGGCAACCGGCAATGTAATTAGCATGCCGAATATTACTTGGAATGTGAATTGGAACGAAATCGCCAATAGATAAGACCATTTTACAATTTGGGCCCAAGTTAGAAGCAGAGCCTAAGGTGTAAATTATCGATAGTCCATATCTCGGAAACTATAAGAGATAATGCAATTTGGCAACCGGCAATGTAATTAGCATGCCGAATATTACTTGGAATGTGAATTGCAACGAAATCGCCAATAGATAAGACCATTTTACAATTTGGGCCCAAGTTAGAAGCAGAGCCTAAGGTGTAAATTATCGATAGTCCATATCTCGGAAACTATAAGAGATAATGCAATTTGGCAACCGGCAATGTAATTAGCATGCCGAATATTACTTGGAATGTGAATTGGAACGAAATCGCCAACAGGTAAGACCATTTTACAATTTGGTCCCAAGTTAGAAGCAGAGCCTAAGGTGTAAATTATCGATAGTCCATATCTCGGAAACTATAAGAGATAATTCAATTTGGCAACCGGCAATGTAATTAGCATGCCGAATATTACTTGGAATGTGAATTGGAACGAAATCGCCAATAGATAAGACCATTTTACAATTTGGGCCCAAGTTAGAAGCAGAGCCTAAGGTGTAAATTATCGATAGTCCATATCTCGGAAACTATAAGAGATAATGCAGTTTGGCAACCGGCAATGTAATTAGCATGCCGAATATTACTTGGAATGTGAATTGGAACGAAATCGCCAATAGATAAGGCCATTTTACAATTTGGGAGCAAGTTAGAAGCAGAGCCTAAGGTGTAAATTATCGATAGTCCATATCTCGGAAACTATAAGAGATAATGCAATTTGGCAACCGGCAATGTAATTAGCATGCCGAATATTACTTGGAATGTGAATTGGAACGAAATCGCCAATAGATAAGACCATTTTACAATTTGGGCCCAAGTTAGAAGCAGAGCCTATGGTGTAAATTATCGATAGTCCATATCTCGGAAACTATAAGAGATAATGCAATTTGGCAACCGGCAATGTAATTAGCATGCCGAATATTACTTGGAATGTGAATTGCAACGAAATCGCCAATAGATAAGACCATTTTACAATTTGGGCCCAAGTTAGAAGCAGAGCCTAAGGTGTAAATTATCGATAGTCCATATCTCGGAAACTATAAGAGATAATGCAATTTGGCAACCGGCAATGTAATTAGCATGCCGAATATTACTTGGAATGTGAATTGGAACGAAATCGCCAATAGATAAGACCATTTTACAATTTGGGCCCAAGTTAGAAGCAGAGCCTAAGGTGTAAATTATTGATAGTCCATATCTCGGAAACTATAAGAGATAATGCAATTTCGAAACCGGCAATGTAATTAGCATGCCGAATATCACTTGGAATGTGAATTGGGACGAAATCGCCAATAGATAAGACCATTTTACAATTTGGGCAAAAGTTAGAAGCAGAGCCTAAGGTGTAAATTATCGATAGTCCATATCTCGGAAACTATAAGAGATAATGCAATTTGGCAACCGGCAATGTAATTAGCATGCCGAATATTACTTGGAATGTGAATTGGAACGAAATCGCCAATAGATAAGACCATTTTACAATTTGGGCCCAAGTTAGAAGCAGAGATTAAGGTGTAAATTATCGATAGTCCATATCTCGGAAACTATAAGAGATAATGCAATTTGGCAACAGGCAATGTAATTAGCATGCCGAATATTACTTGGAATGTGAATTGGAACGAAATCGCCAATAGATAAGACCATTTTACAATTTGGGCCCAAGTTAGAAGCAGAGCCTAAGGTGTAAATTATTGATAGTCCAAATCTCGGAAACTATAAGAGATAATGCAATTTCGCAACCGGCAATGTAATTAGCATGCCGAATATCACTTGGAATGTGAATTGGGACGAAATCGCCAATAGATAAGACCATTTTACAATTTGGGCCCAAGTTAGAAGCAGAGCCTAAGGTGTAAATAATCGATAGTCCATATCTCGGAAACTATAAGAGATAATGCAATTTGGCAACCGGCAATGTAATTAGCATGCCGAATATTACTTGGAATGTGAATTGGAACGAAATCGCCAATAGATAAGACCATTTTACAATTTGGGCCCAAGTTAGAAGCAGAGCCTAAGGTGTAAATTATCGATAGTCCATATCTCGGAAACTATAAGAGATAATGCAATTTGGCAACCGGCAATGTAATTAGCATGCCGAATATTACTTGGAGTGTGAATTGGAACGAAATCGCCAATAGGTAAGACCATTTTACAATTTGGGCCCAAGTTAGAAGCAGAGCCTAAGGTGTAAATTATCGATAGTCCATATCTCGGAAACTATAAGAGATAATGCAATTTGGTAACCGGCAATGTAATTAGCATGCCGAATATCACTTGGAATGTGAATTGGGACGAAATCGCCAATAGATAAGACCATTTTACAATTTGGGCCCAAGTTAGAAGCAGAGCCTAAGGTGTAAATAATCGATAGTCCATATCTCGGAAACTATAAGAGATAATGCAATTTGGCAACCGGCAATGTAATTAGCATGCCGAATATTACTTGCAATGTGAATTGGAACGAAATCGCCAATAGATAAGACCATTTTACAATTTGGGCCCAAGTTAGAAGCAGAGCCTAAGGTGTAAATTATCGATAGTCCATATCTCGGAAACTATAAGAGATAATGCAATTTGGCAACCGGCAATGTAATTAGCATGCCGAATATTACTTGGAGTGTGAATTGGAACGAAATCGCCAATAGGTAAGACCATTTTACAATTTGGGCCCAAGTTAGAAGCAGAGCCTAAGGTGTAAATTATCGATAGTCCATATCTCGGAAACTATAAGAGATAATGCAATTTCGCAACCGGCAATGTAATTAGCATGCCGAATATCACTTGGAATGTGAATTGGGACGAAATCGCCAATAGATAAGACCATTTTACAATTTGGGCCCAAGTTAGAAGCAGAGCCTAAGGTGTAAATAATCGATAGTCCATATCTCGGAAACTATAAGAGATAATGCAATTTGGCAACCGGCAATGTAATTAGCATGCCGAATATTACTTGGAATGTGAATTGGAACGAAATCGCCAATAGATAAGACCATTTTACAATTTGGGCCCAAGTTAGAAGCAGAGCCTAAGGTGTAAATTATCGATAGTCCATATCTCGGAAACTATAAGAGATAATGCAATTTGGCAACCGGCAATGTAATTAGCATGCCGAATATTACTTGGAGTGTGAATTGGAACGAAATCGCCAATAGGTAAGACCATTTTACAATTTGGGCCCAAGTTAGAAGCAGAGCCTAAGGTGTAAATTATCGATAGTCCATATCTCGGAAACTATAAGAGATAATGCAATTTGGCAACCGGCAATGTAATTAGCATGCCGAATATTACTTGGAATGTGAATTGCAACGAAATCGCCAATAGATAAGACCATTTTACAATTTGGGCCCAAGTTAGAAGCAGAGCCTAAGGTGTAAATTATCGATAGTCCATATCTCGGAAACTATAAGAGATAATGCAATTTGGCAACCGGCAATGTAATTAGCATGCCGAATATTACTTGGAATGTGAATTGGAACGAAATCGCCAATAGATAAGACCATTTTACAATTTGGGCCCAAGTTAGAAGCAGAGCCTAAGGTATAAATTATTGATAGTCCATATCTCGGAAACTATAAGAGATAATGCAATTTCGCAACCGGCAATGAAATTAGAATGCCGAATATCACTTGGAATGTGAATTGGGACGAAATCGCCAATAGATAAGACCATTTTACAATTTGGGCCCAAGTTAGAAGCAGAGCCTAAGGTGTAAATTATCGATAGTCCATATCTCGGAAACTATAAGAGATAATGCAATTTGGCAACCGGCAATGTAATTAGCATGCCGAATATTACTTGGAATGTGAATTGGAACGAAATCGCCAATAGATAAGACCATTTTACAATTTGGGCCCAAGTTAGAAGCAGAGCCTAAGGTGTAAATTATCGATAGTCCATATCTCGGAAACTATAAGAGATAATGCAATTTGGCAACCGGCAATGTAATTAGCATGCCGAATATTACTTGGAATGTGAATTGGAACGAAATCGCCAATAGATAAGACCATTTTACAATTTGGGCCCAAGTTAGAAGCAGAGATTAAGGTGTAAATTATCGATAGTCCATATCTCGGAAACTATAAGAGATAATGCAATTTGGCAACAGGCAATGTAATTAGCATGCCGAATATTACTTGGAATGTGAATTGGAACGAAATCGCCAATAGATAAGACCATTTTACAATTTGGGCCCAAGTTAGAAGCAGAGCCTAAGGTGTAAATTATCGATAGTCCATATGTCGGAAACTATAAGAGATAATGCAATTTGGCAACCAGCAATGTAATTAGCATGCCGAATATTACTTGGAATGTGAATTGGAACGAAATCGCCAATAGGTAAGACCATTTTACAATTTGGGCCCAAGTTAGAAGCAGAGCCTAAGGTGTAAATTATCGAAAGTCCATATCTCGGAAACTATAAGAGATAATGCAATTTGGCAACCGCCAATGTAATTAGCATGCCGAATATTACTTGGAATGTGAATTGGAACGAAATCGCCAATAGATAAGACCATTTTACAATTTGGGCCCAAGTTAGAAGCAGAGCCTAAGGTGTAAATTATCGATAGTCCATATCTCGGAAACTATAAGAGATAATGCAATTTGGCAACCGGCAATGTAATTAGCATGCCGAATATAACTTGGAATGTGAATTGGAACGAAATCGCCAATAGATAAGACCATTTTACAATTTGGGCCCAAGTTAGAAGCAGAGCCTAAGGTGTAAATTATCGATAGTCCATATCTCGGAAACTATAAGAGATAATGCAATTTGGCAACCGGCAATGTAATTAGCATGCCGAATATTACTTGGAATGTGAATTGGAACGAAATCGCCAATAGATAAGACCATTTTACAATTTGGGCCCAAGTTAGAAGCAGAGCCTAAGGTGTAAATTATCGATAGTCCATATCTCGGAAACTATAAGAGATAATGCAATTTCGCAACCGGCAATGTAATTAGCATGCCGAATATCACTTGGAATGTGAATTGGGACGAAATCGCCAATAGATAAGACCATTTTACAATTTGGGCCCAAGTTAGAAGCAGAGCCTAAGGTGTAAATAATCGATAGTCCATATCTCGGAAACTATAAGAGATAATGCAATTTGGCAACCGGCAATGTAATTAGCATGCCGAATATTACTTGGAATGTGAATTGGAACGAAATCGCCAATAGATAAGACCATTTTACAATTTGGGCCCAAGTTAGAAGCAGAGCCTAAGGTGTAAATTATCGATAGTCCATATCACTGAAACTATAAGAGATAATGCAATTTGGCAACCGGCAATGTAATTAGCATGCCGAATATTACTTGGAGTGTGAATTGGAACGAAATCGCCAATAGGTAAGACCATTTTACAATTTGGGCCCAAGTTAGAAGCAGAGCCTAAGGTGTAAATTATCGATAGTCCATATCTCGGAAACTATAAGAGATAATGCAATTTGGCAACCGGCAATGTAATTAGCATGCCGAATATCACTTGGAATGTGAATTGGGACGAAATCGCCAATAGATAAGACCATTTTACAATTTGGGCCCAAGTTAGAAGCAGAGCCTAAGGTGTAAATTATCGATAGTCCATATCTCGGAAACTATAAGAGATAATGCAATTTGGCAACCGGCAATGTAATTAGCATGCCGAATATTACTTGGAATGTGAATTGGAACGAAATCGCCAATAGATAAGACCATTTTACAATTTGGGCCCAAGTTAGAAGCAGAGCCTAAGGTATAAATTATTGATAGTCCATATCTCGGAAACTATAAGAGATAATGCAATTTCGCAACCGGCAATGTAATTAGCATGCCGAATATCACTTGGAATGTGAATTGGGACGAAATCGCCAATAGGTAAGACCATTTTACAATTTGGGCCCAAGTTAGAAGCAGAGCCTAAGGTGTAAATTATCGATAGTCCATATCTCGAAAACTATAAGAGATAATGCAATTTGGCAACCGGCAATGTAATTAGCATGCCGAATATTACTTGGAATGTGAATTGCAACGAAATCGCCAATAGATAAGACCATTTTACAATTTGGGCCCAAGTTAGAAGCAGAGCCTAAGGTGTAAATTATCGATAGTCCATATCTCGGAAACTATAAGAGATAATGCAATTTGGCAACCGGCAATGTAATTAGCATGCCGAATATCACTTGGAATGTGAATTGGGACGAAATCGCCAATAGATAAGACCATTTTACAATTTGGGCAAAAGTTAGAAGCAGAGCCTAAGGTGTAAATTATCGATAGTCCATATCTCGGAAACTATAAGAGATAATGCAATTTGGCAACCGGCAATGTAATTAGCATGCCGAATATTACTTGGAATGTGAATTGGAACGAAATCGCCAATAGATAAGACCATTTTACAATTTGGGCCCAAGTTAGAAGCAGAGATTAAGGTGTAAATTATCGATAGTCCATATCTCGGAAACTATAAGAGATAATGCAATTTGGCAACAGGCAATGTAATTAGCATGCCGAATATTACTTGGAATGTGAATTGGAACGAAATCGCCAATAGATAAGACCATTTTACAATTTGGGCCCAAGTTAGAAGCAGAGCCTAAGGTGTAAATTATCGATAGTCCATATGTCGGAAACTATAAGAGATAATGCAATTTGGCAACCGGCAATGTAATTAGCATGCCGAATATTACTTGGAATGTGAATTGGAACGAAATCGCCAATAGGTCAGACCATTTTACAATTTGGGCCCAAGTTAGAAGCAGAGCCTAAGGTGTAAATTATCGATAGTCCATATCTCGGAAACTATAAGAGATAATGCAATTTGGTAACCGCCAATGCAATTAGCATGCCGAATATTACTTGGAATGTGAATTGGAACGAAATCGCCAATAGATAAGACCATTTTACAATTTGGACCCAAGTTAGAAGCAGAGCCTAAGGTGTAAATTATCGATAGTCCATATCTCGGAAACTATAAGAGATAATGCAATTTGGCAACCGGCAATGTAATTAGCATGCCGAATATTACTTGGAATGTGAATTGGAACGAAATCGCCAATAGATAAGACCATTTTACAATTTGGGCCCAAGTTAGAAGCAGAGCCAAAGGTGTAAATTATCGATAGTCCATATCTCGGAAACTATAAGAGATAATGCAATTTGGCAACCGGCAATGTAATTAGCATGCCGAATATTACTTGGAATGTGAATTGGAACGAAATCGCCAATAGATAAGACCATTTTACAATTTGGGCCCAAGTTAGAAGCAGAGATTAAGGTGTAAATTATCGATAGTCCATATCTCGGAAACTATAAGAGATAATGCAATTTGGCAACCGGCAATGTAATTAGCATGCCGAATATTACTTGGAGTGTGAATTGGAACGAAATCGCCAATAGGTAAGACCATTTTACAATTTGGGCCCAAGTTAGAAGCAGAGCCTAAGGTGTAAATTATCGATAGTCCATATCTCGGAAACTATAAGAGATAATGCAATTTCGCTACCGGCAATGTAATTAGCATGCCGAATATTACTTGGAATGTGAATTGGAACGAAATCGCCAATAGGTAAGACCATTTTACAATTTGGGCCCAAGTTAGAAGCAGAGCCTAAGGTGTAAATTATCGATAGTCCATATCTCGGAAACTATAAGAGATAATGCAATTTGGCAACCGGCAATGTAATTAGCATGCCGAATATTACTTGGAGTGTGAATTGGAACGAAATCGCCAATAGGTAAGACCATTTTACAATTTGGGCCCAAGTTAGAAGCAGAGCCTAAGGTGTAAATTATCGATAGTCCATACCTCGGAAACTATAAGAGATAATGCAATTTCGCTACCGGCAATGTAATTAGCATGCCGAATATCACTTGGAATGTGAATTGGGACGAAATCGCCAATAGATAAGACCATTTTACAATTTGGGCCCAAGTTAGAAGCAGAGCCTAAGGTGTAAATAATCGATAGTCCATATCTCGGAAACTATAAGAGATAATGCAATTTGGCAACCGGCAATGTAATTAGCATGCCGAATATTACTTGGAATGTGAATTGGAACGAAATCGCCAATAGATAAGACCATTTTACAATTTGGGCCCAAGTTAGAAGCAGAGCCTAAGGTGTAAATTATCGATAGTCCATATCTCGGAAACTATAAGAGATAATGCAATTTGGCAACCGGCAATGTAATTAGCATGCCGAATATTACTTGGAGTGTGAATTGGAACGAAATCGCCAATAGGTAAGACCATTTTACAATTTGGGCCCAAGTTAGAAGCAGAGCCTAAGGTGTAAATTATCGATAGTCCATATCTCGGAAACTATAAGAGATAATGCAATTTGGCAACCGGCAATGTAATTAGCATGCCGAATATTACTTGGATTGTGAATTGGAACGAAATCGCCAATAGATAAGACCATTTTACAATTTGGGCCCAAGTTCGAAGCAGAGCCAAAGGTGTAAATTATCGATAGTCCATATCTCGGAAACTATAAGAGATAATGCAATTTGGCAACCGGCAATGTAATTAGCATGCCGAATATTACTTGGAATGTGAATTGGAACGAAATCGCCAATAGATAAGACCATTTTACAATTTGGGCCCAAGTTAAAAGCAGAGATTAAGGTGTAAATTATCGATAGTCCATATCTCGGAAACTATAAGAGATAATGCAATTTGGCAACAGGCAATGTAATTAGCATGCCGAATATTACTTGGAATGTGAATTGGAACGAAATCGCCAATAGATAAGACCATTTTACAATTTGGGCCCAAGTTAGAAGCAGAGCCTAAGGTGTAAATTATCGATAGTCCATATGTCGGAAACTATAAGAGATAATGCAATTTGGCAACCGGCAATGTAATTAGCATGCCGAATATTACTTGGAATGTGAATTGGAACGAAATCGCCAATAGGTAAGACCATTTTACAATTTGGGCCCAAGTTAGAAGCAGAGCCTAAGGTGTAAATTATCGATAGTCCATATCTCGGAAACTATAAGAGATAATGCAATTTGGCAACCGCCAATGTAATTAGCATGCCGAATATTACTTGGAATGTGAATTGGAACGAAATCGCCAATAGATAAGACCATTTTACAATTTGGGCCCAAGTTAGAAGCAGAGCCTAAGGTGTAAATTATCGATAGTCCATATCTCGGAAACTATAAGAGATAATGCAATTTGGCAACCGGCAATGTAATTAGCATGCCGAATATAACTTGGAATGTGAATTGGAACGAAATCGCCAATAGATAAGACCATTTTACAATTTGGGCCCAAGTTAGAAGCAGAGCCTAAGGTGTAAATTATCGATAGTCCATATCTCGGAAACTATAAGAGATAATGCAATTTGGCAACCGGCAATGTAATTAGCATGCCGCATATTACTTGGAATGTGAATTGGAACGAAATCGCCAATAGATAAGACCATTTTATAATTTGGGCCCAAGTTAGAAGCAGAGCCTAAGGTGTAAATTATCGATAGTCCATATCTCGGAAACTATAAGAGATAATGCAATTTGGCAACCGGCAATGTAATTAGCATGCCGAATATTACTTGGAAAGTGAATTGGAACGAAATCGCCAATAGATAAGACCATTTTACAATTTGGGCCCAAGTTAGAAGCAGAGCCTAAGGTGTAAATTATTGATAGTCCATATCTCGGAAACTATAAGAGATAATGCAATTTCGCAACCGGCAATGTAATTAGCATGCCGAATATCACTTGGAATGTGAATTGGGACGAAATCGCCAATAGATAAGACCATTTTACAATTTGGGCCCAAGTTAGAAGCAGAGCCTAAGGTGTAAATAATCGATAGTCCATATCTCGGAAACTATAAGAGATAATGCAATTTGGCAACCGGCAATGTAATTAGCATGCCGAATATTACTTGGAATGTGAATTGGAACGAAATCGCCAATAGATAAGACCATTTTACAATTTGGGCCCAAGTAAGAAGCAGAGCCTAAGGTGTAAATTATCGATAGTCCATATCTCGGAAACTATAAGAGATAATGCAATTTGGCAACCGGCAATGTAATTAGCATGCCGAATATTACTTGGAGTGTGAATTGGAACGAAATCGCCAATAGGTAAGACCATTTTACAATTTGGGCCCAAGTTAGAAGCAGAGCCTAAGGTGTAAATTATCGATAGTCCATATCTCGGAAACTATAAGAGATAATGCAATTTGGTAACCGGCAATGTAATTAGCATGCCGAATATCACTTGGAATGTGAATTGGGACGAAATCGCCAATAGATAAGACCATTTTACAATTTGGGCCCAAGTTAGAAGCAGAGCCTAAGGTGTAAATAATCGATAGTCCATATCTCGGAAACTATAAGAGATAATGCAATTTGGCAACCGGCAATGTAATTAGCATGCCGAATATTACTTGGAATGTGAATTGGAACGAAATCGCCAATAGATAAGACCATTTTACAATTTGGGCCCAAGTTAGAAGCAGAGATTAAGGTGTAAATTATCGATAGTCCATATCTCGGAAACTATAAGAGATAATGCAATTTGGCAACCGGCAATGTAATTAGCATGCCGAATATTACTTGGAGTGTGAATTGGAACGAAATCGCCAATAGGTAAGACCATTTTACAATTTGGGCCCAAGTTAGAAGCAGAGCCTAAGGTGTAAATTATCGATAGTCCATATCTCGGAAACTATAAGAGATAATGCAATTTCGCAACCGGCAATGTAATTAGCATGCCGAATATCACTTGGAATGTGAATTGGGACGAAATCGCCAATAGATAAGACCATTTTACAATTTGGGCCCAAGTTAGAAGCAGAGCCTAAGGTGTAAATAATCGATAGTCCATATCTCGGAAACTATAAGAGATAATGCAATTTGGCAACCGGCAATGTAATTAGCATGCCGAATATTACTTGGAATGTGAATTGGAACGAAATCGCCAATAGATAAGACCATTTTACAATTTGGGCCCAAGTTAGAAGCAGAGCCTAAGGTGTAAATTATCGATAGTCCATATCTCGGAAACTATAAGAGATAATGCAATTTGGCAACCGGCAATGTAATTAGCATGCCGAATATTACTTGGAGTGTGAATTGGAACGAAATCGCCAATAGGTAAGACCATTTTACAATTTGGGCCCAAGTTAGAAGCAGAGCCTAAGGTGTAATTTATCGATAGTCCATATCTCGGAAACTATAAGAGATAATGCAATTTGGCAACCGGCAATGTAATTAGCATGCCGAATATTACTTGGAATGTGAATTGGAACGAAATCGCCAATAGATAAGACCATTTTACAATTTGGGCCCAAGTTAGAAGCAGAGCCAAAGGTGTAAATTATCGATAGTCCATATCTCGGAAACTATAAGAGATAATGCAATTTGGCAACCGGCAATGTAATTAGCATGCCGAATATTACTTGGAATGTGAATTGGAACGAAATCGCCAATAGATAAGACCATTTTACAATTTGGGCCCAAGTTAGAAGCAGAGCCTAAGGTGTAAATTATCGATAGTCCATATCTCGGAAACTATAAGAGATAATGCAATTTGGCAACCGGCAATGTAATTAGCATGCCGAATATTACTTGGAATGTGAATTGGAACGAAATCGCCAATAGATAAGACCATTTTACAATTTGGGCCCAAGTTAGAAGCAGAGCCTAAGGTGTAAATTATTGATAGTCCATATCTCGGAAACTATAAGAGATAATGCAATTTCGCAACCGGCAATGTAATTAGCATGCCGAATATCACCTGGAATGTGAATTGGGACGAAACCGCCAATAGATAAGACCATTTTACAATTTGGGCCCAAGTTAGAAGCAGAGCCTAAGGTGTAAATTATCGATAGTCCATATCTCGGAAACTATAAGAGATAATGCAATTTGGCAACCGGCAATGTAATTAGCATGCCGAATATTACTTGGAATGTGAATTGGAACGAAATCGCCAATAGATAAGACCATTTTACAATTTGGGCCCAAGTTAGAAGCAGAGCCTAAGGTGTAAATTATCGATAGTCCATATCTCGGAAACTATAAGAGATAATGCAATTTGGCAACCGGCAATGTAATTAGCATGCCGAATATTACTTGGAATGTGAATTGCAACGAAATCGCCAATAGATAAGACCATTTTACAATTTGGGCCCAAGTTAGAAGCAGAGCCTAAGGTGTAAATTATCGATAGTCCATATCTCGGAAACTATAAGAGATAATGCAATTTGGCAACCGGCAATGTAATTAGCATGCCGAATATTACTTGGAATGTGAATTGGAACGAAATCGCCAATAGATAAGACCATTTTACAATTTGGGCCCAAGTTAGAAGCAGAGCCTAAGGTATAAATTATTGATAGTCCATATCTCGGAAACTATAAGAGATAATGCAATTTCGCAACCGGCAATGTAATTAGCATGCCGAATATCACTTGGAATGTGAATTGGGACGAAATCGCCAATAGGTAAGACCATTTTACAATTTGGGCCCAAGTTAGAAGCAGAGCCTAAGGTGTAAATTATCGATAGTCCATATCTCGGAAACTATAAGAGATAATGCAATTTGGCAACCGGCAATGTAATTAGCATGCCGAATATTACTTGGAATGTGAATTGCAACGAAATCGCCAATAGATAAGACCATTTTACAATTTGGGCCCAAGTTAGAAGCAGAGCCTAAGGTGTAAATTATCGATAGTCCATATCTCGGAAACTATAAGAGATAATGCAATTTGGCAACCGGCAATGTAATTAGCATGCCGAATATTACTTGGAAAGTGAATTGGAACGAAATCGCCAATAGATAAGACCATTTTACAATTTGGGCCCAAGTTAGAAGCAGAGCCTAAGGTGTAAATTATTGATAGTCCATATCTCGGAAACTATAAGAGATAATGCAATTTCGCAACCGGCAATGTAATTAGCATGCCGAATATCACTTGGAATGTGAATTGGGACGAAATCGCCAATAGATAAGACCATTTTACAATTTGGGCCCAAGTTAGAAGCAGAGCCTAAGGTGTAAATAATCGATAGTCCATATCTCGGAAACTATAAGAGATAATGCAATTTGGCAACCGGCAATGTAATTAGCATGCCGAATATTACTTGGAATGTGAATTGGAACGAAATCGCCAATAGATAAGACCATTTTACAATTTGGGCCCAAGTAAGAAGCAGAGCCTAAGGTGTAAATTATCGATAGTCCATATCTCGGAAACTATAAGAGATAATGCAATTTGGCAACCGGCAATGTAATTAGCATGCCGAATATTACTTGGAGTGTGAATTGGAACGAAATCGCCAATAGGTAAGACCATTTTACAATTTGGGCCCAAGTTAGAAGCAGAGCCTAAGGTGTAAATTATCGATAGTCCATATCTCGGAAACTATAAGAGATAATGCAATTTGGTAACCGGCAATGTAATTAGCATGCCGAATATCACTTGGAATGTGAATTGGGACGAAATCGCCAATAGATAAGACCATTTTACAATTTGGGCCCAAGTTAGAAGCAGAGCCTAAGGTGTAAATAATCGATAGTCCATATCTCGGAAACTATAAGAGATAATGCAATTTGGCAACCGGCAATGTAATTAGCATGCCGAATATTACTTGGAATGTGAATTGGAACGAAATCGCCAATAGATAAGACCATTTTACAATTTGGGCCCAAGTTAGAAGCAGAGATTAAGGTGTAAATTATCGATAGTCCATATCTCGGAAACTATAAGAGATAATGCAATTTGGCAACCGGCAATGTAATTAGCATGCCGAATATTACTTGGAGTGTGAATTGGAACGAAATCGCCAATAGGTAAGACCATTTTACAATTTGGGCCCAAGTTAGAAGCAGAGCCTAAGGTGTAAATTATCGATAGTCCATATCTCGGAAACTATAAGAGATAATGCAATTTCGCAACCGGCAATGTAATTAGCATGCCGAATATCACTTGGAATGTGAATTGGGACGAAATCGCCAATAGATAAGACCATTTTACAATTTGGGCCCAAGTTAGAAGCAGAGCCTAAGGTGTAAATAATCGATAGTCCATATCTCGGAAACTATAAGAGATAATGCAATTTGGCAACCGGCAATGTAATTAGCATGCCGAATATTACTTGGAATGTGAATTGGAACGAAATCGCCAATAGATAAGACCATTTTACAATTTGGGCCCAAGTTAGAAGCAGAGCCTAAGGTGTAAATTATCGATAGTCCATATCTCGGAAACTATAAGAGATAATGCAATTTGGCAACCGGCAATGTAATTAGCATGCCGAATATTACTTGGAGTGTGAATTGGAACGAAATCGCCAATAGGTAAGACCATTTTACAATTTGGGCCCAAGTTAGAAGCAGAGCCTAAGGTGTAATTTATCGATAGTCCATATCTCGGAAACTATAAGAGATAATGCAATTTGGCAACCGGCAATGTAATTAGCATGCCGAATATTACTTGGAATGTGAATTGGAACGAAATCGCCAATAGATAAGACCATTTTACAATTTGGGCCCAAGTTAGAAGCAGAGCCAAAGGTGTAAATTATCGATAGTCCATATCTCGGAAACTATAAGAGATAATGCAATTTGGCAACCGGCAATGTAATTAGCATGCCGAATATTACTTGGAATGTGAATTGGAACGAAATCGCCAATAGATAAGACCATTTTACAATTTGGGCCCAAGTTAGAAGCAGAGCCTAAGGTGTAAATTATCGATAGTCCATATCTCGGAAACTATAAGAGATAATGCAATTTGGCAACCGGCAATGTAATTAGCATGCCGAATATTACTTGGAATGTGAATTGGAACGAAATCGCCAATAGATAAGACCATTTTACAATTTGGGCCCAAGTTAGAAGCAGAGCCTAAGGTGTAAATTATTGATAGTCCATATCTCGGAAACTATAAGAGATAATGCAATTTCGCAACCGGCAATGTAATTAGCATGCCGAATATCACCTGGAATGTGAATTGGGACGAAACCGCCAATAGATAAGACCATTTTACAATTTGGGCCCAAGTTAGAAGCAGAGCCTAAGGTGTAAATTATCGATAGTCCATATCTCGGAAACTATAAGAGATAATGCAATTTGGCAACCGGCAATGTAATTAGCATGCCGAATATTACTTGGAATGTGAATTGGAACGAAATCGCCAATAGATAAGACCATTTTACAATTTGGGCCCAAGTTAGAAGCAGAGCCTAAGGTGTAAATTATCGATAGTCCATATCTCGGAAACTATAAGAGATAATGCAATTTGGCAACCGGCAATGTAATTAGCATGCCGAATATTACTTGGAATGTGAATTGCAACGAAATCGCCAATAGATAAGACCATTTTACAATTTGGGCCCAAGTTAGAAGCAGAGCCTAAGGTGTAAATTATCGATAGTCCATATCTCGGAAACTATAAGAGATAATGCAATTTGGCAACCGGCAATGTAATTAGCATGCCGAATATTACTTGGAATGTGAATTGGAACGAAATCGCCAATAGATAAGACCATTTTACAATTTGGGCCCAAGTTAGAAGCAGAGCCTAAGGTATAAATTATTGATAGTCCATATCTCGGAAACTATAAGAGATAATGCAATTTCGCAACCGGCAATGTAATTAGCATGCCGAATATCACTTGGAATGTGAATTGGGACGAAATCGCCAATAGGTAAGACCATTTTACAATTTGGGCCCAAGTTAGAAGCAGAGCCTAAGGTGTAAATTATCGATAGTCCATATCTCGGAAACTATAAGAGATAATGCAATTTGGCAACCGGCAATGTAATTAGCATGCCGAATATTACTTGGAATGTGAATTGCAACGAAATCGCCAATAGATAAGACCATTTTACAATTTGGGCCCAAGTTAGAAGCAGAGCCTAAGGTGTAAATTATCGATAGTCCATATCTCGGAAACTATAAGAGATAATGCAATTTGGCAACCGGCAATGTAATTAGCATGCCGAATATTACTTGGAATGTGAATTGGAACGAAATCGCCAATAGATAAGACCATTTTACAATTTGGGCCCAAGTTAGAAGCAGAGCCTAAGGTGTAAATTATTGATAGTCCATATCTCGGAAACTATAAGAGATAATGCAATTTCGAAACCGGCAATGTAATTAGCATGCCGAATATCACTTGGAATGTGAATTGGGACGAAATCGCCAATAGATAAGACCATTTTACAATTTGGGCAAAAGTTAGAAGCAGAGCCTAAGGTGTAAATTATCGATAGTCCATATCTCGGAAACTATAAGAGATAATGCAATTTGGCAACCGGCAATGTAATTAGCATGCCGAATATTACTTGGAATGTGAATTGGAACGAAATCGCCAATAGATAAGACCATTTTACAATTTGGGCCCAAGTTAGAAGCAGAGATTAAGGTGTAAATTATCGATAGTCCATATCTCGGAAACTATAAGAGATAATGCAATTTGGCAACAGGCAATGTAATTAGCATGCCGAATATTACTTGGAATGTGAATTGGAACGAAATCGCCAATAGATAAGACCATTTTACAATTTGGGCCCAAGTTAGAAGCAGAGCCTAAGGTGTAAATTATCGATAGTCCATATGTCGGAAACTATAAGAGATAATGCAATTTGGCAACCGGCAATGTAATTAGCATGCCGAATATTACTTGGAATGTGAATTGGAACGAAATCGCCAATAGGTCAGACCATTTTACAATTTGGGCCCAAGTTAGAAGCAGAGCCTAAGGTGTAAATTATCGATAGTCCATATCTCGGAAACTATAAGAGATAATGCAATTTGGCAACCGCCAATGTAATTAGCATGCCGAATATTACTTGGAATGTGAATTGGAACGAAATCGCCAATAGATAAGACCATTTTACAATTTGGGCCCAAGTTAGAAGCAGAGCCTAAGGTGTAAATTATCGATAGTCCATATCTCGGAAACTATAAGAGATAATGCAATTTGGCAACCGGCAATGTAATTAGCATGCCGAATATTACTTGGAATGTGAATTGGAACGAAATCGCCAATAGATAAGACCATTTTACAATTTGGGCCCAAGTTAGAAGCAGAGCCTAAGGTGTAAATTATCGATAGTCCATATCTCGGAAACTATAAGAGATAATGCAATTTGGCAACCGGCAATGTAATTAGCATGCCGAATATTACTTGGAATGTGAATTGGAACGAAATCGCCAATAGATAAGACCATTTTACAATTTGGGCCCAAGTTAGAAGCAGAGCCTAAGGTGTAAATTATTGATAGTCCATATCTCGGAAACTATAAGAGATAATGCAATTTGGCAACCGGCAATGTAATTAGCATGCCGAATATCACTTGGAATGTGAATTGGGACGAAATCGCCAATAGATAAGACCATTTTACAATTTGGGCCCAAGTTAGAAGCAGAGCCTAAGGTGTAAATAATAGATAGTCCATATCTCGGAAACTATAAGAGATAATGCAATTTGGCAACCGGCAATGTAATTAGCATGCCGAATATTACTTGGAATGTGAATTGGAACGAAATCGCCAATAGATAAGACCATTTTACAATTTGGGCCCAAGTTAGAAGCAGAGCCTAAGGTGTAAATTATCGATAGTCCATATCTCGGAAACTATAAGAGATAATGCAATTTGGCAACCGGCAATGTAATTAGCATGCCGAATATTACTTGGAGTGTGAATTGGAACGAAATCGCCAATAGGTAAGACCATTTTACAATTTGGGCCCAAGTTAGAAGCAGAGCCTAAGGTGTAAATTATCGATAGTCCATATCTCGGAAACTATAAGAGATAATGCAATTTGGTAACCGGCAATGTAATTAGCATGCCGAATATCACTTGGAATGTGAATTGGGACGAAATCGCCAATAGATAAGACCATTTTACAATTTGGGCCCAAGTTAGAAGCAGAGCCTAAGGTGTAAATAATCGATAGTCCATATCTCGGAAACTATAAGAGATAATGCAATTTGGCAACCGGCAATGTAATTAGCATGCCGAATATTACTTGGAATGTGAATTGGAACGAAATCGCCAATAGATAAGACCATATTACAATTTGGGCCCAAGTTAGAAGCAGAGCCTAAGGTGTAAATTATCGATAGTCCATATCTCGGTAACTATAAGAGATAATGCAATTTGGCAACCGGCAATGTAATTAGCATGCCGAATATTACTTGGAGTGTGAATTGGAACGAAATCGCCAATAGGTAAGACCATTTTACAATTTGGGCCCAAGTTAGAAGCAGAGCCTAAGGTGTAAATTATCGATAGTCCATATCTCGGAAACTATAAGAGATAATGCAATTTCGCTACCGGCAATGTAATTAGCATGCCGAATATCACTTGGAATGTGAATTGGGACGAAATCGCCAATAGATAAGACCATTTTACAATTTGGGCCCAAGTTAGAAGCAGAGCCTAAGGTGTAAATAATCGATAGTCCATATCTCGGAAACTATAAGAGATAATGCAATTTGGCAACCGGCAATGTAATTAGCATGCCGAATATTACTTGGAATGTGAATTGGAACGAAATCGCCAATAGATAAGACCATTTTACAATTTGGGCCCAAGTTAGAAGCAGAGCCTAAGGTGTAAATTATCGATAGTCCATATCTCGGAAACTATAAGAGATAATGCAATTTGGCAACCGGCAATGTAATTAGCATGCCGAATATTACTTGGAGTGTGAATTGGAACGAAATCGCCAATAGGTAAGACCATTTTACAATTTGGGCCCAAGTTAGAAGCAGAGCCTAAGGTGTAAATTATCGATAGTCCATATCTCGGAAACTATAAGAGATAATGCAATTTGGCAACCGGCAATGTAATTAGCATGCCGAATATTACTTGGAATGTGAATTGGAACGAAATCGCCAATAGATAAGACCATTTTACAATTTGGGCCCAAGTTAGAAGCAGAGCCAAAGGTGTAAATTATCGATAGTCCATATCTCGGAAACTATAAGAGATAATGCAATTTGGCAACCGGCAATGTAATTAGCATGCCGAATATTACTTGGAATGTGAATTGGAACGAAATCGCCAATAGATAAGACCATTTTACAATTTGGGCCCAAGTTAGAAGCAGAGCCTAAGGTGTAAATTATCGATAGTCCATATCTCGGAAACTATAAGAGATAATGCAATTTGGCAACCGGCAATGTAATTAGCATGCCGAATATTACTTGGAATGTGAATTGGAACGAAATCGCCAATAGATAAGACCATTTTACAATTTGGGCCCAAGTTAGAAGCAGAGCCTAAGGTGTAAATTATTGATAGTCCATATCTCGGAAACTATAAGAGATAATGCAATTTCGCAACCGGCAATGTAATTAGCATGCCGAATATCACCTGGAATGTGAATTGGGACGAAACCGCCAATAGATAAGACCATTTTACAATTTGGGCCCAAGTTAGAAGCAGAGCCTAAGGTGTAAATTATCGATAGTCCATATCTCGGAAACTATAAGAGATAATGCAATTTGGCAACCGGCAATGTAATTAGCATGCCGAATATTACTTGGAATGTGAATTGGAACGAAATCGCCAATAGATAAGACCATTTTACAATTTGGGCCCAAGTTAGAAGCAGAGCCTAAGGTGTAAATTATCGATAGTCCATATCTCGGAAACTATAAGAGATAATGCAATTTGGCAACCGGCAATGTAATTAGCATGCCGAATATTACTTGGAATGTGAATTGCAACGAAATCGCCAATAGATAAGACCATTTTACAATTTGGGCCCAAGTTAGAAGCAGAGCCTAAGGTGTAAATTATCGATAGTCCATATCTCGGAAACTATAAGAGATAATGCAATTTGGCAACCGGCAATGTAATTAGCATGCCGAATATTACTTGGAGTGTGAATTGGAACGAAATCGCCAATAGGTAAGACCATTTTACAATTTGGGCCCAAGTTAGAAGCAGAGCCTAAGGTGTAAATTATCGATAGTCCATATCTCGGAAACTATAAGAGATAATGCAATTTCGCAACCGGCAATGTAATTAGCATGCCGAATATCACTTGGAATGTGAATTGGGACGAAATCGCCAATAGATAAGACCATTTTACAATTTGGGCCCAAGTTAGAAGCAGAGCCTAAGGTGTAAATAATCGATAGTCCATATCTCGGAAACTATAAGAGATAATGCAATTTGGCAACCGGCAATGTAATTAGCATGCCGAATATTACTTGGAATGTGAATTGGAATGAAATCGCCAATAGATAAGACCATTTTACAATTTGGGCCCAAGTTAGAAGCAGAGCCTAAGGTGTAAATTATCGATAGTCCATATCTCGGAAACTATAAGAGATAATGCAATTTGGCAACCGGCAATGTAATTAGCATGCCGAATATTACTTGGAGTGTGAATTGGAACGTAATCGCCAATAGGTAAGACCATTTTACAATTTGGGCCCAAGTTAGAAGCAGAGCCTAAGGTGTAAATTATCGATAGTCCATATCTCGGAAACTATAAGAGATAATGCAATTTGGCAACCGGCAATGTAATTAGCATGCCGAATATTACTTGGAATGTGAATTGGAACGAAATCGCCAATAGATAAGACCATTTTACAATTTGGGCCCAAGTTAGAAGCAGAGCCTAAGGTGTAAATTATTGATAGTCCATATCTCGGAAACTATAAGAGATAATGCAATTTCGCAACCGGCAATGTAATTAGCATGCCGAATATCACCTGGAATGTGAATTGGGACGAAACCGCCAATAGATAAGACCATTTTACAATTTGGGCCCAAGTTAGAAGCAGAGCCTAAGGTGTAAATTATCGATAGTCCATATCTCGGAAACTATAAGAGATAATGCAATTTGGCAACCGGCAATGTAATTAGCATGCCGAATATTACTTGGAATGTGAATTGGAACGAAATCGCCAATAGATAAGACCATTTTACAATTTGGGCCCAAGTTAGAAGCAGAGCCTAAGGTGTAAATTATCGATAGTCCATATCTCGGAAACTATAAGAGATAATGCAATTTGGCAACCGGCAATGTAATTAGCATGCCGAATATTACTTGGAATGTGAATTGCAACGAATTCGCCAATAGATAAGACCATTTTACAATTTGGGCCCAAGTTAGAAGCAGAGCCTAAGGTGTAAATTATCGATAGTCCATATCTCGGAAACTATAAGAGAAAATGCAATTTGGCAACCGGCAATGTAATTAGCATGCCGAATATTACTTGGAATGTGAATTGGAACGAAATCGCCAATAGATAAGACCATTTTACAATTTGGGCCCAAGTTAGAAGCAGAGCCTAAGGTATAAATTATTGATAGTCCATATCTCGGAAACTATAAGAGATAATGCAATTTCGCAACCGGCAATGTAATTAGCATGCCGAATATCACTTGGAATGTGAATTGGGACGAAATCGCCAATAGGTAAGACCATTTTACAATTTGGGCCCAAGTTAGAAGCAGAGCCTAAGGTGTAAATTATCGATAGTCCATATCTCGGAAACTATAAGAGATAATGCAATTTGGCAACCGGCAATGTAATTAGCATGCCGAATATTACTTGGAATGTGAATTGCAACGAAATCGCCAATAGATAAGACCATTTTACAATTTGGGCCCAAGTTAGAAGCAGAGCCTAAGGTGTAAATTATCGATAGTCCATATCTCGGAAACTATAAGAGATAATGCAATTTGGCAACCGGCAATGTAATTAGCATGCCGAATATTACTTGGAATGTGAATTGGAACGAAATCGCCAATAGATAAGACCATTTTACAATTTGGGCCCAAGTTAGAAGCAGAGCCTAAGGTGTAAATTATTGATAGTCCATATCTCGGAAACTATAAGAGATAATGCAATTTCGAAACCGGCAATGTAATTAGCATGCCGAATATCACTTGGAATGTGAATTGGGACGAAATCGCCAATAGATAAGACCATTTTACAATTTGGGCAAAAGTTAGAAGCAGAGCCTAAGGTGTAAATTATCGATAGTCCATATCTCGGAAACTATAAGAGATAATGCAATTTGGCAACCGGCAATGTAATTAGCATGCCGAATATTACTTGGAATGTGAATTGGAACGAAATCGCCAATAGATAAGACCATTTTACAATTTGGGCCCAAGTTAGAAGCAGAGATTAAGGTGTAAATTATCGATAGTCCATATCTCGGAAACTATAAGAGATAATGCAATTTGGCAACAGGCAATGTAATTAGCATGCCGAATATTACTTGGAATGTGAATTGGAACGAAATCGCCAATAGATAAGACCATTTTACAATTTGGGCCCAAGTTAGAAGCAGAGCCTAAGGTGTAAATTATCGATAGTCCATATGTCGGAAACTATAAGAGATAATGCAATTTGGCAACCGGCAATGTAATTAGCATGCCGAATATTACTTGGAATGTGAATTGGAACGAAATCGCCAATAGATAAGACCATTTTACAATTTGGGCCCAAGTTAGAAGCAGAGATTAAGGTGTAAATTATCGATAGTCCATATCTCGGAAACTATAAGAGATAATGCAATTTGGCAACAGGCAATGTAATTAGCATGCCGAATATTACTTGGAATGTGAATTGGAACGAAATCGCCAATAGGTAAGACCATTTTACAATTTGGGCCCAAGTTAGAAGCAGAGCCTAAGGTGTAAATTATCGATAGTCCATATCTCGGAAACTATAAGAGATAATGCAATTTGGCAACCGGCAATGTAATTAGCATGCCGAATATTACTTGGAATGTGAATTGGAACGAAATCGCCAATAGATAAGACCATTTTACAATTTGGGCCCAAGTTAGAAGCAGAGATTAAGGTGTAAATTATCGATAGTCCATATCTCGGAAACTATAAGAGATAATGCAATTTGGCAACAGGCAATGTAATTAGCATGCCGAATATTACTTGGAATGTGAATTGGAACGAAATCGCCAATAGGTAAGACCATTTTACAATTTGGGCCCAAGTTAGAAGCAGAGCCTAAGGTGTAAATTATCGATAGTCCATATCTCGGAAACTATAAGAGATAATGCAATTTGGCAACCGCCAATGTAATTAGCATGCCGAATATTACTTGGAATGTGAATTGGAACGAAATCGCCAATAGATAAGACCATTTTACAATTTGGGCCCAAGTTAGAAGCAGAGAATAAGGTGTAAATTATCGATAGTCCATATCTCGGAAACTATAAGAGATAATGCAATTTGGCAACCGGCAATGTAATTAGCATGCCGAATATAACTTGGAATGTGAATTGGAACGAAATCGCCAATAGATAAGACCATTTTACAATTTGGGCCCAAGTTAGAAGCAGAGCCTAAGGTGTAAATTATCGATAGTCCATATCTCGGAAACTATAAGAGATAATGCAATTTGGCAACCGGCAATGTAATTAGCATGCCGAATATTACTTGGAATGTGAATTGGAACGAAATCGCCAATAGATAAGACCATTTTACAATTTGGGCCCAAGTTAGAAGCAGAGCCTAAGGTGTAAATTATCGATAGTCCATATCTCGGAAACTATAAGAGATAATGCAATTTGACAACCGGCAATGTAATTAGCATGCCGAATATTACTTGGAATGTGAATTGGAACGAAATCGCCAATAGATAAGACCATTTTACAATTTGGGCCCAAGTTAGAAGCAGAGCCTAAGGTGTAAATTATTGATAGTCCATATCTCGGAAACTATAAGAGATAATGCAATTTCGCAACCGGCAATGTAATTAGCATGCCGAATATCACTTGGAATGTGAATTGGGACGAAATCGCCAATAGATAAGACCATTTTACAATTTGGGCCCAAGTTAGAAGCAGAGCCTAAGGTGTAAATAATCGATAGTCCATATCTCGGAAACTATAAGAGATAATGCAATTTGGCAACCGGCAATGTAATTAGCATGCCGAATATTACTTGGAATGTGAATTGGAACGAAATCGCCAATAGATAAGACCATTTTACAATTTGGGCCCAAGTTAGAAGCAGAGCCTAAGGTGTAAATTATCGATAGTCCATATCTCGGAAACTATAAGAGATAATGCAATTTGGCAACCGGCAATGTAATTAGCATGCCGAATATTACTTGGAGTGTGAATTGGAACGAAATCGCCAATAGGTAAGACCATTTTACAATTTGGGCCCAAGTTAGAAGCAGAGCCTAAGGTGTAAATTATCGATAGTCCATATCTCGGAAACTATAAGAGATAATGCAATTTGGTAACCGGCAATGTAATTAGCATGCCGAATATCACTTGGAATGTGAATTGGGACGAAATCGCCAATAGATAAGACCATTTTACAATTTGGGCCCAAGTTAGAAGCAGAGCCTAAGGTGTAAATAATCGATAGTCCATATCTCGGAAACTATAAGAGATAATGCAATATGGCAACCGGCAATGTAATTAGCATGCCGAATATTACTTGGAATGTGAATTGGAACGAAATCGCCAATAGATAAGACCATATTACAATTTGGGCCCAAGTTAGAAGCAGAGCCTAAGGTGTAAATTATCGATAGTCCATATCTCGGAAACTATAAGAGATAATGCAATTTGGCAACCGGCAATGTAATTAGCATGCCGAATATTACTTGGAGTGTGAATTGGAACGAAATCGCCAATAGGTAAGACCATTTTACAATTTGGGCCCAAGTTAGAAGCAGAGCCTAAGGTGTAAATTATCGATAGTCCATATCTCGGAAACTATAAGAGATAATGCAATTTCGCAACCGGCAATGTAATTAGCATGCCGAATATCACTTGGAATGTGAATTGGGACGAAATCGCCAATAGATAAAACCATTTTACAATTTGGGCCCAAGTTAGAAGCAGAGCCTAAGGTGTAAATAATCGATAGTCCATATCTCGGAAACTATAAGAGATAATGCAATTTGGCAACCGGCAATGTAATTAGCATGCCGAATATTACTTGGAATGTGAATTGGAACGAAATCGGAAATAGATAAGACCATTTTACAATTTGGGCCCAAGTTAGAAGCAGAGCCTAAGGTGTAAATTATCGATAGTCCATATCTCGGAAACTATAAGAGATAATGCAATTTGGCAACCGGCAATGTAATTAGCATGCCGAATATTACTTGGAGTGTGAATTGGAACGAAATCGCCAATAGGTAAGACCATTTTACAATTTGGGCCCAAGTTAGAAGCAGAGCCTAAGGTGTAAATTATCGATAGTCCATATCTCGGAAACTATAAGAGATAATGCAATTTGGCAACCGGCAATGTAATTAGCATGCCGAATATTACTTGGAATGTGAATTGGAACGAAATCGCCAATAGATAAGACCATTTTACAATTTGGGCCCAAGTTAGAAGCAGAGCCAAAGGTGTAAATTATCGATAGTCCATATCTCGGAAACTATAAGAGATAATGCAATTTGGCAACCGGCAATGTAATTAGCATGCCGAATATTACTTGGAATGTTAATTGGAACGAAATCGCCAATAGATAAGACCATTTTACAATTTGGGCCCAAGTTAGAAGCAGAGCCTAAGGTGTAAATTATCGATAGTCCATATCTCGGAAACTATAAGAGATAATGCAATTTGGCAACCGGCAATGTAATTAGCATGCCGAATATTACTTGGAATGTGAATTGGAACGAAATCGCCAATAGATAAGACCATTTTACAATTTGGGCCCAAGTTAGAAGCAGAGCCTAAGGTGTAAATTATTGATAGTCCATATCTCGGAAACTATAAGAGATAATGCAATTTCGCAACCGGCAATGTAATTAGCATGCCGAATATCACCTGGAATGTGAATTGGGACGAAACCGCCAATAGATAAGACCATTTTACAATTTGGGCCCAAGTTAGAAGCAGAGCCTAAGGTGTAAATTATCGATAGTCCATATCTCGGAAACTATAAGAGATAATGCAATTTGGCAACCGGCAATGTAATTAGCATGCCGAATATTACTTGGAATGTGAATTGCAACGAAATCGCCAATAGATAAGACCATTTTACAATTTGGGCCCAAGTTAGAAGCAGAGCCTAAGGTGTAAATTATCGATAGTCCATATCTCGGAAACTATAAGAGATAATGCAATTTGGCAAACGGCAATGTAATTAGCATGCCGAATATTACTTGGAATGTGAATTGGAACGAAATCGCCAATAGATAAGACCATTTTACAATTTGGGCCCAAGTTAGAAGCAGAGCCTAAGGTATAAATTATTGATAGTCCATATCTCGGAAACTATAAGAGATAATGCAATTTCGCAACCGGCAATGTAATTAGCATGCCGAATATCACTTGGAATGTGAATTGGGACGAAATCGCCAATAGATAAGACCATTTTACAATTTGGGCCCAAGTTAGAAGCAGAGCCTAAGGTGTAAATTATCGATAGTCCATATCTCGGAAACTATAAGAGATAATGCAATTTGGCAACCGGCAATGTAATTAGCATGCCGAATATTACTTGGAATGTGAATTGGAACAAAATCGCCAATAGATAAGACCATTTTACATTTAGGGCCCAAGTTAGAAGCAGAGCCTAAGGTGTAAATTATCGATAGTCCATATCTCGGAAACTATAAGAGATAATGCAATTTGGCAACCGGCAATTTAATTAGCATGCCGAATATTACTTGGAATGTGAATTGGAACGAAATCGCCAATAGAGAAGACCATTTTACAATTTGGGCCCAAGTTAGAAGCAGGGCCTAAGGTGTAAATTATCGATAGTCCATATCTCGGAAACTATAAGAGATAATGCAATTTGGCAACCGGCAATGTAATTAGCATGCCGAATATTACTTGGAATGAGAATTGGAACGAAATCGCCAATAGATAGGACCATTTTACAATTTGGGCCCAAGTTAGAAGCAGAGCCTAAGGTGTAAATTATTGATAGTCCATATCTCGGAAACTATAAGAGATAATGCAATTTCGCAACCGGCAATGTAATTAGCATGCCGAATATCACTTGGAATGTGAATTGGGACGAAATCGCCAATAGATAAGACCATTTTACAATTTGGGCCCAAGTTAGAAGCAGAGCCTAAGGTGTAAATTATCGATAGTCCATATCTCGGAAACTATAAGAGATAATGCAATTTGGCAACCGGCAATGTAATTAGCATGCCGAATATTACTTGGATTGTGAATTGGAACGAAATCGCCAATAGATAAGACCATTTTACAATTTGGGCCCAAGTTAGAAGCAGAGCCTAAGGTGTAAATTATCGATAGTCCATATCTCGGAAACTATAAGAGATAATGCAATTTGGCAACCGGCAATGTAATTAGCATGCCGAATATTACTTGGAATGTGAATTGGAACGAAATCGCCAATAGAAAAGACCATTTTACAATTTGGGCCCAAGTTAGAAGCAGAGCCTAAGGTGTAAATTATCGATAGTCCATATCTCGGAAACTATAAGAGATAATGCAATTTCGCAACCGGCAATGTAATTAGCATGCCGAATATTACTTGGAGTGTGAATTGGAACGAAATCGCCAATAGATAAGACCATTTTACAATTTGGGCCCAAGTTAGAAGCAGAGCCTAAGGTGTAAATTATCGATAGTCCATATCTCGGAAACTATAAGAGATAATGCAATTTCGCAACCGGCAATGTAATTAGCATGCCGAATATTACTTGGAGTGTGAATTGGAACGAAATCGCCAATAGATAAGACCATTTTACAATTTGGGCCCAAGTTAGAAGCAGAGCCTAAGATGTAAATTATCGATAGTCCATATCTCGGAAACTATAAGAGATAATGCAGTTTGGCAACCGGCAATGTAATTAGCATGCCGAATATTACTTGGAATGTGAATTGGAACGAAATCGCCAATAGATAAGACCATTTTACAATTTGGGCCCAAGTTAGAAGCAGAGCCAAAGGTGTAAATTATCGATAGTCCATATCTCGGAAACTATAAGAGATAATGCAATTTGGCAACCGGCAATGTAATTAGCATGCCGAATATTACTTGGAATGTGAATTATAACGAAATCGCCAATAGATAAGACCATTTTACAATTTGGGCCCAAGTTAGAAGCAGAGCCTAAGGTGTAAATTATCGATAGTCCATATCTCGGAAACTATAAGAGATAATGCAATTTGGCAACCGGCAATGTAATTAGCATGCCGAATATTACTTGGAATGTGAATTGGAACAAAATCGCCAATAGATAAGACCATTTTACAATTTGGGCCCAAGTTAGAAGCAGAGCCTAAGGTGTAAATTATTGATAGTCCATATCTCGGAAACTATAAGAGATAATGCAATTTCGCAACCGGCAATGTAATTAGCATGCCGAATATCACCTGGAATGTGAATTGGGACGAAACCGCCAATAGATAAGACCATTTTACAATTTGGGCCCAAGTTAGAAGCAGAGCCTAAGGTGTAAATTATCGATAGTCCATATCTCGGAAACTATAAGAGATAATGCAATTTGGCAACCGGCAATGTAATTAGCATGCCGAATATTACTTGGAATGTGAATTGGAACGAAATCGCCAATAGATAAGACCATTTTACAATTTGGGCCCAAGTTAGAAGCAGAGCCTAAGGTGTAAATTATCGATAGTCCATATCTCGGAAACTATAAGAGATAATGCAATTTGGCAACCGGCAATGTAATTAGCATGCCGAATATTACTTGGAATGTGAATTGCAACGAAATCGCCAATAGATAAGACCATTTTACAATTTGGGCCCAAGTTAGAAGCAGAGCCTAAGGTGTAAATTATCGATAGTCCATATCTCGGAAACTATAAGAGATAATGCAATTTGGCAACCGGCAATGTAATTAGCATGCCGAATATTACTTGGAATGTGAATTGGAACGAAATCGCCAATAGATAAGACCATTTTACAATTTGGGCCCAAGTTAGAAGCAGAGCCTAAGGCATAAATTATTGATAGTCCATATCTCGGAAACTATAAGAGATAATGCAATTTCGCAACCGACAATGTAATTAGCATGCCGAATATCACTTGGAATGTGAATTGGGACGAAATCGCCAATAGATAAGACCATTTTACAATTTGGGCCCAAGTTAGAAGCAGAGCCTAAGGTGTAAATTATCGATAGTCCATATCTCGGAAACTATAAGAGATAATGCAATTTGGCAACCGGCAATGTAATTAGCATGCCGAATATTACTTGGAATGTGAATTGGAACAAAATCGCCAATAGATAAGACCATTTTACATTTAGGGCCCAAGTTAGAAGCAGAGCCTAAGGTGTAAATTATCGATAGTCCATATCTCGGAAACTATAAGATATAATGCAATTTGGCAACCGGCAATTTAATTAGCATGCCGAATATTACTTGGAATGTGAATTGGAACGAAATCGCCAATAGAGAAGACCATTTTACAATTTGGGCCCAAGTTAGAAGCAGAGCCTAAGGTGTAAATTATCGATAGTCCATATCTCGGAAACTATAAGAGATAATGCAATTTGGCAACCGGCAATGTAATTAGCATGCCGAATATTACTTGGAATGAGAATTGGAACGAAATCGCCAATAGATAAGACCATTTTACAATTTGGGCCCAAGTTAGAAGCAGAGCCTAAGGTGAAAATTATTGATAGTCCATATCTCGGAAACTATAAGAGATAATGCAATTTCGCAACCGGCAATGTAATTAGCATGCCGAATATCACTTGGAATGTGAATTGGGACGAAATCGCCAATAGATAAGACCATTTTACAATTTGGGCCCAAGTTAGAAGCAGAGCCTAAGGTGTAAATTATCGATAGTCCATATCTCGGAAACTATAAGAGATAATGCAATTTGGCAACCGGCAATGTAATTAGCATGCCGAATATTACTTGGAATGTGAATTGGAACGAAATCGCCAATAGATAAGACCATTTTACAATTTGGGCCCAAGTTAGAAGCAGAGCCTAAGGTGTAAATTATCGATAGTCCATATCTCGGAAACTATAAGAGATAATGCAATTTGGCAACCGGCAATGTAATTAGCATGCCGAATATTACTTGGAATGTGAATTGGAACGAAATCGCCAATAGAAAAGACCATTTTACAATTTGGGCCCAAGTTAGAAGCAGAGCCTAAGGTGTAAATTATCGATAGTCCATATCTCGGAAACTATAAGAGATAATGCAATTTGGCAACCGGCAATGTAATTAGCATGCCGAATATTACTTGGAATGTGAATTGGAACAAAATCGCCAATAGATAAGACCATTTTACATTTAGGGCCCAAGTTAGAAGCAGAGCCTAAGGTGTAAATTATCGATAGTCCATATCTCGGAAACTATAAGAGATAATGCAATTTGGCAACCGGCAATTTAATTAGCATGCCGAATATTACTTGGAATGTGAATTGGAACGAAATCGCCAATAGAGAAGACCATTTTACAATTTGGGCCCAAGTTAGAAGCAGGGCCTAAGGTGTAAATTATCGATAGTCCATATCTCGGAAACTATAAGAGATAATGCAATTTGGCAACCGGCAATGTAATTAGCATGCCGAATATTACTTGGAATGAGAATTGGAACGAAATCGCCAATAGATAAGACCATTTTACAATTTGGGCCCAAGTTAGAAGCAGAGCCTAAGGTGTAAATTATCGATAGTCCATATCTCGGAAACTATAAGAGATAATGCAATTTCGCAACCGGCAATGTAATTAGCATGCCGAATATTAATTGGAGTGTGAATTGGAACGAAATCGCCAATAGATAAGACCATTTTACAATTTGGGCCCAAGTTAGAAGCAGAGCCTAAGGTGTAAATTATCGATAGTCCATATCTCGGAAACTATAAGAGATAATGCAATTTGGCAACCGGCAATGTAATTAGCATGCCGAATATTACTTGGAATGTGAATTGGAACGAAATCGCCAATAGAAAAGACCATTTTACAATTTGGGCCCAAGTTAGAAGCAGAGCCTAAGGTGTAAATTATCGATAGTCCATATCTCGGAAACTATAAGAGATAATGCAATTTGGCAACCGGCAATGTAATTAGCATGCCGAATATTACTTGGAATGTGAATTGGAACGAAATCGCCAATAGATAAGACCATTTTACAATTTGGGCCCAAGTTAGAAGCAGAGCCTAAGGTGTAAATTATCGATAGTCCATATCTCGGAAACTATAAGAGATAATGCAATTTGGCAACCGGCAATGTAATTAGCATGCCGAATATTACTTGGAATGTGAATTGGAACGAAATCGCCAATAGAAAAGACCATTTTACAATTTGGGCCCAAGTTAGAAGCAGAGCCTAAGGTGTAAATTATCGATAGTCCATATCTCGGAAACTATAAGAGATAATGCAATTTGGCAACCGGCAATGTAATTAGCATGCCGAATATTACTTGGAATGTGAATTGGAACAAAATCGCCAATAGATAAGACCATTTTACATTTAGGGCCCAAGTTAGAAGCAGAGCCTAAGGTGTAAATTATCGATAGTCCATATCTCGGAAACTATAAGAGATAATGCAATTTGGCAACCGGCAATTTAATTAGCATGCCGAATATTACTTGGAATGTGAATTGGAACGAAATCGCCAATAGAGAAGACCATTTTACAATTTGGGCCCAAGTTAGAAGCAGGGCCTAAGGTGTAAATTATCGATAGTCCATATCTCGGAAACTATAAGAGATAATGCAATTTGGCAACCGGCAATGTAATTAGCATGCCGAATATTACTTGGAATGAGAATTGGAACGAAATCGCCAATAGATAAGACCATTTTACAATTTGGGCCCAAGTTAGAAGCAGAGCCTAAGGTGTAAATTATCGATAGTCCATATCTCGGAAACTATAAGAGATAATGCAATTTCGCAACCGGCAATGTAATTAGCATGCCGAATATTAATTGGAGTGTGAATTGGAACGAAATCGCCAATAGATAAGACCATTTTACAATTTGGGCCCAAGTTAGAAGCAGAGCCTAAGGTGTAAATTATCGATAGTCCATATCTCGGAAACTATAAGAGATAATGCAATTTGGCAACCGGCAATGTAATTAGCATGCCGAATATTACTTGGAATGTGAATTGGAACGAAATCGCCAATAGAAAAGACCATTTTACAATTTGGGCCCAAGTTAGAAGCAGAGCCTAAGGTGTAAATTATCGATAGTCCATATCTCGGAAACTATAAGAGATAATGCAATTTGGCAACCGGCAATGTAATTAGCATGCCGAATATTACTTGGAATGTGAATTGGAACAAAATCGCCAATAGATAAGACCATTTTACATTTAGGGCCCAAGTTAGAAGCAGAGCCTAAGGTGTAAATTATCGATAGTCCATATCTCGGAAACTATAAGAGATAATGCAATTTGGCAACCGGCAATTTAATTAGCATGCCGAATATTACTTGGAATGTGAATTGGAACGAAATCGCCAATAGAGAAGACCATTTTACAATTTGGGCCCAAGTTAGAAGCAGGGCCTAAGGTGTAAATTATCGATAGTCCATATCTCGGAAACTATAAGAGATAATGCAATTTGGCAACCGGCAATGTAATTAGCATGCCGAATATTACTTGGAATGAGAATTGGAACGAAATCGCCAATAGATAAGACCATTTTACAATTTGGGCCCAAGTTAGAAGCAGAGCCTAAGGTGTAAATTATTGATAGTCCATATCTCGGAAACTATAAGAGATAATGCAATTTCGCAACCGGCAATGTAATTAGCATGCCGAATATCACTTGGAATGTGAATTGGGACGAAATCGCCAATAGATAAGACCATTTTACAATTTGGGCCCAAGTTAGAAGCAGAGCCTAAGGTGTAAATTATCGATAGTCCATATCTCGGAAACTATAAGAGATAATGCAATTTGGCAACCGGCAATGTAATTAGCATGCCGAATATTACTTGGAATGTGAATTGGAACGAAATCGCCAATAGATAAGACCATTTTACAATTTGGGCCCAAGTTAGAAGCAGAGCCTAAGGTGTAAATTATCGATAGTCCATATCTCGGAAACTATAAGAGATAATGCAATTTGGCAACCGGCAATGTAATTAGCATGCCGAATATTACTTGGAATGTGAATTGGAACGAAATCGCCAATAGAAAAGACCATTTTACAATTTGGGCCCAAGTTAGAAGCAGAGCCTAAGGTGTAAATTATCGATAGTCCATATCTCGGAAACTATAAGAGATAATGCAATTTCGCAACCGGCAATGTAATTAGCATGCCGAATATTACTTGGAGTGTGAATTGGAACGAAATCGCCAATAGATAAGACCATTTTACAGTTTGGGCCCAAGTTAGAAGCAGAGCCTAAGGTTAAAAATAATCGATAGTCCATATCTCGGAAACTATAAGAGATAATGCAATTTGGCAACCGGCAATGTAATTAGCATGCCGAATATTACTTGGAATGTGAATTGGAACGAAATCGCCAATAGATAAGACCATTTTACAATTTGGGCCCAAGTTAGAAGCAGAGCCTAAGGTGTAAATTATCGATAGTCCATATCTCGGAAACTATAAGAGATAATGCAATTTGGCAACCGGCAATGTAATTAGCATGCCGAATATTACTTGGAATGTGAATTGGAACGAAATCGCCAATAGATAAGACCATTTTACAATTTGGGCCCAAGTAAGAAGCAGAGCCTAAGATGTAAATTATCGATAGTCCATATCTCGGAAACTATAAGAGATAATGCAATTTGGCAACCGGCAATGTAATTAGCATGCCGAATATTACTTGGAATGTGAATTGGAAGGAAATCGCCAATAGGTAAGACCATTTTACAATTTGGGCCCAAGTTAGAAGCAGAGCCTTAGGTGTAAATTATTGATAGTCCATATCTCGGAAACTATAAGAGATAATTCAATTTGGCAACCGGCAATGTAATTAGCATGCCGAATATTACTTGGAATGTGAATTGGAACGAAATCGCCAATAGATAAGACGATTTTACAATTTGGGCCCAAGTTAGAAGCAGAGCCTAAGGTGTAAATTATCGATAGTCCATATCTCGGAAACTATAAGAGATAATGCAATTTGGCAACCGGCAATGTAATTAGCATGCCGAATATTACTTGGAATGTGAATTGGAACGAAATCGCCAATAGATAAGACCATTTTACAATTTGGGAGCAAGTTAGAAGCAGAGCCTAAGGTGTAAATTATCGATAGTCCATATCTCGGAAACTATAAGAGATAATGCAATTTGGCAACCGGCAATGTAATTAGCATGCCGAATATTACTTGGAATGTGAATTGGAACGAAATCGCCAATAGATAAGACCATTTTACAATTTGAGCCCAAGTTAGAAGCAGAGTTTATGGTGTAAATTATCGATAGTCCATATCTCGGAAACTATAAGAGATAATGCAATTTGGCAACCGGCAATGTAATTAGCATGCCGAATATTACTTGGAATGTGAATTGGAACGAAATCGCCAATAGATAAGACCATTTTACAATTTGGGCCCAAGTTAGAAGCAGAGCCTAAGGTGTAAATTATCGATAGTCCATATCTCGGAAACTATAAGAGATAATGCAATTTGGCAACCGGCAATGTAATTAGCATGCCGAATATTACTTGGAATGTGAATTGGAACGAAATCGCCAATAGATAAGACCATTTTACAATTTGGGCCCAAGTTAGAAGCAGAGCCTAAGGTGTAAATTATCGATAGTCCATATCTCGGAAACTATAAGAGATAATGCAATTTGGCAACCGGCAATGTAATTAGCATGCCGAATATTACTAGGAATGTGAATTGGAACGAAATCGCCAATAGATAAGACCATTTTACAGTTTGGGCCCAAGTTAGAAGCAGAGCCTAAGGTGTAAATTATCGATAGTCCATATCTCGGAAACTATAAGAGATAATGCAATTTGGCAACCGGCAATGTAATTAGCATGCCGAATATTACTTGGAATGTGAATTGGAACGAAATCGCCAATAGATAAGACCATTTTACAATTTGGGCCCATGTTAGAAGCAGAGCCTAAGGTGTAAATTATCGATAGTCCATATCTCGGAAACTATAAGAGATAATGCAATTTGGCAACCGGCAATGTAATTAGCATGCCGAATATTACTAGGAATGTGAATTGGAACGAAATCGCCAATAGATAAGACCATTTTACAGTTTGGGCCCAAGTTAGAAGCAGAGCCTAAGGTTAAAAATAATCGATAGTCCATATCTCGGAAACTATAAGAGATAATGCAATTTGGCAACCGGCAATGTAATTAGCATGCCGAATATTACTTGGAATGTGAATTGGAACGAAATCGCCAATAGATAAGACCATTTTACAATTTGGGCCCAAGTTAGAAGCAGAGCCTAAGGTGTAAATTATCGATAGTCCATATCTCGGAAACTATAAGAGATAATGCAATTTGGCAACCGGCAATGTAATTAGCATGCCGAATATTACTAGGAATGTGAATTGGAACGAAATCGCCAATAGATAAGACCATTTTACAGTTTGGGCCCAAGTTAGAAGCAGAGCCTAAGGTTAAAAATAATCGATAGTCCATATCTCGGAAACTATAAGAGATAATGCAATTTGGCAACCGGCAATGTAATTAGCATGCCGAATATTACTTGGAATGTGAATTGGAACGAAATCGCCAATAGATAAGACCATTTTACAATTTGGGCCCAAGTAAGAAGCAGAGCCTAAGATGTAAATTATCGATAGTCCATATCTCGGAAACTATAAGAGATAATGCAATTTGGCAACCGGCAATGTAATTAGCATGCCGAATATTACTTGGAATGTGAATTGGAAGGAAATCGCCAATAGGTAAGACCATTTTACAATTTGGGCCCAAGTTAGAAGCAGAGCCTAAGGTGTAAATTATCGATAGTCCATATCTCGGAAACTATAAGAGATAATTCAATTTGGCAACCGGCAATGTAATTAGCATGCCGAATATTACTTGGAATGTGAATTGGAACGAAATCGCCAATAGATAAGACGATTTTACAATTTGGGCCCAAGTTAGAAGCAGAGCCTAAGGTGTAAATTATCGATAGTCCATATCTCGGAAACTATAAGAGATAATGCAATTTGGCAACCGGCAATGTAATTAGCATGCCGAATATTACTTGGAATGTGAATTGGAACGAAATCGCCAATAGATAAGACCATTTTACAATTTGGGAGCAAGTTAGAAGCAGAGCCTAAGGTGTAAATTATCGATAGTCCATATCTCAGAAACTATAAGAGATAATGCAATTTGGCAACCGGCAATGTAATTAGCATGCCGAATATTACTTGGAATGTGAATTGGAACGAAATCGCCAATAGATAAGACCATTTTACAATTTGAGCCCAAGTTAGAAGCAGAGCCTATGGTGTAAATTATCGATAGTCCATATCTCGGAAACTATAAGAGATAATGCAATTTGGCAACCGGCAATGTAATTAGCATGCCGAATATTACTTGGAATGTGAATTGGAACGAAATCGCCAATAGATAAGACCATTTTACAATTTGGGCCCAAGTTAGAAGCAGAGCCTAAGGTGTAAATTATCGATAGTCCATATCTCGGAAACTATAAGAGATAATGCAATTTGGCAACCGGCAATGTAATTAGCATGCCGAATATTACTTGGAATGTGAATTGGAACGAAATCGCCAATAGATAAGACCATTTTACAATTTGGGCCCAAGTTAGAAGCAGAGCCTAAGGTGTAAATTATCGATAGTCCATATCTCGGAAACTATAAGAGATAATGCAATTTGGCAACCGGCAATGTAATTAGCATGCCGAATATTACTAGGAATGTGAATTGGAACGAAATCGCCAATAGATAAGACCATTTTACAGTTTGGGCCCAAGTTAGAAGCAGAGCCTAAGGTTAAAAATAATCGATAGTCCATATCTCGGAAACTATAAGAGATAATGCAATTTGGCAACCGGCAATGTAATTAGCATGCCGAATATTACTTGGAATGTGAATTGGAACGAAATCGCCAATAGATAAGACCATTTTACAATTTGGGCCCAAGTAAGAAGCAGAGCCTAAGGTGTAAATTATCGATAGTCCATATCTCGGAAACTATAAGAGATAATTCAATTTGGCAACCGGCAATGTAATTAGCATGCCGGATATTACTTGGAATGTGAATTGGAACGAAATCGCCAATAGATAAGACCATTTTACAATTTGGGCCCAAGTTAGAAGCAGAGCCTAAGGTGTAAATTTCAGATAGTCCATATCTCGGAAACTATAAGAGATAATGCAATTTGGCAACCGGCAATGTAATTAGCATGCCGAATATTACTTGGAATGTGAATTGGAACGAAATCGCCAATAGAGAAGACCATTTTACAATTTGGGCCCAAGTTAGAAGCAGAGCCTAAGGTGTAAATTATCGATAGTCCATATCTCGGAAACTATAAGAGATAATGCAATTTGGCAACCGGCAATGTAATTAGCATGCCGAATATTACTTGGAATGTGATTTGGAACGAAATCGCCAATAGATAAGACCATTTTACAATTTGGGCCCAAGTTAGAAGCAGAGCCTAAGGTGTAAATTATCGATAGTCCATATCTCGGAAACTATAAGAGATAATGCAATTTGGCAACCGGCAATGTAATTAGCATGCCGAATATTACTTGGAATGTGAATTGGAACGAAATCGCCAATAGAGAAGACCATTTTACAATTTGGGCCCAAGTTAGAAACAGAGCCTAAGGTGTAAATTATCGATAGTCCATATCTCGGAAACTATAAGAGATAATGCAATTTGGCAACCGGCAATGTAATTAGCATGCCGAATATTACTTGGAATGTGAATTGGAACGAAATCGCCAATAGATAAGACCATTTTACAATTTGAGCCCAAGTTAGAAGCAGAGCCTAAGGTGTAAATTATCGATAGTCCATATCTCGGAAACTATAAGAGATAATGCAATTTGGCAACCGGCAATGTAATTAGCATGCCGAATATTACTTGGAATGTGAATTGGAACGAAATCGCCAATAGATAAGACCATTTTACAATTTGGGCCCAAGTTAGAAGCAGAGCCTAAGGTGTAAATTATCGATAGTCCATATCTCGGAAACTATAAGAGATAATGCAATTTGGCAACCGGCAATGTAATTAGCATGCCGAATATTACTAGGAATGTGAATTGGAACGAAATCGCCAATAGATAAGACCATTTTACAGTTTGGGCCCAAGTTAGAAGCAGAGCCTAAGGTTAAAAATAATCGATAGTCCATATCTCGGAAACTATAAGAGATAATGCAATTTGGCAACCGGCAATGTAATTAGCATGCCGAATATTACTTGGAATGTGAATTGGAACGAAATCGCCAATAGATAAGACCATTTTACAATTTGGGCCCAAGTAAGAAGCAGAGCCTAAGATGTAAATTATCGATAGTCCATATCTCGGAAACTATAAGAGATAATGCAATTTGGCAACCGGCAATGTAATTAGCATGCCGAATATTACTTGGAATGTGAATTGGAACGAAATCGCCAATAGATAAGACCATTTTACAATTTGGGCCCAAGTTAGAAGCAGAGCCTAAGGTGTAAATTATCGATAGTCCATATCTCGGAAACTATAAGAGATAATGCAATTTGGCAACCGGCAATGTAATTAGCATGCCGAATATTACTTGGAATGTGAATTGGAACGAAATCGCCAATAGGTAAGACCATTTTACAATTTGGGCCCAAGTTAGAAGCAGAGCCTAAGGTGTAAATTATCGATAGTCCATATCTCGGAAACTATAAGAGATAATTCAATTTGGCAACCGGCAATGTAATTAGCATGCCGGATATTACTTGGAATGTGAATTGGAACGAAATCGCCAATAGATAAGACCATTTTACAATTTGGGCCCAAGTTAGAAGCAGAGCCTAAGGTGTAAATTACAGATAGTCCATATCTCGGAAACTATAAGAGATAATGCAATTTGGCAACCGGCAATGTAATTAGCATGCCGAATATTACTTGGAATGTGAATTGGAACGAAATCGCCAATAGAGAAGACCATTTTACAATTTGGGCCCAAGTTAGAAGCAGAGCCTAAGGTGTAAATTATCGATAGTCCATATCTCGGAAACTATAAGAGATAATGCAATTTGGCAACCGGCAATGTAATTAGCATGCCGAATATTACTTGGAATGTGAATTGGAACGAAATCGCCAATAGATAAGACCATTTTACAATTTGGGCCCAAATTAGAAGCAGAGCCTAAGGTGTAAATTATCGATAGTCCATATCTCGGAAACTATAAGAGATAATGCAATTTGGCAACCGGCAATGTAATTAGCATGCCGAATATTACTTGGAATGTGAATTGGAACGAAATCGCCAATAGAGAAGACCATTTTACAATTTGGGCCCAAGTTAGAAACAGAGCCTAAGGTGTAAATTATCGATAGTCCATATCTCGGAAACTATAAGAGATAATGCAATTTGGCAACCGGCAATGTAATTAGCATGCCGAATATTACTTGGAATGTGAATTGGAACGAAATCGCCAATAGATAAGACCATTTTACAATTTGGGCCCAAGTTAGAAGCAGAGCCTAAGGTGTAAATTATCGATAGTCCATATCTCGGAAACTATAAGAGATAATGCAATTTGGCAACCGGCAATGTAATTAGCATGCCGAATATTACTTGGAATGTGAATTGGAACGAAATCCCCAATAGAGAAGACCATTTTACAATTTGGGCCCAAGTTAGAAGCAGAGCCTAAGGTGTAAATTATCGATAGTCCATATCTCGGAAACTATAAGAGATAATGCAATTTGGCAACCGGCAATGTAATTAGCATGCCGAATATTACTTGGAATGTGAATTGGAACGAAATCGCCAATAGATAAGACCATTTTACAATTTGGGCCCAAGTTAGAAGCAGAGCCTAAGGTGTAAATTATCGATAGTCCATATCTCGGAAACTATAAGAGATATTGCAATTTGGCAACCGGCAATGTAATTAGCATGCCGAATATTACTTGGAATGTGAATTGGAACGAAATCGCCAATAGATAAGACCATTTTACAATTTGGGCCCAAGTTAGAAGCAGAGCCTAAGGTGTAAATTATCGATAGTCCATATCTCGGAAACTATAAGAGATAATGCAATTTGGCAACCGGCAATGTAATTAGCATGCCGAATATTACTTGGAATGTGAATTGGAATGAAATCGCCAATAGATAAGACCATTTTACAATTTGGGCCCAAGTTAGAAGCAGAGCCTATGGTGTAAATTATTGATAGTCCATATCTCGGAAACTATAAGAGATAATGCAATTTCGCAACCGGCAATGTAATTAGCATGCCGAATATTACTTGGAGTGTGAATTGGAACGAAATCGCCAATAGATAAGACCATTTTACAATTTGGGCCCAAGTTAGAAGCAGAGCCTAAGGTGTAAATTATCGATAGTCCATATCTCGGAAACTATAAGAGATAATGCAATTTGGCAACCGGCAATGTAATTAGCATGCCGAATATTACTTGGAATGTGAATTGGAACGAAATCGCCAATAGATAAGACCATTTTACAATTTGGGCCCAAGTTAGAAGCAGAGCCAAAGGTGTAAATTATCGATAGTCCATATCTCGGAAACTATAAGAGATAATGCAATTTGGCAACCGGCAATGTAATTAGCATGCCGAATATTACTTGGAATGTGAATTGGAACGAAATCGCCAATAGATAAGACCATTTTACAATTTGGGTCCAAGTTAGAAGCAGAGCCTAAGGTGTAAATTATCGATAGTCCATATCTCGGAAACTATAAGAGATAATGCAATTTGGCAACCGGCAATGTAATTAGCATGCCGAATATTACTTGGAATGTGAATTGGAACGAAATCGCCAATAGATAAGACCATTTTACAATTTGGGCCCAAGTTAGAAGCAGAGCCTAAGGTGTAAATTATCGATAGTCCATATGTCGGAAACTATAAGAGATAATGCAATTTGGCAACCAGCAATGTAATTAGCATGCCGAATATTACTTGGAATGTGAATTGGAACGAAATCGCCAATAGGTAAGACCATTTTACAATTTGGGCCCAAGTTAGAAGCAGAGCCTAAGGTGTAAATTATCGAAAGTCCATATCTCGGAAACTATAAGAGATAATGCAATTTGGCAACCGCCAATGTAATTAGCATGCCGAATATTACTTGGAATGTGAATTGGAACGAAATCGCCAATAGATAAGACCATTTTACAATTTGGGCCCAAGTTAGAAGCAGAGCCTAAGGTGTAAATTATCGATAGTCCATATCTCGGAAACTATAAGAGATAATGCAATTTGGCAACCGGCAATGTAATTAGCATGCCGAATATTACTTGGAATGTGAATTGGAACGAAATCGCCAATAGATAAGACCATTTTACAATTTGGGCCCAAGTTAGAAGCAGAGCCTAAGGTGTAAATTATTGATAGTCCATATCTCGGAAACTATAAGAGATAATGCAATTTCGCAACCGGCAATGTAATTAGCATGCCGAATATCACTTGGAATGTGAATTGGGACGAAATCGCCAATAGATAAGACCATTTTACAATTTGGGCCCAAGTTAGAAGCAGAGCCTAAGGTGTAAATAATCGATAGTCCATATCTCGGAAACTATAAGAGATAATGCAATTTGGCAACCGGCAATGTAATTAGCATGCCGAATATTACTTGGAATGTGAATTGGAACGAAATCGCCAATAGATAAGACCATTTTACAATTTGGGCCCAAGTTAGAAGCAGAGCCTAAGGTGTAAATTATCGATAGTCCATATCTCGGAAACTATAAGAGATAATGCAATTTGGCAACCGGCAATGTAATTAGCATGCCGAATATAACTTGGAATGTGAATTGGAACGAAATCGCCAATAGATAAGACCATTTTACAATTTGGGCCCAAGTTAGAAGCAGAGCCTAAGGTGTAAATTATCGATAGTCCATATCTCGGAAACTATAAGAGATAATGCAATATGGCAACCGGCAATGTAATTAGCATGCCGAATATTACTTGGAATGTGAATTGGAACGAAATCGCCAATAGATAAGACCATTTTACAATTTGGGCCCAAGTTAGAAGCAGAGCCTAAGGTGTAAATTATCGATAGTCCATATCTCGGAAACTATAAGAGATAATGCAATTTGGCAACCGGCAATGTAATTAGCATGCCGAATATTACTTGGAATGTGAATTGGAACGAAATCGCCAATAGATAAGACCATTTTACAATTTGGGCCCAAGTTAGAAGCAGAGCCTAAGGTGTAAATTATTGATAGTCCATATCTCGGAAACTATAAGAGATAATGCAATTTCGCAACCGGCAATGTAATTAGCATGCCGAATATCACTTGGAATGTGAATTGGGACGAAATCGCCAATAGATAAGACCATTTTACAATTTGGGCCCAAGTTAGAAGCAGAGCCTAAGGTGTAAATAATCGATAGTCCATATCTCGGAAACTATAAGAGATAATGCAATTTGGCAACCGGCAATGTAATTAGCATGCCGAATATTACTTGGAATGTGAATTGGAACGAAATCGCCAATAGATAAGACCATTTTACAATTTGGGCCCAAGTTAGAAGCAGAGCCTAAGGTGTAAATTATCGATAGTCCATATCACTGAAACTATAAGAGATAATGCAATTTGGCAACCGGCAATGTAATTAGCATGCCGAATATTACTTGGAGTGTGAATTGGAACGAAATCGCCAATAGGTAAGACCATTTTACAATTTGGGCCCAAGTTAGAAGCAGAGCCTAAGGTGTAAATTATCGATAGTCCATATCTCGGAAACTATAAGAGATAATGCAATTTGGCAACCGGCAATGTAATTAGCATGCCGAATATCACTTGGAATGTGAATTGGGACGAAATCGCCAATAGATAAGACCATTTTACAATTTGGGCCCAAGTTAGAAGCAGAGCCTAAGGTGTAAATTATCGATAGTCCATATCTCGGAAACTATAAGAGATAATGCAATTTGGCAACCGGCAATGTAATTAGCATGCCGAATATTACTTGGAATGTGAATTGGAACGAAATCGCCAATAGATAAGACCATTTTACAATTTGGGCCCAAGTTAGAAGCAGAGCCTAAGGTATAAATTATTGATAGTCCATATCTCGGAAACTATAAGAGATAATGCAATTTCGCAACCGGCAATGTAATTAGCATGCCGAATATCACTTGGAATGTGAATTGGGACGAAATCGCCAATAGGTAAGACCATTTTACAATTTGGGCCCAAGTTAGAAGCAGAGCCTAAGGTGTAAATTATCGATAGTCCATATCTCGGAAACTATAAGAGATAATGCAATTTGGCAACCGGCAATGTAATTAGCATGCCGAATATTACTTGGAATGTGAATTGCAACGAAATCGCCAATAGATAAGACCATTTTACAATTTGGGCCCAAGTTAGAAGCAGAGCCTAAGGTGTAAATTATCGATAGTCCATATCTCGGAAACTATAAGAGATAATGCAATTTGGCAACCGGCAATGTAATTAGCATGCCGAATATTACTTGGAATGTGAATTGGAACGAAATCGCCAATAGATAAGACCATTTTACAATTTGGGCCCAAGTTAGAAGCAGAGCCTAAGGTGTAAATTATTGATAGTCCATATCTCGGAAACTATAAGAGATAATGCAATTTCGAAACCGGCAATGTAATTAGCATGCCGAATATCACTTGGAATGTGAATTGGGACGAAATCGCCAATAGATAAGACCATTTTACAATTTGGGCAAAAGTTAGAAGCAGAGCCTAAGGTGTAAATTATCGATAGTCCATATCTCGGAAACTATAAGAGATAATGCAATTTGGCAACCGGCAATGTAATTAGCATGCCGAATATTACTTGGAATGTGAATTGGAACGAAATCGCCAATAGATAAGACCATTTTACAATTTGGGCCCAAGTTAGAAGCAGAGATTAAGGTGTAAATTATCGATAGTCCATATCTCGGAAACTATAAGAGATAATGCAATTTGGCAACAGGCAATGTAATTAGCATGCCGAATATTACTTGGAATGTGAATTGGAACGAAATCGCCAATAGATAAGACCATTTTACAATTTGGGCCCAAGTTAGAAGCAGAGCCTAAGGTGTAAATTATCGATAGTCCATATGTCGGAAACTATAAGAGATAATGCAATTTGGCAACCGGCAATGTAATTAGCATGCCGAATATTACTTGGAATGTGAATTGGAACGAAATCGCCAATAGGTCAGACCATTTTACAATTTGGGCCCAAGTTAGAAGCAGAGCCTAAGGTGTAAATTATCGATAGTCCATATCTCGGAAACTATAAGAGATAATGCAATTTGGTAACCGCCAATGTAATTAGCATGCCGAATATTACTTGGAATGTGAATTGGAACGAAATCGCCAATAGATAAGACCATTTTACAATTTGGGCCCAAGTTAGAAGCAGAGCCTAAGGTGTAAATTATCGATAGTCCATATCTCGGAAACTATAAGAGATAATGCAATTTGGCAACCGGCAATGTAATTAGCATGCCGAATATTACTTGGAATGTGAATTGGAACGAAATCGCCAATAGATAAGACCATTTTACAATTTGGGCCCAAGTTAGAAGCAGAGCCAAAGGTGTAAATTATCGATAGTCCATATCTCGGAAACTATAAGAGATAATGCAATTTGGCAACCGGCAATGTAATTAGCATGCCGAATATTACTTGGAATGTGAATTGGAACGAAATCGCCAATAGATAAGACCATTTTACAATTTGGGCCCAAGTTAGAAGCAGAGATTAAGGTGTAAATTATCGATAGTCCATATCTCGGAAACTATAAGAGATAATGCAATTTGGCAACCGGCAATGTAATTAGCATGCCGAATATTACTTGGAGTGTGAATTGGAACGAAATCGCCAATAGGTAAGACCATTTTACAATTTGGGCCCAAGTTAGAAGCAGAGCCTAAGGTGTAAATTATCGATAGTCCATATCTCGGAAACTATAAGAGATAATGCAATTTCGCTACCGGCAATGTAATTAGCATGCCGAATATTACTTGGAATGTGAATTGGAACGAAATCGCCAATAGGTAAGACCATTTTACAATTTGGGCCCAAGTTAGAAGCAGAGCCTAAGGTGTAAATTATCGATAGTCCATATCTCGGAAACTATAAGAGATAATGCAATTTGGCAACCGGCAATGTAATTAGCATGCCGAATATTACTTGGAGTGTGAATTGGAACGAAATCGCCAATAGGTAAGACCATTTTACAATTTGGGCCCAAGTTAGAAGCAGAGCCTAAGGTGTAAATTATCGATAGTCCATATCTCGGAAACTATAAGAGATAATGCAATTTCGCTACCGGCAATGTAATTAGCATGCCGAATATCACTTGGAATGTGAATTGGGACGAAATCGCCAATAGATAAGACCATTTTACAATTTGGGCCCAAGTTAGAAGCAGAGCCTAAGGTGTAAATAATCGATAGTCCATATCTCGGAAACTATAAGAGATAATGCAATTTGGCAACCGGCAATGTAATTAGCATGCCGAATATTACTTGGAATGTGAATTGGAACGAAATCGCCAATAGATAAGACCATTTTACAATTTGGGCCCAAGTTAGAAGCAGAGCCTAAGGTGTAAATTATCGATAGTCCATATCTCGGAAACTATAAGAGATAATGCAATTTGGCAACCGGCAATGTAATTAGCATGCCGAATATTACTTGGAGTGTGAATTGGAACGAAATCGCCAATAGGTAAGACCATTTTACAATTTGGGCCCAAGTTAGAAGCAGAGCCTAAGGTGTAAATTATCGATAGTCCATATCTCGGAAACTATAAGAGATAATGCAATTTGGCAACCGGCAATGTAATTAGCATGCCGAATATTACTTGGAATGTGAATTGGAACGAAATCGCCAATAGATAAGACCATTTTACAATTTGGGCCCAAGTTCGAAGCAGAGCCAAAGGTGTAAATTATCGATAGTCCATATCTCGGAAACTATAAGAGATAATGCAATTTGGCAACCGGCAATGTAATTAGCATGCCGAATATTACTTGGAATGTGAATTGGAACGAAATCGCCAATAGATAAGACCATTTTACAATTTGGGCCCAAGTTAGAAGCAGAGATTAAGGTGTAAATTATCGATAGTCCATATCTCGGAAACTATAAGAGATAATGCAATTTGGCAACAGGCAATGTAATTAGCATGCCGAATATTACTTGGAATGTGAATTGGAACGAAATCGCCAATAGATAAGACCATTTTACAATTTGGGCCCAAGTTAGAAGCAGAGCCTAAGGTGTAAATTATCGATAGTCCATATGTCGGAAACTATAAGAGATAATGCAATTTGGCAACCGGCAATGTAATTAGCATGCCGAATATTACTTGGAATGTGAATTGGAACGAAATCGCCAATAGGTAAGACCATTTTACAATTTGGGCCCAAGTTAGAAGCAGAGCCTAAGGTGTAAATTATCGATAGTCCATATCTCGGAAACTATAAGAGATAATGCAATTTGGCAACCGCCAATGTAATTAGCATGCCGAATATTACTTGGAATGTGAATTGGAACGAAATCGCCAATAGATAAGACCATTTTACAATTTGGGCCCAAGTTAGAAGCAGAGCCTAAGGTGTAAATTATCGATAGTCCATATCTCGGAAACTATAAGAGATAATGCAATTTGGCAACCGGCAATGTAATTAGCATGCCGAATATAACTTGGAATGTGAATTGGAACGAAATCGCCAATAGATAAGACCATTTTACAATTTGGGCCCAAGTTAGAAGCAGAGCCTAAGGTGTAAATTATCGATAGTCCATATCTCGGAAACTATAAGAGATAATGCAATTTGGCAACCGGCAATGTAATTAGCATGCCGCATATTACTTGGAATGTGAATTGGAACGAAATCGCCAATAGATAAGACCATTTTATAATTTGGGCCCAAGTTAGAAGCAGAGCCTAAGGTGTAAATTATCGATAGTCCATATCTCGGAAACTATAAGAGATAATGCAATTTGGCAACCGGCAATGTAATTAGCATGCCGAATATTACTTGGAAAGTGAATTGGAACGAAATCGCCAATAGATAAGACCATTTTACAATTTGGGCCCAAGTTAGAAGCAGAGCCTAAGGTGTAAATTATTGATAGTCCATATCTCGGAAACTATAAGAGATAATGCAATTTCGCAACCGGCAATGTAATTAGCATGCCGAATATCACTTGGAATGTGAATTGGGACGAAATCGCCAATAGATAAGACCATTTTACAATTTGGGCCCAAGTTAGAAGCAGAGCCTAAGGTGTAAATAATCGATAGTCCATATCTCGGAAACTATAAGAGATAATGCAATTTGGCAACCGGCAATGTAATTAGCATGCCGAATATTACTTGGAATGTGAATTGGAACGAAATCGCCAATAGATAAGACCATTTTACAATTTGGGCCCAAGTAAGAAGCAGAGCCTAAGGTGTAAATTATCGATAGTCCATATCTCGGAAACTATAAGAGATAATGCAATTTGGCAACCGGCAATGTAATTAGCATGCCGAATATTACTTGGAGTGTGAATTGGAACGAAATCGCCAATAGGTAAGACCATTTTACAATTTGGGCCCAAGTTAGAAGCAGAGCCTAAGGTGTAAATTATCGATAGTCCATATCTCGGAAACTATAAGAGATAATGCAATTTGGTAACCGGCAATGTAATTAGCATGCCGAATATCACTTGGAATGTGAATTGGGACGAAATCGCCAATAGATAAGACCATTTTACAATTTGGGCCCAAGTTAGAAGCAGAGCCTAAGGTGTAAATAATCGATAGTCCATATCTCGGAAACTATAAGAGATAATGCAATTTGGCAACCGGCAATGTAATTAGCATGCCGAATATTACTTGGAATGTGAATTGGAACGAAATCGCCAATAGATAAGACCATTTTACAATTTGGGCCCAAGTTAGAAGCAGAGATTAAGGTGTAAATTATCGATAGTCCATATCTCGGAAACTATAAGAGATAATGCAATTTGGCAACCGGCAATGTAATTAGCATGCCGAATATTACTTGGAGTGTGAATTGGAACGAAATCGCCAATAGGTAAGACCATTTTACAATTTGGGCCCAAGTTAGAAGCAGAGCCTAAGGTGTAAATTATCGATAGTCCATATCTCGGAAACTATAAGAGATAATGCAATTTCGCAACCGGCAATGTAATTAGCATGCCGAATATCACTTGGAATGTGAATTGGGACGAAATCGCCAATAGATAAGACCATTTTACAATTTGGGCCCAAGTTAGAAGCAGAGCCTAAGGTGTAAATAATCGATAGTCCATATCTCGGAAACTATAAGAGATAATGCAATTTGGCAACCGGCAATGTAATTAGCATGCCGAATATTACTTGGAATGTGAATTGGAACGAAATCGCCAATAGATAAGACCATTTTACAATTTGGGCCCAAGTTAGAAGCAGAGCCTAAGGTGTAAATTATCGATAGTCCATATCTCGGAAACTATAAGAGATAATGCAATTTGGCAACCGGCAATGTAATTAGCATGCCGAATATTACTTGGAGTGTGAATTGGAACGAAATCGCCAATAGGTAAGACCATTTTACAATTTGGGCCCAAGTTAGAAGCAGAGCCTAAGGTGTAATTTATCGATAGTCCATATCTCGGAAACTATAAGAGATAATGCAATTTGGCAACCGGCAATGTAATTAGCATGCCGAATATTACTTGGAATGTGAATTGGAACGAAATCGCCAATAGATAAGACCATTTTACAATTTGGGCCCAAGTTAGAAGCAGAGCCTAAGGTGTAAATTATCGATAGTCCATATCTCGGAAACTATAAGAGATAATGCAATTTGGCAACCGGCAATGTAATTAGCATGCCGAATATTACTTGGAATGTGAATTGGAACGAAATCGCCAATAGATAAGACCATTTTACAATTTGGGCCCAAGTTAGAAGCAGAGCCTAAGGTGTAAATTATTGATAGTCCATATCTCGGAAACTATAAGAGATAATGCAATTTCGCAACCGGCAATGTAATTAGCATGCCGAATATCACCTGGAATGTGAATTGGGACGAAACCGCCAATAGATAAGACCATTTTACAATTTGGGCCCAAGTTAGAAGCAGAGCCTAAGGTGTAAATTATCGATAGTCCATATCTCGGAAACTATAAGAGATAATGCAATTTGGCAACCGGCAATGTAATTAGCATGCCGAATATTACTTGGAATGTGAATTGGAACGAAATCGCCAATAGATAAGACCATTTTACAATTTGGGCCCAAGTTAGAAGCAGAGCCTAAGGTGTAAATTATCGATAGTCCATATCTCGGAAACTATAAGAGATAATGCAATTTGGCAACCGGCAATGTAATTAGCATGCCGAATATTACTTGGAATGTGAATTGCAACGAAATCGCCAATAGATAAGACCATTTTACAATTTGGGCCCAAGTTAGAAGCAGAGCCTAAGGTGTAAATTATCGATAGTCCATATCTCGGAAACTATAAGAGATAATGCAATTTGGCAACCGGCAATGTAATTAGCATGCCGAATATTACTTGGAATGTGAATTGGAACGAAATCGCCAATAGATAAGACCATTTTACAATTTGGGCCCAAGTTAGAAGCAGAGCCTAAGGTATAAATTATTGATAGTCCATATCTCGGAAACTATAAGAGATAATGCAATTTCGCAACCGGCAATGTAATTAGCATGCCGAATATCACTTGGAATGTGAATTGGGACGAAATCGCCAATAGGTAAGACCATTTTACAATTTGGGCCCAAGTTAGAAGCAGAGCCTAAGGTGTAAATTATCGATAGTCCATATCTCGGAAACTATAAGAGATAATGCAATTTGGCAACCGGCAATGTAATTAGCATGCCGAATATTACTTGGAATGTGAATTGCAACGAAATCGCCAATAGATAAGACCATTTTACAATTTGGGCCCAAGTTAGAAGCAGAGCCTAAGGTGTAAATTATCGATAGTCCATATCTCGGAAACTATAAGAGATAATGCAATTTGGCAACCGGCAATGTAATTAGCATGCCGAATATTACTTGGAATGTGAATTGGAACGAAATCGCCAATAGATAAGACCATTTTACAATTTGGGCCCAAGTTAGAAGCAGAGCCTAAGGTGTAAATTATTGATAGTCCATATCTCGGAAACTATAAGAGATAATGCAATTTCGAAACCGGCAATGTAATTAGCATGCCGAATATCACTTGGAATGTGAATTGGGACGAAATCGCCAATAGATAAGACCATTTTACAATTTGGGCAAAAGTTAGAAGCAGAGCCTAAGGTGTAAATTATCGATAGTCCATATCTCGGAAACTATAAGAGATAATGCAATTTGGCAACCGGCAATGTAATTAGCATGCCGAATATTACTTGGAATGTGAATTGGAACGAAATCGCCAATAGATAAGACCATTTTACAATTTGGGCCCAAGTTAGAAGCAGAGATTAAGGTGTAAATTATCGATAGTCCATATCTCGGAAACTATAAGAGATAATGCAATTTGGCAACAGGCAATGTAATTAGCATGCCGAATATTACTTGGAATGTGAATTGGAACGAAATCGCCAATAGATAAGACCATTTTACAATTTGGGCCCAAGTTAGAAGCAGAGCCTAAGGTGTAAATTATCGATAGTCCATATGTCGGAAACTATAAGAGATAATGCAATTTGGCAACCGGCAATGTAATTAGCATGCCGAATATTACTTGGAATGTGAATTGGAACGAAATCGCCAATAGGTCAGACCATTTTACAATTTGGGCCCAAGTTAGAAGCAGAGCCTAAGGTGTAAATTATCGATAGTCCATATCTCGGAAACTATAAGAGATAATGCAATTTGGCAACCGGCAATGTAATTAGCATGCCGAATATTACTTGGAGTGTGAATTGGAACGAAATCGCCAATAGGTAAGACCATTTTACAATTTGGGCCCAAGTTAGAAGCAGAGCCTAAGGTGTAATTTATCGATAGTCCATATCTCGGAAACTATAAGAGATAATGCAATTTGGCAACCGGCAATGTAATTAGCATGCCGAATATTACTTGGAATGTGAATTGGAACGAAATCGCCAATAGATAAGACCATTTTACAATTTGGGCCCAAGTTAGAAGCAGAGCCAAAGGTGTAAATTATCGATAGTCCATATCTCGGAAACTATAAGAGATAATGCAATTTGGCAACCGGCAATGTAATTAGCATGCCGAATATTACTTGGAATGTGAATTGGAACGAAATCGCCAATAGATAAGACCATTTTACAATTTGGGCCCAAGTTAGAAGCAGAGCCTAAGGTGTAAATTATCGATAGTCCATATCTCGGAAACTATAAGAGATAATGCAATTTGGCAACCGGCAATGTAATTAGCATGCCGAATATTACTTGGAATGTGAATTGGAACGAAATCGCCAATAGATAAGACCATTTTACAATTTGGGCCCAAGTTAGAAGCAGAGACTAAGGTGTAAATTATTGATAGTCCATATCTCGGAAACTATAAGAGATAATGCAATTTCGCAACCGGCAATGTAATTAGCATGCCGAATATCACCTGGAATGTGAATTGGGACGAAACCGCCAATAGATAAGACCATTTTACAATTTGGGCCCAAGTTAGAAGCAGAGCCTAAGGTGTAAATTATCGATAGTCCATATCTCGGAAACTATAAGAGATAATGCAATTTGGCAACCGGCAATGTAATTAGCATGCCGAATATTACTTGGAATGTGAATTGGAACGAAATCGCCAATAGATAAGACCATTTTACAATTTGGGCCCAAGTTAGAAGCAGAGCCTAAGGTGTAAATTATCGATAGTCCATATCTCGGAAACTATAAGAGATAATGCAATTTGGCAACCGGCAATGTAATTAGCATACCGAATATTACTTGGAATGTGAATTGCAACGAAATCGCCAATAGATAAGACCATTTTACAATTTGGGCCCAAGTTAGAAGCAGAGCCTAAGGTGTAAATTATCGATAGTCCATATCTCGGAAACTATAAGAGATAATGCAATTTGGCAACCGGCAATGTAATTAGCATGCCGAATATTACTTGGAATGTGAATTGGAACGAAATCGCCAATAGATAAGACCATTTTACAATTTGGGCCCAAGTTAGAAGCAGAGCCTAAGGTATAAATTATTGATAGTCCATATCTCGGAAACTATAAGAGATAATGCAATTTCGCAACCGGCAATGTAATTAGCATGCCGAATATCACTTGGAATGTGAATTGGGACGAAATCGCCAATAGGTAAGACCATTTTACAATTTGGGCCCAAGTTAGAAGCAGAGCCTAAGGTGTAAATTATCGATAGTCCATATCTCGGAAACTATAAGAGATAATGCAATTTGGCAACCGGCAATGTAATTAGCATGCCGAATATTACTTGGAATGTGAATTGCAACGAAATCGCCAATAGATAAGACCATTTTACAATTTGGGCCCAAGTTAGAAGCAGAGCCTAAGGTGTAAATTATCGATAGTCCATATCTCGGAAACTATAAGAGATAATGCAATTTGGCAACCGGCAATGTAATTAGCATGCCGAATATTACTTGGAATGTGAATTGGAACGAAATCGCCAATAGATAAGACCATTTTACAATTTGGGCCCAAGTTAGAAGCAGAGCCTAAGGTGTAAATTATTGATAGTCCATATCTCGGAAACTATAAGAGATAATGCAATTTCGAAACCGGCAATGTAATTAGCATGCCGAATATCACTTGGAATGTGAATTGGGACGAAATCGCCAATAGATAAGACCATTTTACAATTTGGGCAAAAGTTAGAAGCAGAGCCTAAGGTGTAAATTATCGATAGTCCATATCTCGGAAACTATAAGAGATAATGCAATTTGGCAACCGGCAATGTAATTAGCATGCCGAATATTACTTGGAATGTGAATTGGAACGAAATCGCCAATAGATAAGACCATTTTACAATTTGGGCCCAAGTTAGAAGCAGAGATTAAGGTGTAAATTATCGATAGTCCATATCTCGGAAACTATAAGAGATAATGCAATTTGGCAACAGGCAATGTAATTAGCATGCCGAATATTACTTGGAATGTGAATTGGAACGAAATCGCCAATAGATAAGACCATTTTACAATTTGGGCCCAAGTTAGAAGCAGAGCCTAAGGTGTAAATTATCGATAGTCCATATGTCGGAAACTATAAGAGATAATGCAATTTGGCAACCGGCAATGTAATTAGCATGCCGAATATTACTTGGAATGTGAATTGGAACGAAATCGCCAATAGGTCAGACCATTTTACAATTTGGGCCCAAGTTAGAAGCAGAGCCTAAGGTGTAAATTATCGATAGTCCATATCTCGGAAACTATAAGAGATAATGCAATTTGGCAACCGCCAATGTAATTAGCATGCCGAATATTACTTGGAATGTGAATTGGAACGAAATCGCCAATAGATAAGACCATTTTACAATTTGGGCCCAAGTTAGAAGCAGAGCCTAAGGTGTAAATTATCGATAGTCCATATCTCGGAAACTATAAGAGATAATGCAATTTGGCAACCGGCAATGTAATTAGCATGCCGAATATTACTTGGAATGTGAATTGGATCGAAATCGCCAATAGATAAGACCATTTTACAATTTGGGCCCAAGTTAGAAGCAGAGCCTAAGGTGTAAATTATCGATAGTCCATATCTCGGAAACTATAAGAGATAATGCAATTTGGCAACCGGCAATGTAATTAGCATGCCGAATATTACTTGGAATGTGAATTGGAACGAAATCGCCAATAGATAAGACCATTTTACAATTTGGGCCCAAGTTAGAAGCAGAGCCTAAGGTGTAAATTATTGATAGTCCATATCTCGGAAACTATAAGAGATAATGCAATTTGGCAACCGGCAATGTAATTAGCATGCCGAATATCACTTGGAATGTGAATTGGGACGAAATCGCCAATAGATAAGACCATTTTACAATTTGGGCCCAAGTTAGAAGCAGAGCCTAAGGTGTAAATAATAGATAGTCCATATCTCGGAAACTATAAGAGATAATGCAACTTGGCAACCGGCAATGTAATTAGCATGCCGAATATTACTTGGAATGTGAATTGGAACGAAATCGCCAATAGATAAGACCATTTTACAATTTGGGCCCAAGTTAGAAGCAGAGCCTAAGGTGTAAATTATCGATAGTCCATATCTCGGAAACTATAAGAGATAATGCAATTTGGCAACCGGCAATGTAATTAGCATGCCGAATATTACTTGGAGTGTGAATTGGAACGAAATCGCCAATAGGTAAGACCATTTTACAATTTGGGCCCAAGTTAGAAGCAGAGCCTAAGGTGTATATTATCGATAGTCCATATCTCGGAAACTATAAGAGATAATGCAATTTGGCAACCGGCAATGTAATTAGCATGCCGAATATTACTTGGAATGTGAATTGGAACGAAATCGCCAATAGATAAGACCATTTTACAATTTGGGCCCAAGTTAGAAGCAGAGCCAAAGGTGTAAATTATCGATAGTCCATATCTCGGAAACTATAAGAGATAATGCAATTTGGCAACCGGCAATGTAATTAGCATGCCGAATATTACTTGGAACGAAATCGCCAATAGATAAGACCATTTTACAATTTGGGCCCAAGTTAGAAGCAGAGCCTAAGGTGTAAATTATCGATAGTCCATATCTCGGAAACTATAAGAGATAATGCAATTTGGCAACCGGCAATGTAATTAGCATGCCGAATATTACTTGGAATGTGAATTGGAACGAAATCGCCAATAGATAAGACCATTTTACAATTTGGGCCCAAGTTAGAAGCAGAGCCTAAGGTGTAAATTATTGATAGTCCATATCTCGGAAACTATAAGAGATAATGCAATTTCGCAACCGGCAATGTAATTAGCATGCCGAATATCACCTGGAATGTGAATTGGGACGAAACCGCCAATAGATAAGACCATTTTACAATTTGGGCCCAAGTTAGAAGCAGAGCCTAAGGTGTAAATTATCGATAGTCCATATCTCGGAAACTATAAGAGATAATGCAATTTGGCAACCGGCAATGTAATTAGCATGCCGAATATTACTTGGAATGTGAATTGCAACGAAATCGCCAATAGATAAGACCATTTTACAATTTGGGCCCAAGTTAGAAGCAGAGCCTAAGGTGTAAATTATCGATAGTCCATATCTCGGAAACTATAAGATATAATGCAATTTGGCAACCGGCAATGTAATTAGCATGCCGAATATTACTTGGAATGTGAATTGGAACGAAATCGCCAATAGATAAGACCATTTTACAATTTGGGCCCAAGTTAGAAGCAGAGCCTAAGGTATAAATTATTGATAGTCCATATCTCGGAAACTATAAGAGATAATGCAATTTCGCAACCGGCAATGTAATTAGCATGCCGAATATCACTTGGAATGTGAATTGGGACGAAATCGCCAATAGATAAGACCATTTTACAATTTGGGCCCAAGTTAGAAGCAGAGCCTAAGGTGTAAATTATCGATAGTCCATATCTCGGAAACTATAAGAGATAATGCAATTTGGCAACCGGCAATGTAATTAGCATGCCGAATATTACTTGGAATGTGAATTGGAACAAAATCGCCAATAGATAAGACCATTTTACATTTAGGGCCCAAGTTAGAAGCAGAGCCTAAGGTGTAAATTATCGATAGTCCATATCTCGGAAACTATAAGAGATAATGCAATTTGGCAACCGGCAATGTAATTAGCATGCCGAATATTACTTGGAATGAGAATTGGAACGAAATCGCCAATAGATAAGACCATTTTACAATTTGGGCCCAAGTTAGAAGCAGAGCCTAAGGTGTAAATTATTGATAGTCCATATCTCGGAAACTATAAGAGATAATGCAATTTCGCAACCGGCAATGTAATTAGCATGCCGAATATCACTTGGAATGTGAATTGGGACGAAATCGCCAATAGATAAGACCATTTTGGGCCCAAGTTAGAAGCAGAGCCTAAGGTGTAAATAATCGATAGTCCATATCTCGGAAACTATAAGAGATAATGCAATTTGGCAACCGGCAATGTAATTAGCATGCCGAATATTACTTGGAATGTGAATTGGAACGAAATCGCCAATAGATAAGACCATTTTACAATTTGGGCCCAAGTTAGAAGCAGAGCCTAAGGTGTAAATTATCGATAGTCCATATCTCGGAAACTATAAGAGATAATGCAATTTGGCAACCGGCAATGTAATTAGCATGCCGAATATTACTTGGAGTGTGAATTGGAACGAAATCGCCAATAGGTAAGACCATTTTACAATTTGGGCCCAAGTTAGAAGCAGAGCCTAAGGTGTAAATTATCGATAGTCCATATCTCGGAAACTATAAGAGATAATGCAATTTCGCAACCGGCAATGTAATTAGCATGCCGAATATCACTTGGAATGTGAATTGGGACGAAATCGCCAATAGATAAGACCATTTTACAATTTGGGCCCAAGTTAGAAGCAGAGCCTAAGGTGTAAATAATCGATAGTCCATATCTCGGAAACTATAAGAGATAATGCAATTTGGCAACCGGCAATGTAATTAGCATGCCGAATATTACTTGGAATGTGAATTGGAATGAAATCGCCAATAGATAAGACCATTTTACAATTTGGGCCCAAGTTAGAAGCAGAGCCTAAGTTGTAAATTATCGATAGTCCATATCTCGGAAACTATAAGAGATAATGCAATTTGGCAACCGGCAATGTAATTAGCATGCCGAATATTACTTGGAGTGTGAATTGGAACGTAATCGCCAATAGGTAAGACCATTTTACAATTTGGGCCCAAGTTAGAAGCAGAGCCTAAGGTGTAAATTATCGATAGTCCATATCTCGGAAACTATAAGAGATAATGCAATTTGGCAACCGGCAATGTAATTAGCATGCCGAATATTACTTGGAATGTGAATTGGAACGAAATCGCCAATAGATAAGACCATTTTACAATTTGGGCCCAAGTTAGAAGCAGAGCCTAAGGTGTAAATTATTGATAGTCCATATCTCGGAAACTATAAGAGATAATGCAATTTCGCAACCGGCAATGTAATTAGCATGCCGAATATCACCTGGAATGTGAATTGGGACGAAACCGCCAATAGATAAGACCATTTTACAATTTGGGCCCAAGTTAGAAGCAGAGCCTAAGGTGTAAATTATCGATAGTCCATATCTCGGAAACTATAAGAGATAATGCAATTTGGCAACCGGCAATGTAATTAGCATGCCGAATATTACTTGGAATGTGAATTGGAACGAAATCGCCAATAGATAAGACCATTTTACAATTTGGGCCCAAGTTAGAAGCAGAGCCTAAGGTGTAAATTATCGATAGTCCATATCTCGGAAACTATAAGAGATAATGCAATTTGGCAACCGGCAATGTAATTAGCATGCCGAATATTACTTGGAATGTGAATTGCAACGAATTCGCCAATAGATAAGACCATTTTACAATTTGGGCCCAAGTTAGAAGCAGAGCCTAAGGTGTAAATTATCGATAGTCCATATCTCGGAAACTATAAGAGAAAATGCAATTTGGCAACCGGCAATGTAATTAGCATGCCGAATATTACTTGGAATGTGAATTGGAACGAAATCGCCAATAGATAAGACCATTTTACAATTTGGGCCCAAGTTAGAAGCAGAGCCTAAGGTATAAATTATTGATAGTCCATATCTCGGAAACTATAAGAGATAATGCAATTTCGCAACCGGCAATGTAATTAGCATGCCGAATATCACTTGGAATGTGAATTGGGACGAAATCGCCAATAGGTAAGACCATTTTACAATTTGGGCCCAAGTTAGAAGCAGAGCCTAAGGTGTAAATTATCGATAGTCCATATCTCGGAAACTATAAGAGATAATGCAATTTGGCAACCGGCAATGTAATTAGCATGCCGAATATTACTTGGAATGTGAATTGCAACGAAATCGCCAATAGATAAGACCATTTTACAATTTGGGCCCAAGTTAGAAGCAGAGCCTAAGGTGTAAATTATCGATAGTCCATATCTCGGAAACTATAAGAGATAATGCAATTTGGCAACCGGCAATGTAATTAGCATGCCGAATATTACTTGGAATGTGAATTGGAACGAAATCGCCAATAGATAAGACCATTTTACAATTTGGGCCCAAGTTAGAAGCAGAGCCTAAGGTGTAAATTATTGATAGTCCATATCTCGGAAACTATAAGAGATAATGCAATTTCGAAACCGGCAATGTAATTAGCATGCCGAATATCACTTGGAATGTGAATTGGGACGAAATCGCCAATAGATAAGACCATTTTACAATTTGGGCAAAAGTTAGAAGCAGAGCCTAAGGTGTAAATTATCGATAGTCCATATCTCGGAAACTATAAGAGATAATGCAATTTGGCAACCGGCAATGTAATTAGCATGCCGAATATTACTTGGAATGTGAATTGGAACGAAATCGCCAATAGATAAGACCATTTTACAATTTGGGCCCAAGTTAGAAGCAGAGATTAAGGTGTAAATTATCGATAGTCCATATCTCGGAAACTATAAGAGATAATGCAATTTGGCAACAGGCAATGTAATTAGCATGCCGAATATTACTTGGAATGTGAATTGGAACGAAATCGCCAATAGATAAGACCATTTTACAATTTGGGCCCAAGTTAGAAGCAGAGCCTAAGGTGTAAATTATCGATAGTCCATATGTCGGAAACTATAAGAGATAATGCAATTTGGCAACCGGCAATGTAATTAGCATGCCGAATATTACTTGGAATGTGAATTGGAACGAAATCGCCAATAGGTAAGACCATTTTACAATTTGGGCCCAAGTTAGAAGCAGAGCCTAAGGTGTAAATTATCGATAGTCCATATCTCGGAAACTATAAGAGATAATGCAATTTGGCAACCGCCAATGTAATTAGCATGCCGAATATTACTTGGAATGTGAATTGGAACGAAATCGCCAATAGATAAGACCATTTTACAATTTGGGCCCAAGTTAGAAGCAGAGAATAAGGTGTAAATTATCGATAGTCCATATCTCGGAAACTATAAGAGATAATGCAATTTGGCAACCGGCAATGTAATTAGCATGCCGAATATAACTTGGAATGTGAATTGGAACGAAATCGCCAATAGATAAGACCATTTTACAATTTGGGCCCAAGTTAGAAGCAGAGCCTAAGGTGTAAATTATCGATAGTCCATATCTCGGAAACTATAAGAGATAATGCAATTTGGCAACCGGCAATGTAATTAGCATGCCGAATATTACTTGGAATGTGAATTGGAACGAAATCGCCAATAGATAAGACCATTTTACAATTTGGGCCCAAGTTAGAAGCAGAGCCTAAGGTGTAAATTATCGATAGTCCATATCTCGGAAACTATAAGAGATAATGCAATTCGGCAACCGGCAATGTAATTAGCATGCCGAATATTACTTGGAATGTGAATTGGAACGAAATCGCCAATAGATAAGACCATTTTACAATTTGGGCCCAAGTTAGAAGCAGAGCCTAAGGTGTAAATTATTGATAGTCCATATCTCGGAAATTATAAGAGATAATGCAATTTCGCAACCGGCAATGTAATTAGCATGCCGAATATCACTTGGAATGTGAATTGGGACGAAATCGCCAATAGATAAGACCATTTTACAATTTGGGCCCAAGTTAGAAGCAGAGCCTAAGGTGTAAATAATCGATAGTCCATATCTCGGAAACTATAAGAGATAATGCAATTTGGTAACCGGCAATGTAATTAGCATGCCGAATATCACTTGGAATGTGAATTGGGACGAAATCGCCAATAGATAAGACCATTTTACAATTTGGGCCCAAGTTAGAAGCAGAGCCTAAGGTGTAAATAATCGATAGTCCATATCTCGGAAACTATAAGAGATAATGCAATATGGCAACCGGCAATGTAATTAGCATGCCGAATATTACTTGGAATGTGAATTGGAACGAAATCGCCAATAGATAAGACCATATTACAATTTGGGCCCTAGTTAGAAGCAGAGCCTAAGGTGTAAATTATCGATAGTCCATATCTCGGAAACTATAAGAGATAATGCAATTTGGCAACCGGCAATGTAATTAGCATGCCGAATATTACTTGGAGTGTGAATTGGAACGAAATCGCCAATAGGTAAGACCATTTTACAATTTGGGCCCAAGTTAGAAGCAGAGCCTAAGGTGTAAATTATCGATAGTCCATATCTCGGAAACTATAAGAGATAATGCAATTTCGCAACCGGCAATGTAATTAGCATGCCGAATATCACTTGGAATGTGAATTGGGACGAAATCGCCAATAGATAAAACCATTTTACAATTTGGGCCCAAGTTAGAAGCAGAGCCTAAGGTGTAAATAATCGATAGTCCATATCTCGGAAACTATAAGAGATAATGCAATTTGGCAACCGGCAATGTAATTAGCATGCCGAATATTACTTGGAATGTGAATTGGAACGAAATCGCCAATAGATAAGACCATTTTACAATTTGGGCCCAAGTTAGAAGCAGAGCCTAAGGTGTAAATTATCGATAGTCCATATCTCGGAAACTATAAGAGATAATGCAATTTGGCAACCGGCAATGTAATTAGCATGCCGAATATTACTTGGAGTGTGAATTGGAACGAAATCGCCAATAGGTAAGACCATTTTACAATTTGGGCCCAAGTTAGAAGCAGAGCCTAAGGTGTAAATTATCGATAGTCCATATCTCGGAAACTATAAGAGATAATGCAATTTGGCAACCGGCAATGTAATTAGCATGCCGAATATTACTTGGAATGTGAATTGGAACGAAATCGCCAATAGATAAGACCATTTTACAATTTGGGCCCAAGTTAGAAGCAGAGCCAAAGGTGTAAATTATCGATAGTCCATATCTCGGAAACTATAAGAGATAATGCAATTTGGCAACCGGCAATGTAATTAGCATGCCGAATATTACTTGGAATGTTAATTGGAACGAAATCGCCAATAGATAAGACCATTTTACAATTTGGGCCCAAGTTAGAAGCAGAGCCTAAGGTGTAAATTATCGATAGTCCATATCTCGGAAACTATAAGAGATAATGCAATTTGGCAACCGGCAATGTAATTAGCATGCCGAATATTACTTGGAATGTGAATTGGAACGAAATCGCCAATAGATAAGACCATTTTACAATTTGGGCCCAAGTTATAAGCAGAGCCTAAGGTGTAAATTATTGATAGTCCATATCTCGGAAACTATAAGAGATAATGCAATTTCGCAACCGGCAATGTAATTAGCATGCCGAATATCACCTGGAATGTGAATTGGGACGAAACCGCCAATAGATAAGACCATTTTACAATTTGGGCCCAAGTTAGAAGCAGAGCCTAAGGTGTAAATTATCGATAGTCCATATCTCGGAAACTATAAGAGATAATGCAATTTGGCAACCGGCAATGTAATTAGCATGCCGAATATTACTTGGAATGTGAATTGCAACGAAATCGCCAATAGATAAGACCATTTTACAATTTGGGCCCAAGTTAGAAGCAGAGCCTAAGGTGTAAATTATCGATAGTCCATATCTCGGAAACTATAAGAGATAATGCAATTTGGCAACCGGCAATGTAATTAGCATGCCGAATATTACTTGGAATGTGAATTGGAACGAAATCGCCAATAGATAAGACCATTTTACAATTTGGGCCCAAGTTAGAAGCAGAGCCTAAGGTATAAATTATTGATAGTCCATATCTCGGAAACTATAAGAGATAATGCAATTTCGCAACCGGCAATGTAATTAGCATGCCGAATATCACTTGGAATGTGAATTGGGACGAAATCGCCAATAGATAAGACCATTTTACAATTTGGGCCCAAGTTAGAAGCAGAGCCTAAGGTGTAAATTATCGATAGTCCATATCTCGGAAACTATAAGAGATAATGCAATTTGGCAACCGGCAATGTAATTAGCATGCCGAATATTACTTGGAATGTGAATTGGAACAAAATCGCCAATAGATAAGACCATTTTACATTTAGGGCCCAAGTTAGAAGCAGAGCCTAAGGTGTAAATTATCGATAGTCCATATCTCGGAAACTATAAGAGATAATGCAATTTGGCAACCGGCAATTTAATTAGCATGCCGAATATTACTTGGAATGTGAATTGGAACGAAATCGCCAATAGAGAAGACCATTTTACAATTTGGGCCCAAGTTAGAAGCAGGGCCTAAGGTGTAAATTATCGATAGTCCATATCTCGGAAACTATAAGAGATAATGCAATTTGGCAACCGGCAATGTAATTAGCATGCCGAATATTACTTGGAATGAGAATTGGAACGAAATCGCCAATAGATAAGACCATTTTACAATTTGGGCCCAAGTTAGAAGCAGAGCCTAAGGTGTAAATTATTGATAGTCCATATCTCGGAAACTATAAGAGATAATGCAATTTCGCAACCGGCAATGTAATTAGCATGCCGAATATCACTTGGAATGTGAATTGGGACGAAATCGCCAATAGATAAGACCATTTTACAATTTGGGCCCAAGTTAGAAGCAGAGCCTAAGGTGTAAATTATCGATAGTCCATATCTCGGAAACTATAAGAGATAATGCAATTTGGCAACCGGCAATGTAATTAGCATGCCGAATATTACTTGGATTGTGAATTGGAACGAAATCGCCAATAGATAAGACCATTTTACAATTTGGGCCCAAGTTAGAAGCAGAGCCTAAGGTGTAAATTATCGATAGTCCATATCTCGGAAACTATAAGAGATAATGCAATTTGGCAACCGGCAATGTAATTAGCATGCCGAATATTACTTGGAATGTGAATTGGAACGAAATCGCCAATAGAAAAGACCATTTTACAATTTGGGCCCAAGTTAGAAGCAGAGCCTAAGGTGTAAATTATCGATAGTCCATATCTCGGAAACTATAAGAGATAATGCAATTTCGCAACCGGCAATGTAATTAGCATGCCGAATATTACTTGGAGTGTGAATTGGAACGAAATCGCCAATAGATAAGACCATTTTACAATTTGGGCCCAAGTTAGAAGCAGAGCCTAAGGTGTAAATTATCGATAGTCCATATCTCGGAAACTATAAGAGATAATGCAATTTCGCAACCGGCAATGTAATTAGCATGCCGAATATTACTTGGAGTGTGAATTGGAACGAAATCGCCAATAGATAAGACCATTTTACAATTTGGGCCCAAGTTAGAAGCAGAGCCTAAGATGTAAATTATCGATAGTCCATATCTCGGAAACTATAAGAGATAATGCAGTTTGGCAACCGGCAATGTAATTAGCATGCCGAATATTACTTGGAATGTGAATTGGAACGAAATCGCCAATAGATAAGACCATTTTACAATTTGGGCCCAAGTTAGAAGCAGAGCCAAAGGTGTAAATTATCGATAGTCCATATCTCGGAAACTATAAGAGATAATGCAATTTGGCAACCGGCAATGTAATTAGCATGCCGAATATTACTTGGAATGTGAATTATAACGAAATCGCCAATAGATAAGACCATTTTACAATTTGGGCCCAAGTTAGAAGCAGAGCCTAAGGTGTAAATTATCGATAGTCCATATCTCGGAAACTATAAGAGATAATGCAATTTGGCAACCGGCAATGTAATTAGCATGCCGAATATTACTTGGAATGTGAATTGGAACAAAATCGCCAATAGATAAGACCATTTTACAATTTGGGCCCAAGTTAGAAGCAGAGCCTAAGGTGTAAATTATTGATAGTCCATATCTCGGAAACTATAAGAGATAATGCAATTTCGCAACCGGCAATGTAATTAGCATGCCGAATATCACCTGGAATGTGAATTGGGACGAAACCGCCAATAGATAAGACCATTTTACAATTTGGGCCCAAGTTAGAAGCAGAGCCTAAGGTGTAAATTATCGATAGTCCATATCTCGGAAACTATAAGAGATAATGCAATTTGGCAACCGGCAATGTAATTAGCATGCCGAATATTACTTGGAATGTGAATTGGAACGAAATCGCCAATAGATAAGACCATTTTACAATTTGGGCCCAAGTTAGAAGCAGAGCCTAAGGTGTAAATTATCGATAGTCCATATCTCGGAAACTATAAGAGATAATGCAATTTGGCAACCGGCAATGTAATTAGCATGCCGAATATTACTTGGAATGTGAATTGCAACGAAATCGCCAATAGATAAGACCATTTTACAATTTGGGCCCAAGTTAGAAGCAGAGCCTAAGGTGTAAATTTTCGATAGTCCATATCTCGGAAACTATAAGAGATAATGCAATTTGGCAACCGGCAATGTAATTAGCATGCCGAATATTACTTGGAATGTGAATTGGAACGAAATCGCCAATAGATAAGACCATTTTACAATTTGGGCCCAAGTTAGAAGCAGAGCCTAAGGCATAAATTATTGATAGTCCATATCTCGGAAACTATAAGAGATAATGCAATTTCGCAACCGACAATGTAATTAGCATGCCGAATATCACTTGGAATGTGAATTGGGACGAAATCGCCAATAGATAAGACCATTTTACAATTTGGGCCCAAGTTAGAAGCAGAGCCTAAGGTGTAAATTATCGATAGTCCATATCTCGGAAACTATAAGAGATAATGCAATTTGGCAACCGGCAATGTAATTAGCATGCCGAATATTACTTGGAATGTGAATTGGAACAAAATCGCCAATAGATAAGACCATTTTACATTTAGGGCCCAAGTTAGAAGCAGAGCCTAAGGTGTAAATTATCGATAGTCCATATCTCGGAAACTATAAGATATAATGCAATTTGGCAACCGGCAATTTAATTAGCATGCCGAATATTACTTGGAATGTGAATTGGAACGAAATCGCCAATAGAGAAGACCATTTTACAATTTGGGCCCAAGTTAGAAGCAGAGCCTAAGGTGTAAATTATCGATAGTCCATATCTCGGAAACTATAAGAGATAATGCAATTTGGCAACCGGCAATGTAATTAGCATGCCGAATATTACTTGGAATGAGAATTGGAACGAAATCGCCAATAGATAAGACCATTTTACAATTTGGGCCCAAGTTAGAAGCAGAGCCTAAGGTGTAAATTATTGATAGTCCATATCTCGGAAACTATAAGAGATAATGCAATTTCGCAACCGGCAATGTAATTAGCATGCCGAATATCACTTGGAATGTGAATTGGGACGAAATCGCCAATAGATAAGACCATTTTACAATTTGGGCCCAAGTTAGAAGCAGAGCCTAAGGTGTAAATTATCGATAGTCCATATCTCGGAAACTATAAGAGATAATGCAATTTGGCAACCGGCAATGTAATTAGCATGCCGAATATTACTTGGAATGTGAATTGGAACGAAATCGCCAATAGATAAGACCATTTTACAATTTGGGCCCAAGTTAGAAGCAGAGCCTAAGGTGTAAATTATCGATAGTCCATATCTCGGAAACTATAAGAGATAATGCAATTTGGCAACCGGCAATGTAATTAGCATGCCGAATATTACTTGGAATGTGAATTGGAACGAAATCGCCAATAGAAAAGACCATTTTACAATTTGGGCCCAAGTTAGAAGCAGAGCCTAAGGTGTAAATTATCGATAGTCCATATCTCGGAAACTATAAGAGATAATGCAATTTGGCAACCGGCAATGTAATTAGCATGCCGAATATTACTTGGAATGTGAATTGGAACAAAATCGCCAATAGATAAGACCATTTTACATTTAGGGCCCAAGTTAGAAGCAGAGCCTAAGGTGTAAATTATCGATAGTCCATATCTCGGAAACTATAAGAGATAATGCAATTTGGCAACCGGCAATTTAATTAGCATGCCGAATATTACTTGGAATGTGAATTGGAACGAAATCGCCAATAGAGAAGACCATTTTACAATTTGGGCCCAAGTTAGAAGCAGGGCCTAAGGTGTAAATTATCGATAGTCCATATCTCGGAAACTATAAGAGATAATGCAATTTGGCAACCGGCAATGTAATTAGCATGCCGAATATTACTTGGAATGAGAATTGGAACGAAATCGCCAATAGATAAGACCATTTTACAATTTGGGCCCAAGTTAGAAGCAGAGCCTAAGGTGTAAATTATCGATAGTCCATATCTCGGAAACTATAAGAGATAATGCAATTTCGCAACCGGCAATGTAATTAGCATGCCGAATATTACTTGGAGTGTGAATTGGAACGAAATCGCCAATAGATAAGACCATTTTACAATTTGGGCCCAAGTTAGAAGCAGAGCCTAAGGTGTAAATTATCGATAGTCCATATCTCGGAAACTATAAGAGATAATGCAATTTGGCAACCGGCAATGTAATTAGCATGCCGAATATTACTTGGAATGTGAATTGGAACGAAATCGCCAATAGAAAAGACCATTTTACAATTTGGGCCCAAGTTAGAAGCAGAGCCTAAGGTGTAAATTATCGATAGTCCATATCTCGGAAACTATAAGAGATAATGCAATTTGGCAACCGGCAATGTAATTAGCATGCCGAATATTACTTGGAATGTGAATTGGAACAAAATCGCCAATAGATAAGACCATTTTACATTTAGGGCCCAAGTTAGAAGCAGAGCCTAAGGTGTAAATTATCGATAGTCCATATCTCGGAAACTATAAGAGATAATGCAATTTGGCAACCGGCAATTTAATTAGCATGCCGAATATTACTTGGAATGTGAATTGGAACGAAATCGCCAATAGAGAAGACCATTTTACAATTTGGGCCCAAGTTAGAAGCAGGGCCTAAGGTGTAAATTATCGATAGTCCATATCTCGGAAACTATAAGAGATAATGCAATTTGGCAACCGGCAATGTAATTAGCATGCCGAATATTACTTGGAATGAGAATTGGAACGAAATCGCCAATAGATAAGACCATTTTACAATTTGGGCCCAAGTTAGAAGCAGAGCCTAAGGTGTAAATTATTGATAGTCCATATCTCGGAAACTATAAGAGATAATGCAATTTCGCAACCGGCAATGTAATTAGCATGCCGAATATCACTTGGAATGTGAATTGGGACGAAATCGCCAATAGATAAGACCATTTTACAATTTGGGCCCAAGTTAGAAGCAGAGCCTAAGGTGTAAATTATCGATAGTCCATATCTCGGAAACTATAAGAGATAATGCAATTTGGCAACCGGCAATGTAATTAGCATGCCGAATATTACTTGGAATGTGAATTGGAACGAAATCGCCAATAGATAAGACCATTTTACAATTTGGGCCCAAGTTAGAAGCAGAGCCTAAGGTGTAAATTATCGATAGTCCATATCTCGGAAACTATAAGAGATAATGCAATTTGGCAACCGGCAATGTAATTAGCATGCCGAATATTACTTGGAATGTGAATTGGAACGAAATCGCCAATAGAAAAGACCATTTTACAATTTGGGCCCAAGTTAGAAGCAGAGCCTAAGGTGTAAATTATCGATAGTCCATATCTCGGAAACTATAAGAGATAATGCAATTTCGCAACCGGCAATGTAATTAGCATGCCGAATATTACTTGGAGTGTGAATTGGAACGAAATCGCCAATAGATAAGACCATTTTACAGTTTGGGCCCAAGTTAGAAGCAGAGCCTAAGGTTAAAAATAATCGATAGTCCATATCTCGGAAACTATAAGAGATAATGCAATTTGGCAACCGGCAATGTAATTAGCATGCCGAATATTACTTGGAATGTGAATTGGAACGAAATCGCCAATAGATAAGACCATTTTACAATTTGGGCCCAAGTTAGAAGCAGAGCCTAAGGTGTAAATTATCGATAGTCCATATCTCGGAAACTATAAGAGATAATGCAATTTGGCAACCGGCAATGTAATTAGCATGCCGAATATTACTAGGAATGTGAATTGGAACGAAATCGCCAATAGATAAGACCATTTTACAGTTTGGGCCCAAGTTAGAAGCAGAGCCTAAGGTTAAAAATAATCGATAGTCCATATCTCGGAAACTATAAGAGATAATGCAATTTGGCAACCGGCAATGTAATTAGCATGCCGAATATTACTTGGAATGTGAATTGGAACGAAATCGCCAATAGATAAGACCATTTTACAATTTGGGCCCAAGTAAGAAGCAGAGCCTAAGATGTAAATTATCGATAGTCCATATCTCGGAAACTATAAGAGATAATGCAATTTGGCAACCGGCAATGTAATTAGCATGCCGAATATTACTTGGAATGTGAATTGGAAGGAAATCGCCAATAGGTAAGACCATTTTACAATTTGGGCCCAAGTTAGAAGCAGAGCCTTAGGTGTAAATTATTGATAGTCCATATCTCGGAAACTATAAGAGATAATTCAATTTGGCAACCGGCAATGTAATTAGCATGCCGAATATTACTTGGAATGTGAATTGGAACGAAATCGCCAATAGATAAGACGATTTTACAATTTGGGCCCAAGTTAGAAGCAGAGCCTAAGGTGTAAATTATCGATAGTCCATATCTCGGAAACTATAAGAGATAATGCAATTTGGCAACCGGCAATGTAATTAGCATGCCGAATATTACTTGGAATGTGAATTGGAACGAAATCGCCAATAGATAAGACCATTTTACAATTTGGGAGCAAGTTAGAAGCAGAGCCTAAGGTGTAAATTATCGATAGTCCATATCTCGGAAACTATAAGAGATAATGCAATTTGGCAACCGGCAATGTAATTAGCATGCCGAATATTACTTGGAATGTGAATTGGAACGAAATCGCCAATAGATAAGACCATTTTACAATTTGAGCCCAAGTTAGAAGCAGAGTTTATGGTGTAAATTATCGATAGTCCATATCTCGGAAACTATAAGAGATAATGCAATTTGGCAACCGGCAATGTAATTAGCATGCCGAATATTACTTGGAATGTGAATTGGAACGAAATCGCCAATAGATAAGACCATTTTACAATTTGGGCCCAAGTTAGAAGCAGAGCCTAAGGTGTAAATTATCGATAGTCCATATCTCGGAAACTATAAGAGATAATGCAATTTGGCAACCGGCAATGTAATTAGCATGCCGAATATTACTTGGAATGTGAATTGGAACGAAATCGCCAATAGATAAGACCATTTTACAATTTGGGCCCAAGTTAGAAGCAGAGCCTAAGGTGTAAATTATCGATAGTCCATATCTCGGAAACTATAAGAGATAATGCAATTTGGCAACCGGCAATGTAATTAGCATGCCGAATATTACTTGGAATGTGAATTGGAACGAAATCGCCAATAGATAAGACCATTTTACAATTTGGGCCCAAGTTAGAAGCAGAGCCTAAGGTGTAAATTATCGATAGTCCATATCTCGGAAACTATAAGAGATAATGCAATTTGGCAACCGGCAATGTAATTAGCATGCCGAATATTACTTGGAATGTGAATTGGAACGAAATCGCCAATAGAAAAGACCATTTTACAATTTGGGCCCAAGTTAGAAGCAGAGCCTAAGGTGTAAATTATCGATAGTCCATATCTCGGAAACTATAAGAGATAATGCAATTTCGCAACCGGCAATGTAATTAGCATGCCGAATATTACTTGGAGTGTGAATTGGAACGAAATCGCCAATAGATAAGACCATTTTACAGTTTGGGCCCAAGTTAGAAGCAGAGCCTAAGGTTAAAAATAATCGATAGTCCATATCTCGGAAACTATAAGAGATAATGCAATTTGGCAACCGGCAATGTAATTAGCATGCCGAATATTACTTGGAATGTGAATTGGAACGAAATCGCCAATAGATAAGACCATTTTACAATTTGGGCCCAAGTTAGAAGCAGAGCCTAAGGTGTAAATTATCGATAGTCCATATCTCGGAAACTATAAGAGATAATGCAATTTGGCAACCGGCAATGTAATTAGCATGCCGAATATTACTAGGAATGTGAATTGGAACGAAATCGCCAATAGATAAGACCATTTTACAGTTTGGGCCCAAGTTAGAAGCAGAGCCTAAGGTTAAAAATAATCGATAGTCCATATCTCGGAAACTATAAGAGATAATGCAATTTGGCAACCGGCAATGTAATTAGCATGCCGAATATTACTTGGAATGTGAATTGGAACGAAATCGCCAATAGATAAGACCATTTTACAATTTGGGCCCAAGTAAGAAGCAGAGCCTAAGATGTAAATTATCGATAGTCCATATCTCGGAAACTATAAGAGATAATGCAATTTGGCAACCGGCAATGTAATTAGCATGCCGAATATTACTTGGAATGTGAATTGGAAGGAAATCGCCAATAGGTAAGACCATTTTACAATTTGGGCCCAAGTTAGAAGCAGAGCCTTAGGTGTAAATTATTGATAGTCCATATCTCGGAAACTATAAGAGATAATTCAATTTGGCAACCGGCAATGTAATTAGCATGCCGAATATTACTTGGAATGTGAATTGGAACGAAATCGCCAATAGATAAGACGATTTTACAATTTGGGCCCAAGTTAGAAGCAGAGCCTAAGGTGTAAATTATCGATAGTCCATATCTCGGAAACTATAAGAGATAATGCAATTTGGCAACCGGCAATGTAATTAGCATGCCGAATATTACTTGGAATGTGAATTGGAACGAAATCGCCAATAGATAAGACCATTTTACAATTTGGGAGCAAGTTAGAAGCAGAGCCTAAGGTGTAAATTATCGATAGTCCATATCTCGGAAACTATAAGAGATAATGCAATTTGGCAACCGGCAATGTAATTAGCATGCCGAATATTACTTGGAATGTGAATTGGAACGAAATCGCCAATAGATAAGACCATTTTACAATTTGAGCCCAAGTTAGAAGCAGAGTTTATGGTGTAAATTATCGATAGTCCATATCTCGGAAACTATAAGAGATAATGCAATTTGGCAACCGGCAATGTAATTAGCATGCCGAATATTACTTGGAATGTGAATTGGAACGAAATCGCCAATAGATAAGACCATTTTACAATTTGGGCCCAAGTTAGAAGCAGAGCCTAAGGTGTAAATTATCGATAGTCCATATCTCGGAAACTATAAGAGATAATGCAATTTGGCAACCGGCAATGTAATTAGCATGCCGAATATTACTTGGAATGTGAATTGGAACGAAATCGCCAATAGATAAGACCATTTTACAATTTGGGCCCAAGTTAGAAGCAGAGCCTAAGGTGTAAATTATCGATAGTCCATATCTCGGAAACTATAAGAGATAATGCAATTTGGCAACCGGCAATGTAATTAGCATGCCGAATATTACTAGGAATGTGAATTGGAACGAAATCGCCAATAGATAAGACCATTTTACAGTTTGGGCCCAAGTTAGAAGCAGAGCCTAAGGTGTAAATTATCGATAGTCCATATCTCGGAAACTATAAGAGATAATGCAATTTGGCAACCGGCAATGTAATTAGCATGCCGAATATTACTTGGAATGTGAATTGGAACGAAATCGCCAATAGATAAGACCATTTTACAATTTGGGCCCATGTTAGAAGCAGAGCCTAAGGTGTAAATTATCGATAGTCCATATCTCGGAAACTATAAGAGATAATGCAATTTGGCAACCGGCAATGTAATTAGCATGCCGAATATTACTAGGAATGTGAATTGGAACGAAATCGCCAATAGATAAGACCATTTTACAGTTTGGGCCCAAGTTAGAAGCAGAGCCTAAGGTTAAAAATAATCGATAGTCCATATCTCGGAAACTATAAGAGATAATGCAATTTGGCAACCGGCAATGTAATTAGCATGCCGAATATTACTTGGAATGTGAATTGGAACGAAATCGCCAATAGATAAGACCATTTTACAATTTGGGCCCAAGTTAGAAGCAGAGCCTAAGGTGTAAATTATCGATAGTCCATATCTCGGAAACTATAAGAGATAATGCAATTTGGCAACCGGCAATGTAATTAGCATGCCGAATATTACTAGGAATGTGAATTGGAACGAAATCGCCAATAGATAAGACCATTTTACAGTTTGGGCCCAAGTTAGAAGCAGAGCCTAAGGTTAAAAATAATCGATAGTCCATATCTCGGAAACTATAAGAGATAATGCAATTTGGCAACCGGCAATGTAATTAGCATGCCGAATATTACTTGGAATGTGAATTGGAACGAAATCGCCAATAGATAAGACCATTTTACAATTTGGGCCCAAGTAAGAAGCAGAGCCTAAGATGTAAATTATCGATAGTCCATATCTCGGAAACTATAAGAGATAATGCAATTTGGCAACCGGCAATGTAATTAGCATGCCGAATATTACTTGGAATGTGAATTGGAAGGAAATCGCCAATAGGTAAGACCATTTTACAATTTGGGCCCAAGTTAGAAGCAGAGCCTAAGGTGTAAATTATCGATAGTCCATATCTCGGAAACTATAAGAGATAATTCAATTTGGCAACCGGCAATGTAATTAGCATGCCGAATATTACTTGGAATGTGAATTGGAACGAAATCGCCAATAGATAAGACGATTTTACAATTTGGGCCCAAGTTAGAAGCAGAGCCTAAGGTGTAAATTATCGATAGTCCATATCTCGGAAACTATAAGAGATAATGCAATTTGGCAACCGGCAATGTAATTAGCATGCCGAATATTACTTGGAATGTGAATTGGAACGAAATCGCCAATAGATAAGACCATTTTACAATTTGGGAGCAAGTTAGAAGCAGAGCCTAAGGTGTAAATTATCGATAGTCCATATCTCAGAAACTATAAGAGATAATGCAATTTGGCAACCGGCAATGTAATTAGCATGCCGAATATTACTTGGAATGTGAATTGGAACGAAATCGCCAATAGATAAGACCATTTTACAATTTGAGCCCAAGTTAGAAGCAGAGCCTATGGTGTAAATTATCGATAGTCCATATCTCGGAAACTATAAGAGATAATGCAATTTGGCAACCGGCAATGTAATTAGCATGCCGAATATTACTTGGAATGTGAATTGGAACGAAATCGCCAATAGATAAGACCATTTTACAATTTGGGCCCAAGTTAGAAGCAGAGCCTAAGGTGTAAATTATCGATAGTCCATATCTCGGAAACTATAAGAGATAATGCAATTTGGCAACCGGCAATGTAATTAGCATGCCGAATATTACTTGGAATGTGAATTGGAACGAAATCGCCAATAGATAAGACCATTTTACAATTTGGGCCCAAGTTAGAAGCAGAGCCTAAGGTGTAAATTATCGATAGTCCATATCTCGGAAACTATAAGAGATAATGCAATTTGGCAACCGGCAATGTAATTAGCATGCCGAATATTACTAGGAATGTGAATTGGAACGAAATCGCCAATAGATAAGACCATTTTACAGTTTGGGCCCAAGTTAGAAGCAGAGCCTAAGGTTAAAAATAATCGATAGTCCATATCTCGGAAACTATAAGAGATAATGCAATTTGGCAACCGGCAATGTAATTAGCATGCCGAATATTACTTGGAATGTGAATTGGAACGAAATCGCCAATAGATAAGACCATTTTACAATTTGGGCCCAAGTAAGAAGCAGAGCCTAAGGTGTAAATTATCGATAGTCCATATCTCGGAAACTATAAGAGATAATTCAATTTGGCAACCGGCAATGTAATTAGCATGCCGGATATTACTTGGAATGTGAATTGGAACGAAATCGCCAATAGATAAGACCATGTTACAATTTGGGCCCAAGTTAGAAGCAGAGCCTAAGGTGTAAATTTCAGATAGTCCATATCTCGGAAACTATAAGAGATAAGGCAATTTGGCAACCGGCAATGTAATTAGCATGCCGAATATTACTTGGAATGTGAATTGGAACGAAATCGCCAATAGAGAAGACCATTTTACAATTTGGGCCCAAGTTAGAAGCAGAGCCTAAGGTGTAAATTATCGATAGTCCATATCTCGGAAACTATAAGAGATAATGCAATTTGGCAACCGGCAATGTAATTAGCATGCCGAATATTACTTGGAATGTGAATTGGAACGAAATCGCCAATAGATAAGACCATTTTACAATTTGGGCCCAAGTTAGAAGCAGAGCCTAAGGTGTAAATTATCGATAGTCCATATCTCGGAAACTATAAGAGATAATGCAATTTGGCAACCGGCAATGTAATTAGCATGCCGAATATTACTTGGAATGTGAATTGGAACGAAATCGCCAATAGAGAAGACCATTTTACAATTTGGGCCCAAGTTAGAAACAGAGCCTAAGGTGTAAATTATCGATAGTCCATATCTCGGAAACTATAAGAGATAATGCAATTTGGCAACCGGCAATGTAATTAGCATGCCGAATATTACTTGGAATGTGAATTGGAACGAAATCGCCAATAGATAAGACCATTTTACAATTTGAGCCCAAGTTAGAAGCAGAGCCTAAGGTGTAAATTATCGATAGTCCATATCTCGGAAACTATAAGAGATAATGCAATTTGGCAACCGGCAATGTAATTAGCATGCCGAATATTACTTGGAATGTGAATTGGAACGAAATCGCCAATAGATAAGACCATTTTACAATTTGGGCCCAAGTTAGAAGCAGAGCCTAAGGTGTAAATTATCGATAGTCCATATCTCGGAAACTATAAGAGATAATGCAATTTGGCAACCGGCAATGTAATTAGCATGCCGAATATTACTAGGAATGTGAATTGGAACGAAATCGCCAATAGATAAGACCATTTTACAGTTTGGGCCCAAGTTAGAAGCAGAGCCTAAGGTTAAAAATAATCGATAGTCCATATCTCGGAAACTATAAGAGATAATGCAATTTGGCAACCGGCAATGTAATTAGCATGCCGAATATTACTTGGAATGTGAATTGGAACGAAATCGCCAATAGATAAGACCATTTTACAATTTGGGCCCAAGTAAGAAGCAGAGCCTAAGATGTAAATTATCGATAGTCCATATCTCGGAAACTATAAGAGATAATGCAATTTGGCAACCGGCAATGTAATTAGCATGCCGAATATTACTTGGAATGTGAATTGGAACGAAATCGCCAATAGATAAGACCATTTTACAATTTGGGCCCAAGTTAGAAGCAGAGCCTAAGGTGTAAATTATCGATAGTCCATATCTCGGAAACTATAAGAGATAATGCAATTTGGCAACCGGCAATGTAATTAGCATGCCGAATATTACTTGGAATGTGAATTGGAACGAAATCGCCAATAGGTAAGACCATTTTACAATTTGGGCCCAAGTTAGAAGCAGAGCCTAAGGTGTAAATTATCGATAGTCCATATCTCGGAAACTATAAGAGATAATTCAATTTGGCAACCGGCAATGTAATTAGCATGCCGGATATTACTTGGAATGTGAATTGGAACGAAATCGCCAATAGATAAGACCATTTTACAATTTGGGCCCAAGTTAGAAGCAGAGCCTAAGGTGTAAATTACAGATAGTCCATATCTCGGAAACTATAAGAGATAATGCAATTTGGCAACCGGCAATGTAATTAGCATGCCGAATATTACTTGGAATGTGAATTGGAACGAAATCGCCAATAGAGAAGACCATTTTACAATTTGGGCCCAAGTTAGAAGCAGAGCCTAAGGTGTAAATTATCGATAGTCCATATCTCGGAAACTATAAGAGATAATGCAATTTGGCAACCGGCAATGTAATTAGCATGCCGAATATTACTTGGAATGTGAATTGGAACGAAATCGCCAATAGATAAGACCATTTTACAATTTGGGCCCAAATTAGAAGCAGAGCCTAAGGTGTAAATTATCGATAGTCCATATCTCGGAAACTATAAGAGATAATGCAATTTGGCAACCGGCAATGTAATTAGCATGCCGAATATTACTTGGAATGTGAATTGGAACGAAATCGCCAATAGAGAAGACCATTTTACAATTTGGGCCCAAGTTAGAAACAGAGCCTAAGGTGTAAATTATCGATAGTCCATATCTCGGAAACTATAAGAGATAATGCAATTTGGCAACCGGCAATGTAATTAGCATGCCGAATATTACTTGGAATGTGAATTGGAACGAAATCGCCAATAGATAAGACCATTTTACAATTTGGGCCCAAGTTAGAAGCAGAGCCTAAGGTGTAAATTATCGATAGTCCATATCTCGGAAACTATAAGAGATAATGCAATTTGGCAACCGGCAATGTAATTAGCATGCCGAATATTACTTGGAATGTGAATTGGAACGAAATCCCCAATAGAGAAGACCATTTTACAATTTGGGCCCAAGTTAGAAGCAGAGCCTAAGGTGTAAATTATCGATAGTCCATATCTCGGAAACTATAAGAGATAATGCAATTTGGCAACCGGCAATGTAATTAGCATGCCGAATATTACTTGGAATGTGAATTGGAACGAAATCGCCAATAGATAAGACCATTTTACAATTTGGGCCCAAGTTAGAAGCAGAGCCTAAGGTGTAAATTATCGATAGTCCATATCTCGGAAACTATAAGAGATATTGCAATTTGGCAACCGGCAATGTAATTAGCATGCCGAATATTACTTGGAATGTGAATTGGAACGAAATCGCCAATAGATAAGACCATTTTACAATTTGGGCCCAAGTTAGAAGCAGAGCCTAAGGTGTAAATTATCGATAGTCCATATCTCGGAAACTATAAGAGATAATGCAATTTGGCAACCGGCAATGTAATTAGCATGCCGAATATTACTTGGAATGTGAATTGGAATGAAATCGCCAATAGATAAGACCATTTTACAATTTGGGCCCAAGTTAGAAGCAGAGCCTATGGTGTAAATTATTGATAGTCCATATCTCGGAAACTATAAGAGATAATGCAATTTCGCAACCGGCAATGTAATTAGCATGCCGAATATTACTTGGAGTGTGAATTGGAACGAAATCGCCAATAGATAAGACCATTTTACAATTTGGGCCCAAGTTAGAAGCAGAGCCTAAGGTGTAAATTATCGATAGTCCATATCTCGGAAACTATAAGAGATAATGCAATTTGGCAACCGGCAATGTAATTAGCATGCCGAATATTACTTGGAATGTGAATTGGAACGAAATCGCCAATAGATAAGACCATTTTACAATTTGGGCCCAAGTTAGAAGCAGAGCCAAAGGTGTAAATTATCGATAGTCCATATCTCGGAAACTATAAGAGATAATCCAATTTGGCAACCGGCAATGTAATTAGCATGCCGAATATTACTTGGAATGTGAATTGGAACGAAATCGCCAATAGATAAGACCATTTTACAATTTGGGTCCAAGTTAGAAGCAGAGCCTAAGGTGTAAATTATCGATAGTCCATATCTCGGAAACTATAAGAGATAATGCAATTTGGCAACCGGCAATGTAATTAGCATGCCGAATATTACTTGGAATGTGAATTGGAACGAAATCGCCAATAGATAAGACCATTTTACAATTTGGGCCCAAGTTAGAAGCAGAGCCTAAGGTGTAAATTATTGATAGTCCATATCTCGGAAACTATAAGAGAAAATGCAATTTCGCAACCGGCAATGTAATTAGCATGCCGAATATCACCTGGAATGTGAATTGGGACGAAACCGCCAATAGATAAGACCATTTTACAATTTGGGCCCAAGTTAGAAGCAGAGCCTAAGGTGTAAATTATCGATAGTCCATATCTCGGAAACTATAAGAGATAATGCAATTTGGCAACCGGCAATGTAATTAGCATGCCGAATATTACTTGGAATGTGAATTGGAACGAAATCGCCAATAGATAAGACCATTTTACAATTTGGGCCCAAGTTAGAAGCAGAGCCTAAGGTGTAAATTATCGATAGTCCATATCTCGGAAACTATAAGAGATAATGCAATTTGGCAACCGGCAATGTAATTAGCATGCCGAATATTACTTGGAATGTGAATTGCAACGAAATCGCCAATAGATAAGACCATTTTACAATTTGGGCCCAAGTTAGAAGCAGAGCCTAAGGTGTAAATTATCGATAGTCCATATCTCGGAAACTATAAGAGAAAATGCAATTTGGCAACCGGCAATGTAATTAGCATGCCGAATATTACTTGGAATGTGAATTGGAACGAAATCGCCAATAGATAAGACCATTTTACAATTTGGGCCCAAGTTAGAAGCAGAGCCTAAGGTATAAATTATTGATAGTCCATATCTCGGAAACTATAAGAGATAATGCAATTTCGCAACCGGCAATGTAATTAGCATGCCGAATATCACTTGGAATGTGAATTGGGACGAAATCGCCAATAGGTAAGACCATTTTACAATTTGGGCCCAAGTTAGAAGCAGAGCCTAAGGTGTAAATTATCGATAGTCCATATCTCGGAAACTATAAGAGATAATGCAATTTGGCAACCGGCAATGTAATTAGCATGCCGAATATTACTTGGAATGTGAATTGGAACGAAATCGCCAATAGATAAGACCATTTTACAATTTGGGCCCAAGTTAGAAGCAGAGCCTAAGGTGTAAATTATCGATAGTCCATATCTCGGAAACTATAAGAGATAATGCAATTTGGCAACCGGCAATGTAATTAGCATGCCGAATATTACTTGGAATGTGAATTGGAACGAAATCGCCAATAGAGAAGACCATTTTACAATTTGGGCCCAAGTTAGAAGCAGAGCCTAAGGTGTAAATTATCGATAGTCCATATCTCGGAAACTATAAGAGATAATGCAATTTGGCAACCGGCAATGTAATTAGCATGCCGAATATTACTTGGAATGTGAATTGGAACGAAATCGCCAATAGATAAGACCATTTTACAATTTGGGCCCAAATTAGAAGCAGAGCCTAAGGTGTAAATTATCGATAGTCCATATCTCGGAAACTATAAGAGATAATGCAATTTGGCAACCGGCAATGTAATTAGCATGCCGAATATTACTTGGAATGTGAATTGGAACGAAATCGCCAATAGAGAAGACCATTTTACAATTTGGGCCCAAGTTAGAAACAGAGCCTAAGGTGTAAATTATCGATAGTCCATATCTCGGAAACTATAAGAGATAATGCAATTTGGCAACCGGCAATGTAATTAGCATGCCGAATATTACTTGGAATGTGAATTGGAACGAAATCGCCAATAGATAAGACCATTTTACAATTTGGGCCCAAGTTAGAAGCAGAGCCTAAGGTGTAAATTATCGATAGTCCATATCTCGGAAACTATAAGAGATAATGCAATTTGGCAACCGGCAATGTAATTAGCATGCCGAATATTACTTGGAATGTGAATTGGAACGAAATCCCCAATAGAGAAGACCATTTTACAATTTGGGCCCAAGTTAGAAGCAGAGCCTAAGGTGTAAATTATCGATAGTCCATATCTCGGAAACTATAAGAGATAATGCAATTTGGCAACCGGCAATGTAATTAGCATGCCGAATATTACTTGGAATGTGAATTGGAACGAAATCGCCAATAGATAAGACCATTTTACAATTTGGGCCCAAGTTAGAAGCAGAGCCTAAGGTGTAAATTATCGATAGTCCATATCTCGGAAACTATAAGAGATATTGCAATTTGGCAACCGGCAATGTAATTAGCATGCCGAATATTACTTGGAATGTGAATTGGAACGAAATCGCCAATAGATAAGACCATTTTACAATTTGGGCCCAAGTTAGAAGCAGAGCCTAAGGTGTAAATTATCGATAGTCCATATCTCGGAAACTATAAGAGATAATGCAATTTGGCAACCGGCAATGTAATTAGCATGCCGAATATTACTTGGAATGTGAATTGGAATGAAATCGCCAATAGATAAGACCATTTTACAATTTGGGCCCAAGTTAGAAGCAGAGCCTATGGTGTAAATTATTGATAGTCCATATCTCGGAAACTATAAGAGATAATGCAATTTCGCAACCGGCAATGTAATTAGCATGCCGAATATTACTTGGAGTGTGAATTGGAACGAAATCGCCAATAGATAAGACCATTTTACAATTTGGGCCCAAGTTAGAAGCAGAGCCTAAGGTGTAAATTATCGATAGTCCATATCTCGGAAACTATAAGAGATAATGCAATTTGGCAACCGGCAATGTAATTAGCATGCCGAATATTACTTGGAATGTGAATTGGAACGAAATCGCCAATAGATAAGACCATTTTACAATTTGGGCCCAAGTTAGAAGCAGAGCCAAAGGTGTAAATTATCGATAGTCCATATCTCGGAAACTATAAGAGATAATGCAATTTGGCAACCGGCAATGTAATTAGCATGCCGAATATTACTTGGAATGTGAATTGGAACGAAATCGCCAATAGATAAGACCATTTTACAATTTGGGTCCAAGTTAGAAGCAGAGCCTAAGGTGTAAATTATCGATAGTCCATATCTCGGAAACTATAAGAGATAATGCAATTTGGCAACCGGCAATGTAATTAGCATGCCGAATATTACTTGGAATGTGAATTGGAACGAAATCGCCAATAGATAAGACCATTTTACAATTTGGGCCCAAGTTAGAAGCAGAGCCTAAGGTGTAAATTATTGATAGTCCATATCTCGGAAACTATAAGAGATAATGCAATTTCGCAACCGGCAATGTAATTAGCATGCCGAATATCACCTGGAATGTGAATTGGGACGAAACCGCCAATAGATAAGACCATTTTACAATTTGGGCCCAAGTTAGAAGCAGAGCCTAAGGTGTAAATTATCGATAGTCCATATCTCGGAAACTATAAGAGATAATGCAATTTGGCAACCGGCAATGTAATTAGCATGCCGAATATTACTTGGAATGTGAATTGGAACGAAATCGCCAATAGATAAGACCATTTTACAATTTGGGCCCAAGTTAGAAGCAGAGCCTAAGGTGTAAATTATCGATAGTCCATATCTCGGAAACTATAAGAGATAATGCAATTTGGCAACCGGCAATGTAATTAGCATGCCGAATATTACTTGGAATGTGAATTGCAACGAAATCGCCAATAGATAAGACCATTTTACAATTTGGGCCCAAGTTAGAAGCAGAGCCTAAGGTGTAAATTATCGATAGTCCATATCTCGGAAACTATAAGAGAAAATGCAATTTGGCAACCGGCAATGTAATTAGCATGCCGAATATTACTTGGAATGTGAATTGGAACGAAATCGCCAATAGATAAGACCATTTTACAATTTGGGCCCAAGTTAGAAGCAGAGCCTAAGGTATAAATTATTGATAGTCCATATCTCGGAAACTATAAGAGATAATGCAATTTCGCAACCGGCAATGTAATTAGCATGCCGAATATCACTTGGAATGTGAATTGGGACGAAATCGCCAATAGGTAAGACCATTTTACAATTTGGGCCCAAGTTAGAAGCAGAGCCTAAGGTGTAAATTATCGATAGTCCATATCTCGGAAACTATAAGAGATAATGCAATTTGGCAACCGGCAATGTAATTAGCATGCCGAATATTACTTGGAATGTGAATTGCAACGAAATCGCCAATAGATAAGACCATTTTACAATTTGGGCCCAAGTTAGAAGCAGAGCCTAAGGTGTAAATTATCGATAGTCCATATCTCGGAAACTATAAGAGATAATGCAATTTGGCAACCGGCAATGTAATTAGCATGCCGAATATTACTTGGAATGTGAATTGGAACGAAATCGCCAATAGATAAGACCATTTTACAATTTGGGCCCAAGTTAGAAGCAGAGCCTAAGGTGTAAATTATTGATAGTCCATATCTCGGAAACTATAAGAGGTAATGCAATTTCGAAACCGGCAATGTAATTAGCATGCCGAATATCACTTGGAATGTGAATTGGGACGAAATCGCCAATAGATAAGACCATTTTACAATTTGGGCAAAAGTTAGAAGCAGAGCCTAAGGTGTAAATTATCGATAGTCCATATCTCGGAAACTATAAGAGATAATGCAATTTGGCAACCGGCAATGTAATTAGCATGCCGAATATTACTTGGAATGTGAATTGGAACGAAATCGCCAATAGATAAGACCATTTTACAATTTGGGCCCAAGTTAGAAGCAGAGATTAAGGTGTAAATTATCGATAGTCCATATCTCGGAAACTATAAGAGATAATGCAATTTGGCAACAGGCAATGTAATTAGCATGCCGAATATTACTTGGAATGTGAATTGGAACGAAATCGCCAATAGATAAGACCATTTTACAATTTGGGCCCAAGTTAGAAGCAGAGCCTAAGGTGTAAATTATCGATAGTCCATATGTCGGAAACTATAAGAGATAATGCAATTTGGCAACCGGCAATGTAATTAGCATGCCGAATATTACTTGGAATGTGAATTGGAACGAAATCGCCAATAGGTAAGACCATTTTACAATTTGGGCCCAAGTTAGAAGCAGAGCCTAAGGTGTAAATTATCGATAGTCCATATCTCGGAAACTATAAGAGATAATGCAATTTGGCAACCGCCAATGTAATTAGCATGCCGAATATTACTTGGAATGTGAATTGGAACGAAATCGCCAATAGATAAGACCATTTTACAATTTGGGCCCAAGTTAGAAGCAGAGAATAAGGTGTAAATTATCGATAGTCCATATCTCGGAAACTATAAGAGATAATGCAATTTGGCAACCGGCAATGTAATTAGCATGCCGAATATAACTTGGAATGTGAATTGGAACGAAATCGCCAATAGATAAGACCATTTTACAATTTGGGCCCAAGTTAGAAGCAGAGCCTAAGGTGTAAATTATCGATAGTCCATATCTCGGAAACTATAAGAGATAATGCAATTTGGCAACCGGCAATGTAATTAGCATGCCGAATATTACTTGGAATGTGAATTGGAACGAAATCGCCAATAGATAAGACCATTTTACAATTTGGGCCCAAGTTAGAAGCAGAGCCTAAGGTGTAAATTATCGATAGTCCATATCTCGGAAACTATAAGAGATAATGCAATTTGGCAACCGGCAATGTAATTAGCATGCCGAATATTACTTGGAATGTGAATTGGAACGAAATCGCCAATAGATAAGACCATTTTACAATTTGGGCCCAAGTTAGAAGCAGAGCCTAAGGTGTAAATTATTGATAGTCCATATCTCGGAAACTATAAGAGATAATGCAATTTCGCAACCGGCAATGTAATTAGCATGCCGAATATCACTTGGAATGTGAATTGGGACGAAATCGCCAATAGATAAGACCATTTTACAATTTGGGCCCAAGTTAGAAGCAGAGCCTAAGGTGTAAATAATCGATAGTCCATATCTCGGAAACTATAAGAGATAATGCAATTTGGCAACCGGCAATGTAATTAGCATGCCGAATATTACTTGGAATGTGAATTGGAACGAAATCGCCAATAGATAAGACCATTTTACAATTTGGGCCCAAGTTAGAAGCAGAGCCTAAGGTGTAAATTATCGATAGTCCATATCTCGGAAACTATAAGAGATAATGCAATTTGGCAACCGGCAATGTAATTAGCATGCCGAATATTACTTGGAGTGTGAATTGGAACGAAATCGCCAATAGGTAAGACCATTTTACAATTTGGGCCCAAGTTAGAAGCAGAGCCTAAGGTGTAAATTATCGATAGTCCATATCTCGGAAACTATAAGAGATAATGCAATTTGGTAACCGGCAATGTAATTAGCATGCCGAATATCACTTGGAATGTGAATTGGGACGAAATCGCCAATAGATAAGACCATTTTACAATTTGGGCCCAAGTTAGAAGCAGAGCCTAAGGTGTAAATAATCGATAGTCCATATCTCGGAAACTATAAGAGATAATGCAATTTGGCAACCGGCAATGTAATTAGCATGCCGAATATTACTTGGAATGTGAATTGGAACGAAATCGCTAATAGATAAGACCATTTTACAATTTGGGCCCAAGTTAGAAGCAGAGCCTAAGGTGTAAATTATCGATAGTCCATATCTCGGAAACTATAAGAGATAATGCAATTTGGCAACCGGCAATGTAATTAGCATGCCGAATATTACTTGGAGTGTGAATTGGAACGAAATCGCCAATAGGTAAGACCATTTTACAATTTGGGCCCAAGTTAGAAGCAGAGCCTAAGGTGTAAATTATCGATAGTCCATATCTCGGAAACTATAAGAGATAATGCAATTTCGCAACCGGCAATGTAATTAGCATGCCGAATATCACTTGGAATGTGAATTGGGACGAAATCGCCAATAGATAAAACCATTTTACAATTTGGGCCCAAGTTAGAAGCAGAGCCTAAGGTGTAAATAATCGATAGTCCATATCTCGGAAACTATAAGAGATAATGCAATTTGGCAACCGGCAATGTAATTAGCATGCCGAATATTACTTGGAATGTGAATTGGAACGAAATCGCCAATAGATAAGACCATTTTACAATTTGGGCCCAAGTTAGAAGCAGAGCCTAAGGTGTAAATTATCGATAGTCCATATCTCGGAAACTATAAGAGATAATGCAATTTGGCAACCGGCAATGTAATTAGCATGCCGAATATTACTTGGAGTGTGAATTGGAACGAAATCGCCAATAGGTAAGACCATTTTACAATTTGGGCCCAAGTTAGAAGCAGAGCCTAAGGTGTAAATTATCGATAGTCCATATCTCGGAAACTATAAGAGATAATGCAATTTGGCAACCGGCAATGTAATTAGCATGCCGAATATTACTTGGAATGTGAATTGGAACGAAATCGCCAATAGATAAGACCATTTTACAATTTGGGCCCAAGTTAGAAGCAGAGCCAAAGGTGTAAATTATCGATAGTCCATATCTCGGAAACTATAAGAGATAATGCAATTTGGCAACCGGCAATGTAATTAGCATGCCGAATATTACTTGGAATGTTAATTGGAACGAAATCGCCAATAGATAAGACTATTTTACAATTTGGGCCCAAGTTAGAAGCAGAGCCTAAGGTGTAAATTATCGATAGTCCATATCTCGGAAACTATAAGAGATAATGCAATTTGGCAACCGGCAATGTAATTAGCATGCCGAATATTACTTGGAATGTGAATTGGAACGAAATCGCCAATAGATAAGACCATTTTACAATTTGGGCCCAAGTTAGAAGCAGAGCCTAAGGTGTAAATTATTGATAGTCCATATCTCGGAAACTATAAGAGATAATGCAATTTCGCAACCGGCAATGTAATTAGCATGCCGAATATCACCTGGAATGTGAATTGGGACGAAACCGCCAATAGATAAGACCATTTTACAATTTGGGCCCAAGTTAGAAGCAGAGCCTAAGGTGTAAATTATCGATAGTCCATATCTCGGAAACTATAAGAGATAATGCAATTTGGCAACCGGCAATGTAATTAGCATGCCGAATATTACTTGGAATGTGAATTGGAACGAAATCGCCAATAGATAAGACCATTTTACAATTTGGGCCCAAGTTAGAAGCAGAGCCTAAGGTGTAAATTATCGATAGTCCATATCTCGGAAACTATAAGAGATAATGCAATTTGGCAACCGGCAATGTAATTAGCATGCCGAATATTACTTGGAATGTGAATTGCAACGAAATCGCCAATAGATAAGACCATTTTACAATTTGGGCCCAAGTTAGAAGCAGAGCCTAAGGTGTAAATTATCGATAGTCCATATCTCGGAAACTATAAGAGATAATGCAATTTGGCAACCGGCAATGTAATTAGCATGCCGAATATTACTTGGAATGTGAATTGGAACGAAATCGCCAATAGATAAGACCATTTTACAATTTGGGCCCAAGTTAGAAGCAGAGCCTAAGGTATAAATTATTGATAGTCCATATCTCGGAAACTATAAGAGATAATGCAATTTCGCAACCGGCAATGTAATTAGCATGCCGAATATCACTTGGAATGTGAATTGGGACGAAATCGCCAATAGATAAAACCATTTTACAATTTGGGCCCAAGTTAGAAGCAGAGCCTAAGGTGTAAATTATCGATAGTCCATATCTCGGAAACTATAAGAGATAATGCAATTTGGCAACCGGCAATGTAATTAGCATGCCGAATATTACTTGGAATGTGAATTGGAACAAAATCGCCAATAGATAAGACCATTTTACATTTAGGGCCCAAGTTAGAAGCAGAGCCTAAGGTGTAAATTATCGATAGTCCATATCTCGGAAACTATAAGAGATAATGCAATTTGGCAACCGGCAATTTAATTAGCATGCCGAATATTACTTGGAATGTGAATTGGAACGAAATCGCCAATAGAGAAGACCATTTTACAATTTGGGCCCAAGTTAGAAGCAGGGCCTAAGGTGTAAATTATCGATAGTCCATATCTCGGAAACTATAAGAGATAATGCAATTTGGCAACCGGCAATGTAATTAGCATGCCGAATATTACTTGGAATGAGAATTGGAACGAAATCGCCAATAGATAAGACCATTTTACAATTTGGGCCCAAGTTAGAAGCAGAGCCTAAGGTGTAAATTATTGATAGTCCATATCTCGGAAACTATAAGAGATAATGCAATTTCGCAACCGGCAATGTAATTAGCATGCCGAATATCACTTGGAATGTGAATTGGGACGAAATCGCCAATAGATAAGACCATTTTACAATTTGGGCCCAAGTTAGAAGCAGAGCCTAAGGTGTAAATTATTGATAGTCCATATCTCGGAAACTATAAGAGATAATGCAATTTCGCAACCGGCAATGTAATTAGCATGCCGAATATCACCTGGAATGTGAATTGGGACGAAACCGCCAATAGATAAGACCATTTTACAATTTGGGCCCAAGTTAGAAGCAGAGCCTAAGGTGTAAATTATCGATAGTCCATATCTCGGAAACTATAAGAGATAATGCAATTTGGCAACCGGCAATGTAATTAGCATGCCGAATATTACTTGGAATGTGAATTGGAACGAAATCGCCAATAGATAAGACCATTTTACAATTTGGGCCCAAGTTAGAAGCAGAGCCTAAGGTGTAAATTATCGATAGTCCATATCTCGGAAACTATAAGAGATAATGCAATTTGGCAACCGGCAATGTAATTAGCATGCCGAATATTACTTGGAATGTGAATTGCAACGAAATCGCCAATAGATAAGACCATTTTACAATTTGGGCCCAAGTTAGAAGCAGAGCCTAAGGTGTAAATTATCGTTAGTCCATATCTCGGAAACTATAAGAGATAATGCAATTTGGCAACCGGCAATGTAATTAGCATGCCGAATATTACTTGGAATGTGAATTGGAACGAAATCGCCAATAGATAAGACCATTTTACAATTTGGGCCCAAGTTAGAAGCAGAGCCTAAGGTATAAATTATTGATAGTCCATATCTCGGAAACTATAAGAGATAATGCAATTTCGCAACCGGCAATGTAATTAGCATGCCGAATATCACTTGGAATGTGAATTGGGACGAAATCGCCAATAGATAAAACCATTTTACAATTTGTTCCCAAGTTAGAAGCAGAGCCTAAGGTGTAAATTATCGATAGTCCATATCTCGGAAACTATAAGAGATAATGCAATTTGGCAACCGGCAATGTAATTAGCATGCCGAATATTACTTGGAATGTGAATTGGAACAAAATCGCCAATAGATAAGACCATTTTACATTTAGGGCCCAAGTTAGAAGCAGAGCCTAAGGTGTAAATTATCGATAGTCCATATCTCGGAAACTATAAGAGATAATGCAATTTGGCAACCGGCAATTTAATTAGCATGCCGAATATTACTTGGAATGTGAATTGGAACGAAATCGCCAATAGAGAAGACCATTTTACAATTTGGGCCCAAGTTAGAAGCAGGGCCTAAGGTGTAAATTATCGATAGTCCATATCTCGGAAACTATAAGAGATAATGCAATTTGGCAACCGGCAATGTAATTAGCATGCCGAATATTACTTGGAATGAGAATTGGAACGAAATCGCCAATAGATAAGACCATTTTACAATTTGGGCCCAAGTTAGAAGCAGAGCCTAAGGTGTAAATTATTGATAGTCCATATCTCGGAAACTATAAGAGATAATGCAATTTCGCAACCGGCAATGTAATTAGCATGCCGAATATCACTTGGAATGTGAATTGGGACGAAATCGCCAATAGATAAGACCATTTTACAATTTGGGCCCAAGTTAGAAGCAGAGCCTAAGGTGTAAATTATCGATAGTCCATATCTCGGAAACTATAAGAGATAATGCAATTTGGCAACCGGCAATGTAATTAGCATGCCGAATATTACTTGGAATGCGAATTGGAACGAAATCGCCAATAGATAAGACCATTTTACAATTTGGGCCCAAGTTAGAAGCAGAGCCTAAGGTGTAAATTATCGATAGTCCATATCTCGGAAACTATAAGAGATAATGCAATTTGGCAACCGGCAATGTAATTAACATGCCGAATATTACTTGGAATGTGAATTGGAACGAAATCGCCAATAGAAAAGACCATTTTACAATTTGGGCCCAAGTTAGAAGCAGAGCCTAAGGTGTAAATTATCGATAGTCCATATCTCGGAAACTATAAGAGATAATGCAATTTCGCAACCGGCAATGTAATTAGCATGCCGAATATTACTTGGAGTGTGAATTGGAACGAAATCGCCAATAGATAAGACCATTTTACAATTTGGGCCCAAGTTAGAAGCAGAGCCTAAGGTGTAAATTATCGATAGTCCATATCTCGGAAACTATAAGAGATAATGCAACTTCGCAACCGGCAATGTAATTAGCATGCCGAATATTACTTGGAGTGTGAATTGGAACGAAATCGCCAATAGATAAGACCATTTTACAATTTGGGCCCAAGTTAGAAGCAGAGCCTAAGATGTAAATTATCGATAGTCCATATCTCGGAAACTATAAGAGATAATGCAGTTTGGCAACCGGCAATGTAATTAGCATGCCGAATATTACTTGGAATGTGAATTGGAACGAAATCGCCAATAGATAAGACCATTTTACAATTTGGGCCCAAGTTAGAAGCAGAGCCAAAGGTGTAAATTATCGATAGTCCATATCTCGGAAACTATAAGAGATAATGCAATTTGGCAACCGGCAATGTAACTAGCATGCCGAATATTACTTGGAATGTGAATTGGAACGAAATCGCCAATAGATAAGACCATTTTACAATTTGGGCCCAAGTTAGAAGCAGAGCCTAAGGTGTAAATTATCGATAGTCCATATCTCGGAAACTATAAGAGATAATGCAATTTGGCAACCGGCAATGTAATTAGCATGCCGAATATTACTTGGAATGTGAATTGCAACGAAATCGCCAATAGATAAGACCATTTTACAATTTGGGCCCAAGTTAGAAGCAGAGCCTAAGGTGTAAATTATCGATAGTCCATATCTCGGAAACTATAAGAGATAATGCAATTTGGCAACCGGCAATGTAATTAGCATGCCGAATATTACTTGGAATGTGAATTGGAACGAAATCGCCAATAGATAAGACCATTTTACAATTTGGGCCCAAGTTAGAAGCAGAGCCTAAGGTATAAATTATTGATAGTCCATATCTCGGAAACTATAAGAGATAATGAAATTTCGCAACCGACAATGTAATTAGCATGCCGAATATCACTTGGAATGTGAATTGGGACGAAATCGCCAATAGATAAGACCATTTTACAATTTGGGCCCAAGTTAGAAGCAGAGCCTAAGGTGTAAATTATCGATAGTCCATATCTCGGAAACTATAAGAGATAATGCAATTTGGCAACCGGCAATGTAATTAGCATGCCGAATATTACTTGGAATGTGAATTGGAACAAAATCGCCAATAGATAAGACCATTTTACATTTAGGGCCCAAGTTAGAAGCAGAGCCTAAGGTGTAAATTATCGATAGTCCATATCTCGGAAACTATAAGATATAATGCAATTTGGCAACCGGCAATTTAATTAGCATGCCGAATATTACTTGGAATGTGAATTGGAACGAAATCGCCAATAGAGAAGACCATTTTACAATTTGGGCCCAAGTTAGAAGCAGAGCCTAAGGTGTAAATTATCGATAGTCCATATCTCGGAAACTATAAGAGATAATGCAATTTGGCAACCGGCAATGTAATTAGCATGCCGAATATTACTTGGAATGAGAATTGGAACGAAATCGCCAATAGATAAGACCATTTTACAATTTGGGCCCAAGTTAGAAGCAGAGCCTAAGGTGTAAATTATTGATAGTCCATATCTCGGAAACTATAAGAGATAATGCAATTTCGCAACCGGCAATGTAATTAGCATGCCGAATATCACTTGGAATGTGAATTTTGACGAAATCGCCAATAGATAAGACCATTTTACAATTTGGGCCCAAGTTAGAAGCAGAGCCTAAGGTGTAAATTATCGATAGTCCATATCTCGGAAACTATAAGAGATAATGCAATTTGGCAACCGGCAATGTAATTAGCATGCCGAATATTACTTGGAATGTGAATTGGAACGAAATCGCCAATAGATAAGACCATTTTACAATTTGGGCCCAAGTTAGAAGCAGAGCCTAAGGTGTAAATTATCGATAGTCCATATCTCGGAAACTATAAGAGATAATGCAATTTGGCAACCGGCAATGTAATTAGCATGCCGAATATTACTTGGAATGTGAATTGGAACGAAATCGCCAATAGAAAAGACCATTTTACAATTTGGGCCCAAGTTAGAAGCAGAGCCTAAGGTGTAAATTATCGATAGTACATATCTCGGAAACTATAAGAGATAATGCAATTTCGCAACCGGCAATGTAATTAGCATGCCGAATATTACTTGGACTGTGAATTGGAACGAAATCGCCAATAGATAAGACCATTTTACAATTTGGGCCCAAGTTAGAAGCAGAGCCTAAGGTGTAAATTATCGATAGTCCATATGTCGGAAACTATAAGAGATAATGCAATTTCGCAACCGGCAATGTAATTAGCATGCCGAATATTACTTGGAGTGTGAATTGGAACGAAATCGCCAATAGATAAGACCATTTTACAATTTGGGCCCAAGTTAGAAGCAGAGCCTAAGATGTAAATTATCGATAGTCCATATCTCGGAAACTATAAGAGATAATGCAGTTTGGCAACCGGCAATGTAATTACCATGCCGAATATTACTTGGAATGTGAATTGGAACGAAATCGCCAATAGATAAGACCATTTTACAATTTGGGCCCAAGTTAGAAGCAGAGCCTAAGGTGTAAATTATCGATAGTCCATATCTCGGAAACTATAAGAGATAATGCAATTTGGCAACCGGCAATGTAATTAGCATGCCGAATATTACTTGGAATGTGAATTGGAACAAAATCGCCAATAGATAAGACCATTTTACATTTAGGGCCCAAGTTAGAAGCAGAGCCTAAGGTGTAAATTATCGATAGTCCATATCTCGGAAACTATAAGAGATAATGCAATTTGGCAACCGGCAATGTAATTAGAATGCCGAATATTACTTGGAATGTGAATTGGAACGAAATCGCCAATAGATAAGAGCATTTTACAATTTGGGCCCAAGTTAGAAGCAGAGCATAAGGTGTAAATTATCGATAGTCCATATCTCGGAAACTATAAGAGATAATGCAATTTGGCAACTTCAATGTAATTAGCATGCCGAATATTACTTGGAATGTGAATTGGAAGGAAATCGCCAATAGGTAAGACCATTTTACAATTTGGGCCCAAGTTAGAAGCAGAGCCTAAGGTGTAAATTATCGATAGTCCATATCTCGAAAACTATAAGAGATAATTCAATTTGGCAACCGGCAATGTAATTAGCATGCCGAATATTACTTGGAATGTGAATTGGAACGAAATCGCCAATAGATAAGACGATTTTACAATTTGGGCCCAAGTTAGAAGCAGAGCCTAAGGTGTAAATTATCGATAGTCCATATCTCGGAAACTATAAGAGATAATGCAATTTGGCAACCGGCAATGTAATTAGCATGCCGAATATTACTTGGAATGTGAATTGGAACGAAATCGCCAATAGATAAGACCATTTTACAATTTGGGAGCAAGTTAGAAGCAGAGCCTAAGGTGTAAATTATCGATAGTCCATATCTCGGAAACTATAAGAGATAATGCAATTTGGCAACCGGCAATGTAATTAGCATGCCGAATATTACTTGGAATGTGAATTGGAACGAAATCGCCAATAGATAAGACCATTTTACAATTTGAGCCCAAGTTAGAAGCAGAGCCTAAGGTGTAAATTATCGATAGTCCATATCTCGGAAACTATAAGAGATAATGCAATTTGGCAACCGGCAATGTAATTAGCATGCCGAATATTATTAGGAATGTGAATTGGAACGAAATCGCCAATAGATAAGACCATTTTACAGTTTGGGCCCAAGTTAGAAGCAGAGCCTAAGGTTAAAAATAATCGATAGTCCATATCTCGGAAACTATAAGAGATAATGCAATTTTGCAACCGGCAATGTAATTAGCATGCCGAATATTACTTGGAATGTGAATTGGAACGAAATCGCCAATAGATAAGACCATTTTACAATTTGGGCCCAAGTTAGAAACAGAGCCTAAGGTGTAAATTATCGATAGTCCATATCTCGGAAACTATAAGAGATAATGCAATTTGGCAACCGGCAATGTAATTAGCATGCCGAATATTACTAGGAATGTGAATTGGAACGAAATCGCCAATAGATAAGACCATTTTACAGTTTGGGCCCAAGTTAGAAGCAGAGCCTAAGGTTAAAAATAATCGATAGTCCATATCTCGGAAACTATAAGAGATAATGCAATTTGGCAACCGGCAATGTAATTAGCATGCCGAATATTACTTGGAATGTGAATTGGAACGAAATCGCCAATAGATAAGACCATTTTACAATTTGGGCCCAAGTAAGAAGCAGAGCCTAAGATGTAAATTATCGATAGTCCATATCTCGGAAACTATAAGAGATAATGCAATTTGGCAACCGGCAATGTAATTAGCATGCCGAATATTACTTGGAATGTGAATTGGAAGGAAATCGCCAATAGGTAAGACCATTTTACAATTTGGGCCCAAGTTAGAAGCAGAGCCTAAGGTGTAAATTATTGATAGTCCATATCTCGGAAACTATAAGAGATAATTCAATTTGGCAACCGGCAATGTAATTAGCATGCCGAATATTACTTGGAATGTGAATTGGAACGAAATCGCCAATAGATAAGACGATTTTACAATTTGGGCCCAAGTTAGAAGCAGAGCCTAAGGTGTAAATTATCGATAGTCCATATCTCGGAAACTATAAGAGATAATGCAATTTGGCAACCGGCAATGTAATTAGCATGCCGAATATTACTTGGAATGTGAATTGGAACGAAATCGCCAATAGATAAGACCATTTTACAATTTGGGAGCAAGTTAGAAGCAGAGCCTAAGGTGTAAATTATCGATAGTCCATATCTCGGAAACTATAAGAGATAATGCAATTTGGCAACCGGCAATGTAATTAGCATGCCGAATATTACTTGGAATGTGAATTGGAACGAAATCGCCAATAGATAAGACCATTTTACAATTTGAGCCCAAGTTAGAAGCAGAGTTTATGGTGTAAATTATCGATAGTCCATATCTCGGAAACTATAAGAGATAATGCAATTTGGCAACCGGCAATGTAATTAGCATGCCGAATATTACTTGGAATGTGAATTGGAACGAAATCGCCAATAGATAAGACCATTTTACAATTTGGGCCCAAGTTAGAAGCAGAGCCTAAGGTGTAAATTATCGATAGTCCATATCTCGGAAACTATAAGAGATAATGCAATTTGGCAACCGGCAATGTAATTAGCATGCCGAATATTACTTGGAATGTGAATTGGAACGAAATCGCCAATAGATAAGACCATTTTACAATTTGGGCCCAAGTTAGAAGCAGAGCCTAAGGTGTAAATTATCGATAGTCCATATCTCGGAAACTATAAGAGATAATGCAATTTGGCAACCGGCAATGTAATTAGCATGCCGAATATTACTAGGAATGTGAATTGGAACGAAATCGCCAATAGATAAGACCATTTTACAGTTTGGGCCCAAGTTAGAAGCAGAGCCTAAGGTGTAAATTATCGATAGTCCATATCTCGGAAACTATAAGAGATAATGCAATTTGGCAACCGGCAATGTAATTAGCATGCCGAATATTACTTGGAATGTGAATTGGAACGAAATCGCCAATAGATAAGACCATTTTACAATTTGGGCCCAAGTTAGAAGCAGAGCCTAAGGTGTAAATTATCGATAGTCCATATCTCGGAAACTATAAGAGATAATGCAATTTGGCAACCGGCAATGTAATTAGCATGCCGAATATTACTAGGAATGTGAATTGGAACGAAATCGCCAATAGATAAGACCATTTTACAGTTTGGGCCCAAGTTAGAAGCAGAGCCTAAGGTTAAAAATAATCGATAGTCCATATCTCGGAAACTATAAGAGATAATGTAATTTGGCAACCGGCAATGTAATTAGCATGCCGAATATTACTTGGAATGTGAATTGGAACGAAATCGCCAATAGATAAGACCATTTTACAATTTGGGCCCAAGTTAGAAGCAGAGCCTAAGGTGTAAATTATCGATAGTCCATATCTCGGAAACTATAAGAGATAATGCAATTTGGCAACCGGCAATGTAATTAGCATGCCGAATATTACTAGGAATGTGAATTGGAACGAAATCGCCAATAGATAAGACCATTTTACAGTTTGGGCCCAAGTTAGAAGCAGAGCCTAAGGTTAAAAATAATCGATAGTCCATATCTCGGAAACTATAAGAGATAATGCAATTTGGCAACCGGCAATGTAATTAGCATGCCGAATATTACTTGGAATGTGAATTGGAACGAAATCGCCAATAGATAAGACCATTTTACAATTTGGGCCCAAGTAAGAAGCAGAGCCTAAGATGTAAATTATCGATAGTCCATATCTCGGAAACTATAAGAGATAATGCAATTTGGCAAACGGCAATGTAATTAGCATGCCGAATATTACTTGGAATGTGAATTGGAAGGAAATCGCCAATAGGTAAGACCATTTTACAATTTGGGCCCAAGTTAGAAGCAGAGCCTAAGGTGTAAATTATCGATAGTCCATATCTCGGAAACTATAAGAGATAATTCAATTTGGCAACCGGCAATGTAATTAGCATGCCGAATATTACTTGGAATGTGAATTGGAACGAAATCGCCAATAGATAAGACGATTTTACAATTTGGGCCCAAGTTAGAAGCAGAGCCTAAGGTGTAAATTATCGATAGTCCATATCTCGGAAACTATAAGAGATAATGCAATTTGGCAACCGGCAATGTAATTAGCATGCCGAATATTACTTGGAATGTGAATTGGAACGAAATCGCCAATAGATAAGACCATTTTACAATTTGGGAGCAAGTTAGAAGCAGAGCCTAAGGTGTAAATTATCGATAGTCCATATCTCAGAAACTATAAGAGATAATGCAATTTGGCAACCGGCAATGTAATTAGCATGCCGAATATTACTTGGAATGTGAATTGGAACGAAATCGCCAATAGATAAGACCATTTTACAATTTGAGCCCAAGTTAGAAGCAGAGCCTATGGTGTAAATTATCGATAGTCCATATCTCGGAAACTATAAGAGATAATGCAATTTGGCAACCGGCAATGTAATTAGCATGCCGAATATTACTTGGAATGTGAATTGGAACGAAATCGCCAATAGATAAGACCATTTTACAATTTGGGCCCAAGTTAGAAGCAGAGCCTAAGGTGTAAATTATCGATAGTCCATATCTCGGAAACTATAAGAGATAATGCAATTTGGCAACCGGCAATGTAATTAGCATGCCGAATATTACTTGGAATGTGAATTGGAACGAAATCGCCAATAGATAAGACCATTTTACAATTTGGGCCCAAGTTAGAAGCAGAGCCTAAGGTGTAAATTATCGATAGTCCATATCTCGGAAACTATAAGAGATAATGCAATTTGGCAACCGGCAATGTAATTAGCATGCCGAATATTACTAGGAATGTGAATTGGAACGAAATCGCCAATAGATAAGACCATTTTACAGTTTGGACCCAAGTTAGAAGCAGAGCCTAAGGTTAAAAAGAATCGATTGTCCATATCTCGGAAACTATAAGAGATAATGCAATTTGGCAACCGGCAATGTAATTAGCATGCCGAATATTACTTGGAATGTGAATTGGAACGAAATCGCCAATAGATAAGACCATTTTACAATTTGGGCCCAAGTAAGAAGCAGAGCCTAAGATGTAAATTATCGATAGTCCATATCTCGGAAACTATAAGAGATAATGCAATTTGGCAACCGGCAATGTAATTAGCATGCCGAATATTACTTGGAATGTGAATTGGAACGAAATCGCCAATAGATAAGACCATTTTACAATTTGGGCCCAAGTTAGAAGCAGAGCCTAAGGTGTAAATTATCGATAGTCCATATCTCGGAAACTATAAGAGATAATGCAATTTGGCAACCGGCAATGTAATTAGCATGCCGAATATTACTTGGAATGTGAATTGGAACGAAATCGTAAATAGGTAAGACCATTTTACAATTTGGGCCCAAGTTAGAAGCAGAGCCTAAGGTGTAAATTATCGATAGTCCATATCTCGGAAACTATAAGAGATAATTCAATTTGGCAACCGGCAATGTAATTAGCATGCCGGATATTACTTGGAATGTGAATTGGAACGAAATCGCCAATAGATAAGACCATTTTACAATTTGGGCCCAAGTTAGAAGCAGAGCCTAAGGTGTAAATTACAGATAGTCCATATCTCGGAAACTATAAGAGATAATGCAATTTGGCAACCGGCAATGTAATTAGCATGCCGAATATTACTTGGAATGTGAATTGGAACGAAATCGCCAATAGAGAAGACCATTTTACAATTTGGGCCCAAGTTAGAAGCAGAGCCTAAGGTGTAAATTATCGATAGTCCATATCTCGGAAACTATAAGAGATAATGCAATTTGGCAACCGGCAATGTAATTAGCATGCCGAATATTACTTGGAATGTGAATTGGAACGAAATCGCCAATAGATAAGACCATTTTACAATTTGGGCCCAAGTTAGAAGCAGAGCCTAAGGTGTAAATTATCGATAGTCCATATCTCGGAAACTATAAGAGATAATGCAATTTGGCAACCGGCAATGTAATTAGCATGCCGAATATTACTTGGAATGTGAATTGGAACGAAATCGCCAATAGAGAAGACCATTTTACAATTTGGGCCCAAGTTAGAAACAGAGCCTAAGGTGTAAATTATCGATAGTCCATATCTCGGAAACTATAAGAGATAATGCAATTTGGCAACCGGCAATGTAATTAGCATGCCGAATATTACTTGGAATGTGAATTGGAACGAAATCGCCAATAGATAAGACCATTTTACAATTTGAGCCCAAGTTAGAAGCAGAGCCTAAGGTGTAAATTATCGATAGTCCATATCTCGGAAACTATAAGAGATAATGCAATTTGGCAACCGGCAATGTAATTAGCATGCCGAATATTACTTGGAATGTGAATTGGAACGAAATCGCCAATAGATAAGACCATTTTACAATTTGAGCCCAAGTTAGAAGCAGAGCCTATGGTGTAAATTATCGATAGTCCATATCTCGGAAACTATAAGAGATAATGCAATTTGGCAACCGGCAATGTAATTAGCATGCCGAATATTACTTGGAATGTGAATTGGAACGAAATCGCCAATAGATAAGACCATTTTACAATTTGGGCCCAAGTTAGAAGCAGAGCCTAAGGTGTAAATCATCGATAGTCCATATCTCGGAAACTATAAGAGATAATGCAATTTGGCAACCGGCAATGTAATTAGCATGCCGAATATTACTTGGAATGTGAATTGGAACGAAATCGCCAATAGATAAGACCATTTTACAATTTGGGCCCAAGTTAGAAGCAGAGCCTAAGGTGTAAATTATCGATAGTCCATATCTCGGAAACTATAAGAGATAATGCAATTTGGCAACCGGCAATGTAATTAGCATGCCGAATATTACTAGGAATGTGAATTGGAACGAAATCGCCAATAGATAAGACCATTTTACAGTTTGGGCCCAAGTTAGAAGCAGAGCCTAAGGTTAAAAATAATCGATAGTCCATATCTCGGAAACTATAAGAGATAATGCAATTTGGCAACCGGCAATGTAATTAGCATGCCGAATATTACTTGGAATGTGAATTGGAACGAAATCGCCAATAGATAAGACCATTTTACAATTTGGGCCCAAGTAAGAAGCAGAGCCTAAGATGTAAATTATCGATAGTCCATATCTCGGAAACTATAAGAGATAATGCAATTTGGCAACCGGCAATGTAATTAGCATGCCGAATATTACTTGGAATGTGAATTGGAACGAAATCGCCAATAGATAAGACCATTTTACAATTTGGGCCCAAGTTAGAAGCAGAGCCTAAGGTGTAAATTATCGATAGTCCATATCTCGGAAACTATAAGAGATAATGCAATTTGGCAACCGGCAATGTAATTAGCATGCCGGATATTACTTGGAATGTGAATTGGAACGAAATCGCCAATAGATAAGACCATTTTACAATTTGGGCCCAAGTTAGAAGCAGAGCCTAAGGTGTAAATTACAGATAGTCCATATCTCGGAAACTATAAGAGATAATGCAATTTGGCAATCGGCAATGTAATTAGCATGCCGAATATTACTTGGAATGTGAATTGGAACGAAATCGCCAATAGAGAAGACCATTTTACAATTTGGGCCCAAGTTAGAAGCAGAGCCTAAGGTGTAAATTATCGATAGTCCATATCTCGGAAACTATAAGAGATAATGCAATTTGGCAACCGGCAATGTAATTAGCATGCCGAATATTACTTGGAATGTGAATTGGAACGAAATCGCCAATAGATAAGACCATTTTACAATTTGGGCCCAAGTTAGAAGCAGAGCCTAAGGTGTAAATTATCGATAGTCCATATCTCGGAAACTATAAGAGATAATGCAATTTGGCAACCGGCAATGTAATTAGCATGCCGAATATTACTTGGAATGTGAATTGGAACGAAATCGCCAATAGAGAAGACCATTTTACAATTTGGGCCCAAGTTAGAAACAGAGCCTAAGGTGTAAATTATCGATAGTCCATATCTCGGAAACTATAAGAGATAATGCAATTTGGCAACCGGCAATGTAATTAGCATGCCGAATATTACTTGGAATGTGAATTGGAACGAAATCGCCAATAGATAAGACCATTTTACAATTTGAGCCCAAGTTAGAAGCAGAGCCTAAGGTGTAAATTATCGATAGTCCATATCTCGGAAACTATAAGAGATAATGCAATTTGGCAACCGGCAATGTAATTAGCATGCCGAATATTACTTGGAATGTGAATTGGAACGAAATCGCCAATAGATAAGACCATTTTACAATTTGGGCCCAAGTTAGAAGCAGAGCCTAAGGTGTAAATTATCGATAGTCCATATCTCGGAAACTATAAGAGATAATGCAATTTGGCAACCGGCAATGTAATTAGCATGCCGAATATTACTTGGAATGTGAATTTGAACGAAATCGCCAATAGATAAGACCATTTTACAGTTTGGGCCCAAGTTAGAAGCAGAGCCTAAGGTTAAAAATAATCGATAGTCCATATCTCGGAAACTATAAGAGATAATGCAATTTGGCAACCGGCAATGTAATTAGCATGCCGAATATTACTTGGAATGTGAATTGGAACGAAATCGCCAATAGATAAGACCATTTTACAATTTGGGCCCAAGTAAGAAGCAGAGCCTAAGATGTAAATTATCGATAGTCCATATCTCGGAAACTATAAGAGATAATGCAATTTGGCAACCGGCAATGTAATTAGCATGCCGAATATTACTTGGAATGTGAATTGGAACGAAATCGCCAATAGATAAGACCATTTTACAATTTGGGCCCAAGTTAGAAGCAGAGCCTAAGGTGTAAATTATCGATAGTCCATATCTCGGAAACTATAAGAGATAATGCAATTTGGCAACCGGCAATGTAATTAGCATGCCGAATATTACTTGGAATGTGAATTGGAACGAAATCGCCAATAGGTAAGACCATTTTACAATTTGGGCCCAAGTTAGAAGCAGAGCCTAAGGTGTAAATTATCGATAGTCCATATCTCGGAAACTATAAGAGATAATTCAATTTGGCAACCGGCAATGTAATTAGCATGCCGGATATTACTTGGAATGTGAATTGGAACGAAATCGCCAATAGATAAGACCATTTTACAATTTGGGCCCAAGTTAGAAGCAGAGCCTAAGGTGTAAATTACAGATAGTCCATATCTCGGAAACTATAAGAGATAATGCAATTTGGCAACCGGCAATGTAATTAGCATGCCGAATATTACTTGGAATGTGAATTGGAACGAAATCGCCAATAGAGAAGACCATTTTACAATTTGGGCCCAAGTTAGAAGCAGAGCCTAAGGTGTAAATTATCGATAGTCCATATCTCGGAAACTATAAGAGATAATGCAATTTGGCAACCGGCAATGTAATTAGCATGCCGAATATTACTTGGAATGTGAATTGGAACGAAATCGCCAATAGATAAGACCATTTTACAATTTGGGCCCAAGTTAGAAGCAGAGCCTAAAGTGTAAATTATCGATAGTCCATATCTCGGAAACTATAAGAGATAATGCAATTTGGCAACCGGCAATGTAATTAGCATGCCGAATATTACTTGGAATGTGAATTGGAACGAAATCGCCAATAGAGAAGACCATTTTACAATTTGGGCCCAAGTTAGAAACAGAGCCTAAGGTGTAAATTATCGATAGTCCATATCTCGGAAACTATAAGAGATAATGCAATTTGGCAACCGGCAATGTAATTAGCATGCCGAATATTACTTGGAATGTGAATTGGAACGAAATCCCCAATAGAGAAGACCATTTTACAATTTGGGCCCAAGTTAGAAGCAGAGCCTAAGGTGTAAATTATCGATAGTCCATATCTCGGAAACTATAAGAGATAATGCAATTTGGCAACCGGCAATGTAATTAGCATGCCGAATATTACTTGGAATGGGAATTGGAACGAAATCGCCAATAGATAAGACCATTTTACAATTTGGGCCCAAGTTAGAAGCAGAGCCTAAGGTGTAAATTATCGATAGTCCATATCTCGGAAACTATAAGAGATAATTCAATTTGGCAACCGACAATGTAATTAGCATGCCGGATATTACTTGGAATGTGAATTGGAATGAAATCGAAAATAGATAAGACCATTTTACAATTTGGGCCCAAGTTAGAAGCAGAGCCTAAGGTGTAAATTATCGATAGTCCATATCTCGGAAACTATAAGAGATAATTCAATTTGGCAACCGACAATGTAATTAGCATGCCGGATATTACTTGGAATGTGAATTGGAACGAAATCGCCAATAGATAAGACCATTTTACAATTTGGGCCCAAGTTAGAAGCAGAGCCTAAGGTGTAAATTACCGATAGTCCATATCTCGGAAACTATAAGAGATAATGCAATTTGGCAACCGGCAATGTAATTAGCATGCCGAATATTACTTGGAATGTGAATTGGAACGAAATCGCCAATAGATAAGACGATTTTACAATTTGGGCCCAAGTTAGAAGCAGAGCCTAAGGTGTAAATTATCGATAGTCCATATCTCGGAAACTATAAGAGATAATGCAATTTGGCAACCGGCAATGTAATTAGCATGCCGAATATTACTTGGAATGTGAATTGGAACGAAATCGCCAATAGAGAAGACCATTTTACAATTTGGGCCCAAGATAGAAGCAGAGCCTAAGGTGTAAATTATCGATAGTCCATATCTCGGAAACCATAAGAGATAATGCAATTTGGCAACCGGCAATGTAATTAGCATGCCGAATATTACTTGGAATGTGGATTGGAACGAAATCGCCAATAGATAAGACCATTTTACAATTTGGGCCCAAGTTAGAAGCAGAGCCTAAGATGTAAATTATCGATAGTCCATATCTCGGAAACTATAAGAGATAATGCAATTTGGCAACCGGCAATGTAATTAGCATGCCGAATATTACTTGGAATGTGAATTGGAACGAAATCGCCAATAGAGAAGACCATTTTACAATTTGGGCCCAAGTTAGAAGCAGAGCCTAAGGTGTAAATTATCGATAGTCCATATCTCGGAAACTATAAGAGATAATGCAATTTGGCAACCGGCAATGTAATTAGCATGCCGAATATTACTTGGAATGTGAATAGGAACGAAATCGCCAATAGATAAGACGATTTTACAATTTGGGCCCAAGTTAGAAGCAGAGCCTAAGGTGTAAATTATCGATAGTCCATATCTCGGAAACTATAAGAGATAATGCAATTTGGCAACCGGCAATGTAATTAGCATGCCGAATATTACTTGGAGTGTGAATTGGAACAAAATCGCCAATAGATAAGACCATTTTACAATTTGGGCCCAAGTTAGAAGCAGAGCCTAAGGTGTAAATTATCAATAGTCCATATCTCGGAAACTATAAGAGATAATGCAATTTGGCAACCGGCAATGTAATTAGCATGCCGAATATTACTTGGAATGTGAATTGGAACGAAATCGCCAATAGATAAGACCATTTTACAATTTGGGCCCAAGTTAAAAGCAGATCCTAAGGTGTAAATTATCGATAGTCCATATCTCGGAAACTATAAGAGATAATGCAATTTGGCAACCGGCAATGTAATTAGCATGCCGAATATTACTTGGAATGTGAATTGGAACGAAATCGCCAATAGATAAGACCATTTTACAATTTGGGCCCAAGTTAGAAGCAGAGCTTAAGGTGTAAATTATCGATAGTTCATATCTCGGAAACTATAAGAGATAATGCAATTTGGCAATCGGTAATGTAATTAGCATGCCGAATATTACTTGGAATGTGAATTGGAACGAAATCGCCAATAGATAAGACCATTTTACAATTTGGGCCCAAGTTAGAAGCAGAGCCTAAGGTGTAAATTATCGATAGTCCATATCTCGGAAACTATAAGAGATAATGCAATTTGGCAACCGGCAATGTAATTAGCATGCCGAATATTACTTGGAATGTGAATTGGAACGAAATCGCCAATAGATAAGACCATTTTACAATTTGGGCCCAAGTTAGAAGCAGAGCCTAAGGTGTAAATTATTGATAGTCCATATCTCGGAAACTATAAGAGATAATACAATTTCGCAACCGGCAATGTAATTAGCATGCCGAATATCACTTGGAATGTGAATTGGGACGAAATCGCCAATAGATAAGACCATTTTACAATTTGGGCCCAAGTTAGAAGCAGAGCCTAAGGTGTAAATTATCGATAGTCCATATCTCGGAAACTATAAGAGATAATGCAATTTGGCAACCGCCAATGTAATTAGCATGCCGAATATTACTTGGAATGTGAATTGGAACGAAATCGCCAATAAATAAGACCATTTTACAATTTGGGCCCAAGTTAGAAGCAGAGCCTAAGATGCAAATTATCGATAGTCCATATCTCGGAAACTATAAGAGATAATGCAATTTGGCAACCGGCAATGTAATTAGCATGCCGAATATTACTTGGAATGTGAATTGGAACGAAATCGCCAATAGATAAGACCATTTTACAATTTGGGCCCAAGTTAGAAGCAGAGCCTAAGGTGTAAATTATCGATAGTCCATATCTCGGAAACTATAAGAGATAATGCAATTTGGCAACCGGCAATGTAATTAGCATGCCGGATATTACTTGGAATGTGAATTGGAACGAAATCGCCAATAGATAAGACCATTTTACAATTTGGGCCCAAGTTAGAAGCAGAGCCTAAGGTGTAAATTACCGATAGTCCATATCTCGGAAACTATAAGAGATAATGCAATTTGGCAACCGGCAATGTAATTAGCATGCCGAATATTACTTGGAATGTGAATTGGAACGAAATCGCCAATAGATAAGACGATTTTACAATTTGGGCCCAAGTTAGAAGCAGAGCCTAAGGTGTAAATTATCGATAGTCCATATCTCGGAAACTATAAGAGATAATGCAATTTGGCAACCGGCAATGTAATTAGCATGCCGAATATTACTTGGAATGTGAATTGGAACGAAATCGCCAATAGAGAAGACCATTTTACAATTTGGGCCCAAGTTAGAAGCAGAGCCTAAGGTGTAAATTATCGATAGTCCATATCTCGGAAACTATAAGAGATAATGCAATTTGGCAACCGGCAATGTAATTAGCATGCCGAATATTACTTGGAATGTGAATTGGAACGAAATCGCCAATAGAGAAGACCATTTTACAATTTGGGCCCAAGTTAGAAGCAGAGCCTAAGGTGTAAATTATCGATAGTCCATATCTCGGAAACTATAAGAGATAATGCAATTTGGCAACCGGCAATGTAATTAGCATGCCGAATATTACTTGGAATGTGAATTGGAACGAAATCGCCAATAGATAAGACGATTTTACAATTTGGGCCCAAGTTAGAAGCAGAGCCTAAGGTGTAAATTATCGATAGTCCATATCTCGGAAACTATAAGAGATAATGCAATTTGGCAACCGGCAATGTAATTAGCATGCCGAATATTACTTGGAATGTGAATTGGAACGAAATCGCCAATAGATAAGACCATTTTACAATTTGGGCCCAAGTTAGAAGCAGAGCCTAAGGTGTAAATTATCGATAGTCCATATCTCGGAAACTATAAGAGATAATTCAATTTGGCAACCGGCAATGTAATTAGCATGCCGGATATTACTTGGAATGTGAATTGGAACGAAATCGCCAATAGATAAGACCATTTTACAATTTGGGCCCAAGTTAGAAGCAGAGCCTAAGATGTAAATTATCGATAGTCCATATCTCGGAAACTATAAGAGATAATGCAATTTGGCAACCGGCAATGTAATTAGCATGCCGAATATTACTTGGAATGTGAATTGGAACGAAATCGCCAATAGATAAGACGATTTTACAATTTGGGCCCAAGTTAGAAGCAGAGCCTAAGGTGTAAATTATCGATAGTCCATATCTCGGAAACTATAAGAGATAATGCAATTTGGCAACCGGCAATGTAATTAGCATGCCGAATATTACTTGGAATGTGAATTGGAACGAAATCGCCAACAGATAAGACCATTTTACAATTTGGGCCCAAGTTAGAAGCAGAGCCTAAGGTGTAAATTATCGATAGTCCATATCTCGGAAACTATAAGAGATAATGCAATTTGGCAACCGGCAATGTAATTAGCATGCCGAATATTACTTGGAATGTGAATTGGAATGAAATCGAAAATAGATAAGACCATTTTACAATTTGGGCCCAAGTTAGAAGCAGAGCCTAAGGTGTAAATTATCGATAGTCCATATCTCGGAAACTATAAGAGATAATTCAATTTGGCAACCGACAATGTAATTAGCATGCCGGATATTACTTGGAATGTGAATTGGAACGAAATCGCCAATAGATAAGACCATTTTACAATTTCGGCCCAAGTTAGAAGCAGAGCCTAAGGTGTAAATTACCGATAGTCCATATCTCGGAAACTATAAGAGATAATGCAATTTGGCAACCGGCAATGTAAGTAGCATGCCGAATATTACTTGGAAAGTGAATTGGAACGAAATCGCCAATAGATAAGACGATTTTACAATTTGGGCCCAAGTTAGAAGCAGAGCCTAAGGTGTAAATTATCGATAGTCCATATCTCGGAAACTATAAGAGATAATGCAATTTGGCAACCGGCAATGTAATTAGCATGCCGAATATTACTTGGAATGTGAATTGGAACGAAATCGCCAATAGAGAAGACCATTTTACAATTTGGGCCCAAGTTAGAAGCAGAGCCTAAGGTGTAAATTATCGATAGTCCATATCTCGGAAACTATAAGAGATAATGCAATTAGGCAACCGGCAATGTAATTAGCATGCCGAATATTACTTGGAATGTGAATTGGAACGAAATCGCCAATAGATAAGACCATTTTACAATTTGGGCCCAAGTTAGAAGCAGAGCCTAAGGTGTAAATTATCGATAGTCCATATCTCGGAAACTATAAGAGATAATGCAATTTGGCAACCGGCAATGTAATTAGCATGCCGAATATTACTTGGAATGTGAATTGGAACGAAATCGCCAATAGAGAAGACCATTTTACAATTTGGGCCCAAGATAGAAGCAGAGCCTAAGGTGTAAATTATCGATAGTCCATATCTCGGAAACTATAAGAGATAATGCAATTTGGCAACCGGCAATGTAATTAGCATGCCGAATATTACTTGGAATGTGAATTGGAACGAAATCGCCAATAGATAAGACCATTTTACAATTTGGGCCCAAGTTAGAAGCAGAGCCTAAGGTGTAAATTATCGATAGTCCATATCTCGGAAACTATAAGAGATAATGCAATTTGGCAACCGGCAATGTAATTAGCATGCCGAATATTACTTGGAATGTGAATTGGAACGAAATCGCCAATAGAGAAGACCATTTTACAATTTGGGCCCAAGTTAGAAGCAGAGCCTAAGGTGTAAATTATCGATAGTCCATATCTCGGAAACTATAAGAGATAATGCAATTTGGCAACCGGCAATGTAATTAGCATGCCGAATATTACTTGGAATGTGAATTGGAACGAAATCGCCAATAGATAAGACGATTTTACAATTTGGGCCCAAGTTAGAAGCAGAGCCTAAGGTGTAAATTATCGATAGTCCATATCTCGGAAACTATAAGAGATAATGCAATTTGGCAACCGGCAATGTAATTAGCATGCCGAATATTACTTGGAGTGTGAATTGGAACAAAATCGCCAATAGATAAGACCATTTTACAATTTGGGCCCAAGTTAGAAGCAGAGCCTAAGGTGTAAATTATCAATAGTCCATATCTCGGAAACTATAAGAGATAATGCAATTTGGCAACCGGCAATGTAATTAGCATGCCGAATATTACTTGGAATGTGAATTGGAACGAAATCGCCAATAGATAAGACCATTTTACAATTTGGGCCCAAGTTAAAAGCAGATCCTAAGGTGTAAATTATCGATAGTCCATATCTCGGAAACTATAAGAGATAATGCAATTTGGCAACCGGCAATGTAATTAGCATGCCGAATATTACTTGGAATGTGAATTGGAACGAAATCGCCAATAGATAAGACCATTTTACAATTTGGGCCCAAGTTAGAAGCAGAGCTTAAGGTGTAAATTATCGATAGTTCATATCTCGGAAACTATAAGAGATAATGCAATTTGGCAATCGGTAATGTAATTAGCATGCCGAATATTACTTGGAATGTGAATTGGAACGAAATCGCCAATAGATAAGACCATTTTACAATTTGGGCCCAAGTTAGAAGCAGAGCCTAAGGTGTAAATTATCGATAGTCCATATCTCGGAAACTATAAGAGATAATGCAATTTGGCAACCGGCAATGTAATTAGCATGCCGAATATTACTTGGAATGTGAATTGGAACGAAATCGCCAATAGATAAGACCATTTTACAATTTGGGCCCAAGTTAGAAGCAGAGCCTAAGGTGTAAATTATTGATAGTCCATATCTCGGAAACTATAAGAGATAATACAATTTCGCAACCGGCAATGTAATTAGCATGCCGAATATCACTTGGAATGTGAATTGGGACGAAATCGCCAATAGATAAGACCATTTTACAATTTGGGCCCAAGTTAGAAGCAGAGCCTAAGGTGTAAATTATCGATAGTCCATATCTCGGAAACTATAAGAGATAATGCAATTTGGCAACCGCCAATGTAATTAGCATGCCGAATATTACTTGGAATGTGAATTGGAACGAAATCGCCAATAAATAAGACCATTTTACAATTTGGGCCCAAGTTAGAAGCAGAGCCTAAGATGCAAATTATCGATAGTCCATATCTCGGAAACTATAAGAGATAATGCAATTTGGCAACCGGCAATGTAATTAGCATGCCGAATATTACTTGGAATGTGAATTGGAACGAAATCGCCAATAAATAAGACCATTTTACAATTTGGGCCCAAGTTAGAAGCAGAGCCTAAGATGCAAATTATCGATAGTCCATATCTCGGAAACTATAAGAGATAATGCAATTTGGCAACCGGCAATGTAATTAGCATGCCGAATATTACTTGGAATGTGAATTGGAACGAAATCGCCAATAGATAAGACCATTTTACAATTTGGGCCCAAGTTAGAAGCAGAGCCTAAGGTGTAAATTATCGATAGTCCATATCTCGGAAACTATAAGAGATAATGCAATTTGGCAACCGCCAATGTAATTAGCATGCCGAATATTACTTGGAATGTGAATTGGGACGAAATCGCCAATAGATAAGACCATTTTACAATTTGGGCCCAAGTTAGAAGCAGAGCCTAAGGTGTAAATTATCGATAGTCCATATCTCGGAAACTATAAGAGATAATGCAATTTGGCAACCGCCAATGTAATTAGCATGCCGAATATTACTTGGAATGTGAATTGGAACGAAATCGCCAATAAATAAGACCATTTTACAATTTGGGCCCAAGTTAGAAGCAGAGCCTAAGATGCAAATTATCGATAGTCCATATCTCGGAAACTATAAGAGATAATGCAATTTGGCAACCGGCAATGTAATTAGCATGCCGAATATTACTTGGAATGTGAATTGGAACGAAATCGCCAATAGATAAGACCATTTTACAATTTGGGCCCAAGTTAGAAGCAGAGCCTAAGGTGTAAATTATCGATAGTCCATATCTCGGAAACTATAAGAGATAATTCAATTTGGCAACCGACAATGTAATTAGCATGCCGGATATTACTTGGAATGTGAATTGAAACGAAATCGCCAATAGATAAGACCATTTTACAATTTGGGCCCAAGTTAGAAGCAGAGCCTAAGGTGTAAATTACCGATAGTCCATATCTCGGAAACTATAAGAGATAATTCAATTTGGCAACCGACAATGTAATTAGCATGCCGGATATTACTTGGAATGTGAATTGGAACGAAATCGCCAATAGATAAGACCATTTTACAATTTGGGCCCAAGTTAGAAGCAGAGCCTAAGGTGTAAATTACCGATAGTCCATATCTCGGAAACTATAAGAGATAATGCAATTTGGCAACCGGCAATGTAATTAGCATGCCGAATATTACTTGGAATGTGAATTGGAACGAAATCGCCAATAGATAAGACGATTTTACAATTTGGGCCCAAGTTAGAAGCAGAGCCTAAGGTGTAAATTATCGATAGTCCATATCTCGGAAACTATAAGAGATAATGCAATTTGGCAACCGGCAATGTAATTAGCATGCCGAATATTACTTGGAATGTGAATTGGAACGAAATCGCCAATAGAGAAGACCATTTTACAATTTGGGCCCAAGTTAGAAGCAGAGCCTAAGGTGTAAATTATCGATAGTCCATATCTCGGAAACTATAAGAGATAATGCAATTTGGCAACCGGCAATGTAATTAGCATGCCGAATATTACTTGGAATGTGAATTGGAACGAAATCGCCAATAGAGAAGACCATTTTACAATTTGGGCCCAAGTTAGAAGCAGAGCCTAAGGTGTAAATTATCGATAGTCCATATCTCGGAAACTATAAGAGATAATGCAATTTGGCAACCGGCAATGTAATTAGCATGCCGAATATTACTTGGAATGTGAATTGGAACGAAATCGCCAATAGATAAGACGATTTTACAATTTGGGCCCAAGTTAGAAGCAGAGCCTAAGGTGTAAATTATCGATAGTCCATATCTCGGAAACTATAAGAGATAATGCAATTTGGCAACCGGCAATGTAATTAGCATGCCGAATATTACTTGGAATGTGAATTGGAACGAAATCGCCAATAGATAAGACCATTTTACAATTTGGGCCCAAGTTAGAAGCAGAGCCTAAGGTGTAAATTATCGATAGTCCATATCTCGGAAACTATAAGAGATAATTCAATTTGGCAACCGGCAATGTAATTAGCATGCCGGATATTACTTGGAATGTGAATTGGAACGAAATCGCCAATAGATAAGACCATTTTACAATTTGGGCCCAAGTTAGAAGCAGAGCCTAAGATGTAAATTATCGATAGTCCATATCTCGGAAACTATAAGAGATAATGCAATTTGGCAACCGGCAATGTAATTAGCATGCCGAATATTACTTGGAATGTGAATTGGAACGAAATCGCCAATAGATAAGACGATTTTACAATTTGGGCCCAAGTTAGAAGCAGAGCCTAAGGTGTAAATTATCGATAGTCCATATCTCGGAAACTATAAGAGATAATGCAATTTGGCAACCGGCAATGTAATTAGCATGCCGAATATTACTTGGAATGTGAATTGGAACGAAATCGCCAACAGATAAGACCATTTTACAATTTGGGCCCAAGTTAGAAGCAGAGCCTAAGGTGTAAATTATCGATAGTCCATATCTCGGAAACTATAAGAGATAATGCCATTTGGCAACCGGCAATGTAATTAGTATGCCGAATATTACTTGGAATGTGAATTGGAATGAAATCGAAAATAGATAAGACCATTTTACAATTTGGGCCCAAGTTAGAAGCAGAGCCTAAGGTGTAAATTATCGATAGTCCATATCTCGGAAACTATAAGAGATAATTCAATTTGGCAACCGACAATGTAATTAGCATGCCGGATATTACTTGGAATGTGAATTGGAACGAAATCGCCAATAGATAAGACCATTTTACAATTTCGGCCCAAGTTAGAAGCAGAGCCTAAGGTGTAAATTACCGATAGTCCATATCTCGGAAACTATAATAGATAATGCAATTTGGCAACCGGCAATGTAAGTAGCATGCCGAATATTACTTGGAAAGTGAATTGGAACGAAATCGCCAATAGATAAGACGATTTTACAATTTGGGCCCAAGTTAGAAGCAGAGCCTAAGGTGTAAATTATCGATAGTCCATATCTCGGAAACTATAAGAGATAATGCAATTTGGCAACCGGCAATGTAATTAGCATGCCGAATATTACTTGGAATGTGAATTGGAACGAAATCGCCAATAGAGAAGACCATTTTACAATTTGGGCCCAAGTTAGAAGCAGAGCCTAAGGTGTAAATTATCGATAGTCCATATCTCGGAAACTATAAGAGATAATGCAATTAGGCAACCGGCAATGTAATTAGCATGCCGAATATTACTTGGAATGTGAATTGGAACGAAATCGCCAATAGATAAGACCATTTTACAATTTGGGCCCAAGTTAGAAGCAGAGCCTAAGGTGTAAATTATCGATAGTCCATATCTCGGAAACTATAAGAGATAATGCAATTTGGCAACCGGCAATGTAATTAGCATGCCGAATATTACTTGGAATGTGAATTGGAACGAAATCGCCAATAGAGAAGACCATTTTACAATTTGGGCCCAAGATAGAAGCAGAGCCTAAGGTGTAAATTATCGATAGTCCATATCTCGGAAACTATAAGAGATAATGCAATTTGGCAACCGGCAATGTAATTAGCATGCCGAATATTACTTGGAATGTGAATTGGAACGAAATCGCCAATAGATAAGACCATTTTACAATTTGGGCCCAAGTTAGAAGCAGAGCCTAAGGTGTAAATTATCGATAGTCCATATCTCGGAAACTATAAGAGATAATGCAATTTGGCAACCGGCAATGTAATTAGCATGCCGAATATTACTTGGAATGTGAATTGGAACGAAATCGCCAATAGAGAAGACCATTTTACAATTTGGGCCCAAGTTAGAAGCAGAGCCTAAGGTGTAAATTATCGATAGTCCATATCTCGGAAACTATAAGAGATAATGCAATTTGGCAACCGGCAATGTAATTAGCATGCCGAATATTACTTGGAATGTGAATTGGAACGAAATCGCCAATAGATAAGACGATTTTACAATTTGGGCCCAAGTTAGAAGCAGAGCCTAAGGTGTAAATTATCGATAGTCCATATCTCGGAAACTATAAGAGATAATGCAATTTGGCAACCGGCAATGTAATTAGCATGCCGAATATTACTTGGAATGTGAATTGGAACAAAATCGCCAATAGATAAGACCATTTTACAATTTGGGCCCAAGTTAGAAGCAGAGCCTAAGGTGTAAATTATCGATAGTCCATATCTCGGAAACTATAAGAGATAATGCAATTTGGCAACCGGCAATGTAATTAGCATGCCGAATATTACTTGGAATGTGAATTGGAATGAAATCGAAAATAGATAAGACCATTTTACAATTTGGGCCCAAGTTAGAAGCAGAGCCTAAGGTGTAAATTATCGATAGTCCATATCTCGGAAACTATAAGAGATAATTCAATTTGGCAACCGACAATGTAATTAGCATGCCGGATATTACTTGGAATGTGAACTGGAACGAAATCGCCAATAGATAAGACCATTTTACAATTTGGGCCCAAGTTAGAAGCAGAGCCTAAGGTGTAAATTACCGATAGTCCATATCTCGGAAACTATAAGAGATAATGCAATTTGGCAACCGGCAATGTAATTAGCATGCCGAATATTACTTGGAATGTGAATTGGAACGAAATCGCCAATAGATAAGACGATTTTACAATTTGGGCTCAAGTTAGAAGCAGAGCCTAAGGTGTAAATTATCGATAGTCCATATCTCGGAAACTATAAGAGATAATGCAATTTGGCAACCGGCAATGTAATTAGCATGCCGAATATTACTTGGAATGTGAACTGGAACGAAATCGCCAATAGATAAGACCATTTTACAATTTGGGCCCAAGTTAGAAGCAGAGCCTAAGGTGTAAATTACCGATAGTCCATATCTCGGAAACTATAAGAGATAATGCAATTTGGCAACCGGCAATGTAATTAGCATGCCGAATATTACTTGGAATGTGAATTGGAACGAAATCGCCAATAGATAAGACCATTTTACAATTTGGGCCCAAGTTAGAAGCAGAGCCTAAGGTGTAAATTATCGATAGTCCATATCTCGGAAACTATAAGAGATAATGCAATTTGGCAACCGGCAATGTAATTAGCATGCCGAATATTACTTGGAATGTGAATTGGAACGAAATCGCCAATAGATAAGACGATTTTACAATTTGGGCCCAAGTTAGAAGCAGAGCCTAAGGTGTAAATTATCGATAGTCCATATCTCGGAAACTATAAGAGATAATGCAATTTGGCAACCGGCAATGTAATTAGCATGCCGAATATTACTTGGAATGTGAATTGGAACGAAATCGCCAACAGATAAGACCATTTTACAATTTGGGCCCAAGTTAGAAGCAGAGCCTAAGGTGTAAATTATCGATAGTCCATATCTCGGAAACTATAAGAGATAATGCAATTTGGCAACCGGCAATGTAATTAGCATGCCGAATATTACTTGGAATGTGAATTGGAATGAAATCGAAAATAGATAAGACCATTTTACAATTTGGGCCCAAGTTAGAAGCAGAGCCTAAGGTGTAAATTATCGATAGTCCATATCTCGGAAACTATAAGAGATAATTCAATTTGGCAACCGACAATGTAATTAGCATGCCGGATATTACTTGGAATGTGAATTGGAACGAAATCGCCAATAGATAAGACCATTTTACAATTTGGGCCCAAGTTAGAAGCAGAGCCTAAGGTGTAAATTACCGATAGTCCATATCTCGGAAACTATAAGAGATAATGCAATTTGGCAACCGTCAATGTAATTAGCATGCCGAATATTACTTGGAGAGTGAATTGGAACGAAATCGCCAATAGATAAGACGATTTTACAATTTGGGCCCAAGTTAGAAGCAGAGCCTAAGGTGTAAATTATCGATAGTCCATATCTCGGAAACTATAAGAGATAATGCAATTTGGCAACCGGCAATGTAATTAGCATGCCGAATATTACTTGGAATGTGAATTGGAACGAAATCGCCAATAGAGAAGACCATTTTACAATTTGGGCCCAAGTTAGAAGCAGAGCCTAAGGTGTAAATTATCGATAGTCCATATCTCGGAAACTATAAGAGATAATGCAATTAGGCAACCGGCAATGTAATTAGCATGCCGAATATTACTTGGAATGTGAATTGGAACGAAATCGCCAATAGATAAGACCATTTTACAATTTGGGCCCAAGTTAGAAGCAGAGCCTAAGGTGTAAATTATCGATTGTCCATATCTCGGAAACTATAAGAGATAATGCAATTTGGCAACCGGCAATGTAATTAGCATGCCGAATATTACTTGGAATGTGAATTGGAACGAAATCGCCAATAGAGAAGACCATTTTACAATTTGGGCCCAAGATAGAAGCAGAGCCTAAGGTGTAAATTATCGATAGTCCATATCTCGGAAACTATAAGAGATAATGCAATTTGGCAACCGGCAATGTAATTAGCATGCCGAATATTACTTGGAATGTGAATTGGAACGAAATCGCCAATAGATAAGACAATTTTACAATTTGGGCCCAAGTTAGAAGCAGAGCCTAAGGTGTAAATTATCGATAGTCCATATCTCGGAAACTATAAGAGATAATGCAATTTGGCAACCGGCAATGTAATTAGCATGCCGAATATTACTTGGAATGTGAATTGGAACGAAATCGCCAATAGAGAAGACCATTTTACAATTTGGGCCCAAGTTAGAAGCAGAGCCTAAGGTGTAAATTATCGATAGTCCATATCTCGGAAACTATAAGAGATAATGCAATTTGGCAACCGGCAATGTAATTAGCATGCCGAATATTACTTGGAATGTGAATTGGAACGAAATCGCCAATAGATAAGACGATTTTACAATTTGGGCCCAAGTTAGAAGCAGAGCCTAAGGTGTAAATTATCGATAGTCCATATCTCGGAAACTATAAGAGATAATGCAATTTGGCAACCGGCAATGTAATTAGCATGCCGAATATTACTTGGAATGTGAATTGGAACAAAATCGCCAATAGATAAGACCATTTTACAATTTGGGCCCAAGTTAGAAGCAGAGCCTAAGGTGTAAATTATCGATAGTCCATATCTCGGAAACTATAAGAGATAATGCAATTTGGCAACCGGCAATGTAATTAGCATGCCGAATATTACTTGGAATGTGAATTGGAATGAAATCGAAAATAGATAAGACCATTTTACAATTTGGGCCCAAGTTAGAAGCAGAGCCTAAGGTGTAAATTATCGATAGTCCATATCTCGGAAACTATAAGAGATAATTCAATTTGGCAACCGACAATGTAATTAGCATGCCGGATATTACTTTGAATGTGAACTGGAACGAAATCGCCAATAGATAAGACCATTTTACAATTTGGGCCCAAGTTAGAAGCAGAGCCTAAGGTGTAAATTACCGATAGTCCATATCTCGGAAACTATAAGAGATAATGCAATTTGGCAACCGGCAATGTAATTAGCATGCCGAATATTACTTGGAATGTGAATTGGAACGAAATCGCCAATAGATAAGACGATTTTACAATTTGGGCCCAAGTTAGAAGCAGAGCCTAAGGTGTAAATTATCGATAGTCCATATCTCGGAAACTATAAGAGATAATGCAATTTGGCAACCGGCAATGTAATTAGCATGCCGAATATTACTTGGAATGTGTAATAAGGTGTAAATTATCGATAGTCCATATCTCGGAAACTATAAGAGATAATGCAATTTGGCAACCGGCAATGTAATTAGCATGCCGAATAGTACTTGGAATGTGAATTGGAACGAAATCGCCAATAGATAAGACCATTTTACAATTTGGGCCCAAGTTAGAAGCAGAGCCTAAGGTGTAAATTATCGATAGTCCATATCTCGGAAACTATAAGAGATAATGCAATTTAGCAACCGGCAATGTAATTAGCATGCCGAATATTACTTGGAATGTGAATTGGAACGAAATCGCCAATAGATAAGACCATTTTACAATTTGGGCCCAAGTTAGAAGCAGAGCCTAAGGTGTAAATTATCGATAGTCCATATCTCGGAAACTATAAGAGATAATGCAATTTGGCAACCGGCAATGTAATTAGCATGCCGAATATTACTTGGAATGTGAATTGGAACGAAATCGCCAATAGATAAGACCATTTTACAATTTGGGCCCAAGTTAGAAGCAGAGCCTAAGGTGTAAATTATCGATAGTCCATATCTCGGAAACTATAAGAGATAATGCAATTTGGCAAACGGCAATGTAATTAGCATGCCGAATATAACTTGGAATGTGAATTGGAACGAAATCGCCAATAGATAAGACCATTTTACAATTTGGGCCCAAGTTAGAAGCAGAGCCTAAGGTGTAAATTATCGATAGTCCATATCTCGGAAACTATAAGAGATAATGCAATTTGGCAACCGGCAATGTAATTAGCATGCCGAATATTACTTGGAATGTGAATTGGAACGAAATCGCCAATAGATAAGACCATTTTACAATTTGGGCCCAAGTTAGAAGCAGAGCCTAAGGTGTAAATTATCGATAGTCCATATCTCGGAAACTATAAGAGATAATGCAATTTCGCAACCGGCAATGTAATTAGCATGCCGAATATCACTTGGAATGTGAATTGGGACTAAATCGCCAATAGATAAGACCATTTTACAATTTGGGCCCAAGTTAGAAGCAGAGCCTAAGGTGTAAATTATCGATAGTCCATATCTGGGAAACTATAAGAGATAATGCAATTTGGCAACCGGCAATGTAATTAGCATGCCGAATATTACTTGGAATGTGAATTGGAACGAAATCGCCAATAGATAAGACCATTTTACAATTTGGGCCCAAGTTAGAAGCAGAGCCTAAGGTGTAAATTATTGATAGTCCATATCTCGGAAACTATAAGAGATAATGCAATTTCGCAACCGGCAATGTAATTAGCATGCCGAATATCACTTGGAATGTGAATTGGGACGAAATCGCCAATAGATAAGACCATTTTACAATTTGGGCCCAAGTTAGAAGCAGAGCCTAAGGTGTAAATTATCGATAGTCCATATCTGGGAAACTATAAGAGATAATGCAATTTGGCAACCGGCAATGTAATTAGCATGCCGAATATTACTTGGAATGTGAATTGGAACGAAATCGCCAATAGATAAGACCATTTTACAATTTGGGCCCAAGTTAGAAGCAGAGCCTAAGGTGTAAATTATTGATAGTCCATATCTCGGAAACTATAGGAGATAATGCAATTTCGCAACCGGCAATGTAATTAGCATGCCGAATATTACTTGGAGTGTGAATTGGAACGAAATCGCCATTAGGTAAGACCATTTTACAATTTGGGCCCAAGTTAGAAGCAGAGCCTAAGGTGTAAATTATCGATAGTCCATATCTCGGAAACTATAAGAGATAATGCAATTTGGCAACCGGCAATGTAATTAGCATGCCGAATATTACTTGGAATGTGAATTGGAACGAAATCGCCAATAGATAAGGCCATTTTACAATTTGGGCCCAAGTTAGAAGCAGAGCCTAAGGTGTAAATTATCGATAGTCCATATCTCGGAAACTATAAGAGATAATGCAATTTGGCAACCGGCAATGTAATTAGCATGCCGAATATTACTTGGAATGTGAATTGGAACGAAATCGCCAATAGATAAGACCATTTTACAATTTGGGCCCAAGTTAGAAGCAGAGCCTAATGTGTAAATTATCGATAGTCCATATCTCGGAAACTATAAGAGATAATACAATTTGGCAACCGGCAATGTAATTAGCATGCCGAATATTACTTGGAATGTGAATTGCAACGAAATCGCCAATAGATAAGACCATTTTACAATTTGGGCCCAAGTTAGAAGCAGAGCCTAAGGTGTAAATTATCGATAGTCCATATCTCGGAAACTATAAGAGATAATGCAATTTGGCAACCGGCAATATAATTAGCATGCCGAATATTACTTGGAATGTGAATTGGAACGAAATCGCCAATAGATAAGACCATTTTACAATTTGGGCCCAAGTTAGAAGCAGAGCCTAAGGTGTAAATTATTGATAGTCCATATCTCGGAAACTATAAGAGATAATGCAATTTCGAAACCGGCAATGTAATTAGCATGCCGAATGTCACTTGGAATGTGAATTGGGACGAAATCGCCAATAGATAAAACCATTTTACAATTTGGGCCCAAGTTAGAAGCAGAGCCTAAGGTGTAAATTATCGATAGTCCATATCTCGGAAACTATAAGAGATAATGCAATTTGGCAACCGGCAATGTAATTAGCATGCCGAATATTACTTGGAATGTGAATTGGAACGAAATCGCCAATAGATAAGACCATTTTACAATTTGGGCCCAAGTTAGAAGCAGAGCCTAAGGTGTAAATTATCGATAGTCCATATCTCGGAAACTATAAGAGATAATGCAATTTGGCAACCGGCAATGTAATTAGCATGCCGAATATTACTTGGAATGTGAATTGGAACGAAATCGCCAATAGATAAGACCATTTTACAATTTGGGCCCAAGTTAGAAGCAGAGCCTAAGGTGTAAATTATCGATAGTCCATATCTCGGAAACTATAAGAGATAATGCAATTTGGCAACCGGCAATGTAATTAGCATGCCGAATATTACTTGGAATGTGAATTGGAACGAAATCGCCAATAGGTAAGACCATTTTACAATTTGGGCCCAAGTTAGAAGCAGAGCCTATGGTGTAAATTATCGATAGTCAATATCTCGGAAACTATAAGAGATAATGCAATTTGGCAACCGGCAATGTAATTAGCATGCCGAATATTACTTGGAATGTGAATTGGAACGAAATCGCCAATAGATAAGACCATTTTACAATTTGGGCCCAAGTTAGAAGCAGAGCCTAAGGTGTAAATTATCGATAGTCCATATCTCGGAAACTATAAGAGATAATGCAATTTGGCAACCGGCAATGTAATTAGCATGCCGAATATTACTTGGAATGTGAATTGCAACGAAATCGCCAATAGATAAGACCATTTTACAATTTGGGCCCAAGTTAGAAGCAGAGCCTAAGGTGTAAATTATCGATAGTCCATATCTCGGAAACTATAAGAGGTAATGCAATTTGGCAACCGGCAATGTAATTAGCATGCCGAATATTACTTGGAATGTGAATTGGAACGAAATCGCCAATAGATAAGACCATTTTACAATTTGGGCCCAAGTTAGAAGCAGAGCCTAAGGTGTAAATTATTGATAGTCCATATCTCGGAAACTATAAGAGATAATGTAATTTCGAAACCGGCAATGTAATTAGCATGCCGAATATCACTTGGAATGTAAATTGGGACGAAATCGCCAATAGATAAGACCATTTTACAATTTGGGCCCAAGTTAGAAGCAGAGCCTAAGGTGTAAATTATCGATAGTCCATATCTCGGAAACTATAAGAGATAATGCAATTTGGCAACCGGCAATGTAATTAGCATGCCGAATATTACTTGGAATGTGAATTGGAACGAAATCGCCAATAGGTAAGACCATTTTACAATTTGGGCCCAAGTTAGAAGCAGAGCCTAAGGTGTAAATTATCGATAGTCCATATCTCGGAAACTATAAGAGATAATTCAATTTGGCAAACGGCAATGTAATTAGCATGCCGAATATTACTTGGAATGTGAATTGGAACGAAATCGCCAATAGATAAGACCATTTTACAATTTGGGCCCAAGTTAGAAGCAGAGCCTATGGTGTAAATTATCGATAGTCCATATCTCGGAAACTATAAGAGATAATGCAATTTGGCAACCGGCAATGTAATTAGCATGCCGAATATTACTTGGAATGTGAATTGGAACGAAATCGCCAATAGATAAGACCATTTTACAATTTGGGCCCAAGTTAGAAGCAGAGCCTAAGGTGTAAATTATCGATAGTCCATATCTCGGAAACTATAAGAGATAATGCAATTTGGCAACCGGCAATGTAATTAGCATGCCGAATATTACTTGGAATGTGAATTGGAACGAAATCGCCAATAGATAAGACCATTTTACAATTTGGGCCCAAGTTAGAAGCAGAGCCTAAGGTGTAAATTATCGATAGTCCATATCTCGGAAACTATAAGAGATAATGCAATTTGGCAACCGGCAATGTAATTAGCATGCCGAATATTACTTGGAATGTGAATTGGAACGAAATCGCCAATAGATAAGACCATTTTACAATTTGGGCCCAAGTTAGAAGCAGAGCCTAAGGTGTAAATTATTGATAGTCCATATCTCGGAAACTATAAGAGATAATGCAATTTGGCAACCGGCAATGTAATTAGCATGCCGAATATTACTTGGAATGTGAATTGGAACGAAATCGCCAACAGATAAGACCATTTTACAATTTGGGCCCAAGTTAGAAGCAGAGCCTAAGGTGTAAATTATCGATAGTCCATATCTCGGAAACTATAAGAGATAATGCAATTTGGCAACCGGCAATGTAATTAGCTTGCCGAATATTACTTGGAATGTGAATTGGAATGAAATCGAAAATAGATAAGACCATTTTACAATTTGGGCCCAAGTTAGAAGCAGAGCCTAAGGTGTAAATTATCGATAGTCCATATCTCGGAAACTATAAGAGATAATGCAATTTGGCAACCGGCAATGTAATTAGCATGCCGAATATTACTTGGAATGTGAATTGCAACGAAATCGCCAATAGATAAGACCATTTTACAATTTGGGCCCAAGTTAGAAGCAGAGCCTAAGGTGTAAATTATCGATAGTCCATATCTCGGAAACTATAAGAGATAATGCAATTTGGCAACCGGCAATGTAATTAGCATGCCGAATATTACTTGGAATGTGAATTGGAACGAAATCGCCAATAGATAAGACCATTTTACAATTTGGGCCCAAGTTAGAAGCAGAGCCTAAGGTGTAAATTATTGATAGTCCATATCTCGGAAACTATAAGAGATAATGCAATTTCGCAACCGGCAATGTAATTAGCATGCCGAATATCACTTGGAATGTGAATTGGGACGAAATCGCCAATAGATAAGACCATTTTACAATTTGGGCCCAAGTTAGAAGCAGAGCCTAAGGTGTAAATTATCGATAGTCCATATCTCGGAAACTATAAGAGATAATGCAATTTGGCAACCGGCAATGTAATTAGCATGCCGAATATTACTTGGAATGTGAATTGGAACGAAATCGCCAATAGATAAGACCATTTTACAATTTGGGCCCAAGTTAGAAGCAGAGCCTAAGGTGTAAATTATCGATAGTCCATATCTCGGAAACTATAAGAGATAATGCAATTTGGCAACCGGCAATGTAATTAGCATGCCGAATATTACTTGGAATGTGAATTGGAACGAAATCGCCAATAGGTAAGACCATTTTACAAGTTGGGCCCAAGTTAGAAGCAGAGCCTAAGGTGTAAATTATCGATAGTCCATATCTCGGAAACTATAAGAGATAATTCAATTTGGCAACCGGCAATGTAATTAGCATGCCGAATATTACTTGGAATGTGAATTGGAACGAAATCGCCAATAGATAAGACCATTTTACAATTTGGGCCCAAGTTAGAAGCAGAGCCTAAGGTGTAAATTATCGATAGTCCATATCTCGGAAACTATAAGAGATAATGCAATTTGGCAACCGGCAATGTAATTAGCATGCCGAATATTACTTGGAATGTGAATTGGAACGAAATCGCCAATAGATAAGACCATTTTACAATTTGGGTCCAAGTTAGAAGCAGAGCCTAAGGTGTAAATTATCGATAGTCCATATCTCGGAAACTATAAGAGATAATGCAATTTGGCAACCGGCAATGTAATTAGCATGCCGAATATTACTTGGAATGTGAATTGGAACGAAATCGCCAAAAGATAAGACCATTTTACAATTTGGGCCCAAGTTAGAAGCAGAGCCTAAGGTGTAAATTATCGATAGTCGATATCTCGGAAACTATAAGAGATAATGCAATTTGGCAACCGGCAATGTAATTAGCATGCCGAATATTACTTGGAATGTGAATTGGAACGAAATCGCCAATAGATAAGACCATTTTACAATTTGGGCCCAAGTTAGAAGCAGAGCCTAAGGTGTAAATTATCGATAGTCCATATCTCGGAAACTATAAGAGATAATGCAATTTAGCAACCGGCAATGTAATTAGCATGCCGAATACTACTTGGAATGTGAATTGGAACGAAATCGCCAATAGATAAGACCATTTTACAATTTGGGCCCAAGTTAGAAGCAGAGCCTAAGGTGTAAATTATCGATAGTTCATATCTCGGAAACTATAAGAGATAATGCAATTTGGCAACCGGCAATGTAATTAGCATGCCGAATATTACTTGGAATGTGAATTGGAACGAAATCGCCAATAGGTAAGACCATTTTACAATTTGGGCCCAAGTTAGAAGCAGAGCCTAAGGTGTAAATTATCGATAGTCCATATCTCGGAAACTATAAGAGATATTGCAATTTGGCAACCGGCAATGTAATTAGCATGCCGAATATTACTTGGAATGTGAATTGGAACGAAATCGCCAATAGATAAGACCATTTTACAATTTGGGCCCAAGTTAGAAACAGAGCCTAAGGTGTAAATTATCGATAGTCCATATCTCGGAAACTATAAGAGATAATGCAATTTGGCAACCGGCAATGTAATTAGCATGCCGAATATTACTTGGAATGTGAATTGGAACGAAATCGCCAATAGAGAAGACCATTTTACAATTTGGGCCCAAGTTAGAAGCAGAGCCTAAGGTGTAAATTATCGATAGTCCATATCTCGGAAACTATAAGAGATAATGCAATTTGGCAACCGGCAATGTAATTAGCATGCCGAATATTACTTGGAATGTGAATTGGAACGAAATCGCCAATAGATAAGACCATTTTACAATTTGGGCCCAAGTTAGAAGCAGAGCCTAAGGCGTAAATGATCGATAGTCCATATCTCGGAAACTATAAGAGATAATGCAATTTGGCAACCGGCAATGTAATTAGCATGCCGAATATTACTTGGAATGTGAATTGGAACGAAATCGCCAATAGATAAGACCATTTTACAATTTGGGCCCAAGTTAGAAGCAGAGCCTAAGGTGTAAATTATCGATAGTCCATATCTCGGAAACTATAAGAGATAATGCAATTTGGCAACCGGCAATGTAATTAGCATGCCGAATATTACTTGGAATGTGAATTGGAACGAAATCGCCAATAGATAAGACCATTTTACAATTTGGGCCCAAGTTAGAAGCAGAGCCTAAGGTGTAAATTATTGATAGTCCATATCTCGGAAACTATAAGAGATAATGCAATTTCGCAACCGGCAATGTAATTAGCATGCCGAATATTACTTGGAGTGTGAATTGGAACGAAATCGCCAATAGATAAGACCATTTTACAATTTGGGCCCAAGTTAGAAGCAGAGCCTAAGGTGTAAATTATCAATAGTCCATATCTCGGAAACTATAAGAGATAATGCAATTTGGCAACCGGCAATGTAATTAGCATGCCGAATATTACTTGGAATGTGAATTGGAACGAAATCGCCAATGGATAAGACCATTTTACAATTTGGGCCAAAGTTAGAAGCAGATCCTAAGGTGTAAATTATCGATAGTCCATATCTCGGAAACTATAAGAGATAATGCAATTTGGCAACCGGCAATGTAATTAGCATGCCGAATATTACTTGGAATGTGAATTGGAACGAAATCGCCAATAGATAAGACCATTTTACAATTTGGGCCCAAGTTAGAAGCAGAGCCTAAGGTGTAAATTATCGATAGTCCATATCTCGGAAACTATAAGAGATAATGCAATTTGGCAACCGGCAATGTAATTAGCATGCCGAATATTACTTGGAATGTGAATTGGAACGAAATCGCCAATAGATAAGACCATTTTACAATTTGGGCCCAAGTTAGAAGCAGAGCCTAAGGTGTAAATGATTGATAGTCCATATCTCGGAAACTATAAGAGATAATGCAATTTCGCAACCGGCAATGTAATTAGCATGCCGAATATCACTTGGAATGTGAATTGGGACGAAATCGCCAATAGATAAGACAATTTTACAATTTGGGCCCAAGTTAGAAGCAGAGCCTAAGGTGTAAATAATCGATAGTCCATATCTCGGAAACTATAAGAGATAATGCAATTTGGCAACCGGCAATGTAATTAGCATGCCGAATATTACTTGGAATGTGAATTGGAACGAAATCGCCAATAAATAAGACCATTTTACAATTTGGGCCCAAGTTAGAAGCAGAGCCTAAGATGCAAATTATCGATAGTCCATATCTCGGAAACTATAAGAGATAATGTAATTTGGCAACCGGCAATGTAATTAGCATGCCGAATATTACTTGGAATGTGAATTGGAACGAAATCGCCAATAGATAAGACCATTTTACAATTTGGGCCCAAGTTAGAAGCAGAGCCTAAGGTGTAAATTATCGATAGTCCATATCTCGGAAACTATAAGAGATAATTCAATTTGGCAAACGGCAATGTAATTAGCATGCCGGATATTACTTGGAATGTGAATTGGAACGAAATCGCCAATAGATAAGACCATTTTACAATTTGGGCCCAAGTTAGAAGCAGAGCCTAAGGTGTAAATTATCGATAGTCCATATCTCGGAAACTATAAGAGATAATGCAATTTGGCAACCGGCAATGTAATTAGCATGCCGAATATTACTTGGAATGTGAATTGGAACGAAATCGCCAATAGATAAGACCATTTTACAATTTGGGCCCAAGTTAGAAGCAGAGCCTAAGGTGTAAATTATCGATAGTCCATATCTCGGAATCTATAAGAGATAATGCAATTTGGCAACCGGCAATGTAATTAGCATGCCGAATATTACTTGGAATGTGAATTGGAACGAAATCGCCAATAGATAAGACCATTTTACAATTTGGGCCCAAGTTAGAAGCAGAGCCTAAGGTGTAAATTATCGATAGTCCATATCTCGGAAACTATAAGAGATAATGCAATTTGGCAACCGGCAATGTAATTAGCATGCCGAATATTACTTGGATTGTGAATTGGAACGAAATCGCCAATAGGTAAGACCATTTTACAATTTGGGCCCAAGTTAGAAGCAGAGCCTAAGGTGTAAATTATCGATAGTCCATATCTCGGAAACTATAAGAGATAATTCAATTTGGCAACCGGCAATGTAATTAGCATGCCGAATATTACTTGGAATGTGAATTGGAACGAAATCGCCAATAGATAAGACGATTTTACAATTTGGGCCCAAGTTAGAAGCAGAGCCTAAGGTGTAAATTATCGATAGTCCATATCTCGGAAACTATAAGAGATAATGCAATTTGGCAACCGGCAATGTAATTAGCATGCCGAATATTACTTGGAATGTGAATTGGAACGAAACCGCCAATAGATAAGACCATTTTACAATTTGGGAGCAAGTTAGAAGCAGAGCCTAAGGTGTAAATTATCGATAGTCCATATCTCGGAAACTATAAGAGATAATGCAATTTGGCAACCGGCAATGTAATTAGCATGCCGAATATTACTTGGAATGTGAATTGGAACGAAATCGCCAATAGATAAGACCATTTTACAATTTGGGCCCAAGTTAGAAGCAGAGCCTATGGTGTAAATTATCGATAATCCATATCTCAGAAACTATAAGAGATAATGCAATTTGGCAACCGGCAATGTAATTAGCATGCCGAATATTACTTGGAATGTGAATTGGAACGAAATCGCCAATAGATAAGACCATTTTACAATTTGGGCCCAAGTTAGAAGCAGAGCCTATGGTGTAAATTATCGATAGTCCATATCTCGGAAACTATAAGAGATAATGCAATTTGGCAACCGGCAATGCAATTAGCATGCCGAATATTACTTGGAATGTGAATTGGAACGAAATCGCCAATAGATAAGACCATTTTACAATTTGGGCCCAAGTTAGAAGCAGAGCCTAAGGTGTAAATTATTGATAGTCCATATCTCGGAAACTATAAGAGATAATGCAATTTCGCAACCGGCAATGTAATTAGCATGCCGAATATCACTTGGAATGTGAATTGGGACGAAATCGCCAATAGATAAGACCATTTTACAATTTGGGCCCAAGTTAGAAGCAGAGCCTAAGGTGTAAATTATCGATAGTCCATATCTCGGAAACTATAAGAGATAATGCAATTTGGCAACCGGCAATGTAATTAGCATGCCGAATATTACTTGGAATGTGAATTGGAACGAAATCGCCAATAGATAAGACCATTTTACAATTTGGGCCCAAGTTAGAAGCAGAGCCTATGGTGTAAATTATCGATAGTCCATATCTCGGAAACAATAAGAGATAATGCAATTTGGCAACCGGCAATGTAATTAGCATGCCGAATATTACTTGGAATGTGAATTGGAACGAAATCGCCAATAGATAAGACCATTTTACAATTTGGGCCCAAGTTAGAAGCAGAGCCTAAGGTGTAAATTATCGATAGTCCATATCTCGGAAACTATAAGAGATAATGCTATTTGGCAACCGGCAATGTAATTAGCATGCCGAATATTACTTGGAATGTGAATTGGAACGAAATCGCCAATAGGTAAGACCATTTTACAATTTGGGCCCAAGTTAGAAGCAGAGCCTAAGGTGTAAATTATCGATAGTCCATATCTCGGAAACTATAAGAGATAATTCAATTTGGCAACCGGCAATGTAATTAGCATGCCGAATATTACTTGGAATGTGAATTGGAACGAAATCGCCAATAGATAAGACCATTTTACAATTTGGGCCCAAGTTAGAAGCAGAGCCTAAGGTGTAAATTATCGATAGTCCATATCTCGGAAACTATAAGAGATAATTCAATTTGGCAACCGGCAATGTAATTAGCATGCCGAATATTACTTGGAATGTGAATTGGAACGAAATCGCCAATAGATAAGACCATTTTACAATTTGGGCCCAAGTTAGAAGCAGAGCCTAAGGTGTAAATTATCGATAGTCCATATCTCGGAAACTATAAGAGATAATGCAATTTGGCAACCGGCAATGTAATTAGCATGCCGAATATTACTTGGAATGTGAATTGGAACGAAATCGCCAATAGTTAAGACCATTTTACAATTTGGGCCCAAGTTAGAAGCAGAGCCTATGGTGTAAATTATCGATAGTCCATATCTCGGAAACTATAAGAGATAATGCAATTTGGCAACCGGCAATGCAATTAGCATGCCGAATATTACTTGGAATGTGAATTGGAACGAAATCGCCAATAGATAAGACCATTTTACAATTTGGGCCCAAGTTAGAAGCAGAGCCTAAGGTGTAAATTATTGATAGTCCATATCTCGGAAACTATAAGAGATAATGCAATTTCGCAACCGGCAATGTAATTAGCATGCCGAATATCACTTGGAATGTGAATTGGGACGAAATCGCCAATAGATAAGACCATTTTACAATTTGGGCCCAAGTTAGAAGCAGAGCCTAAGGTGTAAATTATCGATAGTCCATATCTCGGAAACTATAAGAGATAATGCAATTTGGCAACCGGCAATGTAATTAGCATGCCGAATATTACTTGGAATGTGAATTGGAACGAAATCGCCAATAGATAAGACCATTTTACAATTTGGGCCCAAGTTAGAAGCAGAGACTAAGGTGTAAATTATCGATAGTCCATATCTCGGAAACTATAAGAGATAATGCAATTTGGCAACCGGCAATGTAATTAGCATGCCGAATATTACTTGGAATGTGAATTGGAACGAAATTGCCAATAGATAAGATCATTTTACAATTTGGGCCCAAGTTAGAAGCAGAGCCTAAGGTGTAAATTATCGATAGTCCATATCTCGGAAACTATAAGAGATAATGCAATTTCGCAACCGGCAATGTAATTAGAATGCCGAATATTACTTGGAGTGTGAATTGGAACGAAATCGCCAATAGATAAGACCATTTTACAATTTGGGCCCAAGTTAGAAGCAGAGCCTAAGGTGTAAATTATCGATAGTCCATATCTCGGAAACTATAAGAGATAATGCAATTTGGCAACCGGCAATGTAATTAGCATGCCGAATATTACTTGGAATGTGAATTGGAACGAAATCGCCAATAGATAAGACCATTTTACAATTTGGGCCCAAGTTAGAAGCAGAGCATAAGGTGTAAATTATCGATAGTCCATATCTCGGAAACTATAAGAGATAATGCAATTTGGCAACCGGCAATGTAATTAGCATGCCGAATATTACTTGGAATGTGAATTGGAACGAAATCGCCAATAGATAAAACCATTTTACAACTTGGGCCCAAGTTAGAAGCAGAGCCTAAGGTGTAAATTATCGATAGTCCATATCTCGGAAACTATAAGAGATAATGCAATTTGGCAACCGGCAATGTAATTAGCATGCCGAATATTACTTGGAATGTGAATTGCAACGAAATCGCCAATAGATAAGACCATTTTACAATTTGGGCGCAAGTTAGAAGCAGAGCCTAAGGTGTAAATTATCGATAGTCCATATCTCGGAAACTATAAGAGATAATGCAATTTGGCAACCGGCAATGTAATTAGCATGCCGAATATTACTTGGAATGTGAATTGGAACGGAATCGCCAATAGATAAGACCATTTTACAATTTGGGCCCAAGTTAGAAGCAGAGCCTAAGGTGTAAATTATCGATAGTCCATATCTCGGAAACTATAAGAGATAATGCAATTTGGCAACCGGCAATGTATTTAGCATGCCGAATATTACTTGGAATGTGAATTGGAACAAAATCGCCAATAGATAAGACCATTTTACAATTTGGGCCCAAGTTAGAAGCAGAGCCTAAGGTGTAAATTATCGATAGTCCATATCTCGGAAACTATAAGAGATAATGCAATTTGGCAACCGGCAATGTAATTAGCATGCCGAATATTACTTGGAATGTGAATTGGAACGAAATCGCCAATAGATAAGACCATTTTACAATTTGGGCCCAAGTTAGAAGCAGAGCCTAAGGTGTAAATTATCGATAGTCCATATCTCGGAAACTATAAGAGATAATGCAATTTGGCAACCGGCAATGTAATTAGCATGCCGAATATTACTTGGAATGTGAATTGGAACGAAATCGCCAATAGATAAGACCATTTTACAATTTGGGCCCAAGTTAGAAGCAGAGCCTATGGTGTAAATAATCGATAGTCCATATCTCGGAAACTATAAGAGATAATGCAATTTGGCAACCGGCAATGTAATTAGCATGCCGAATATTACTTGGAATGTGAATTGGAACGAAATCGCCAATAGATAAGACCATTTTACAATTTGGGCCCAAGTTAGAAGCAGAGATTATGGTGTAAATAATCGATAGTCCATATCTCGGAAACTATAAGAGATAATGCAATTTGGCAACCGGCAATGTAATTAGCATGCCGAATATTACTTGGAATGTGAATTGGAACGAAATCGCCAATAGATAAGACCATTTTACAATTTGGGCCCAAGTTAGAAGCAGAGCCTAAGGTGTAAATTATCGATAGTCCATATCTCGGAAACTATAAGAGATAATGCAATTTGGCACCGGCAATGTAATTAGCATGCCGAATATTACTTGGAATGTGAATTGGAACGAAATCGCCAATAGATAAGACCATTTTACAATTTGGGCCCAAGTTAGAAGCAGAGCCTAAGGTGTAAATTATCGATAGTCCATATCTCGGAAACTATAAGAGATAATGCAATTTGGCAACCGGCAATGTAATTAGCATGCCGAATATTACTTGGAATGTGAATTGGAACGAAATCGCCAATAAGTAAGACCATTTTACAATTTGGGCCCAAGTTAGAAGCAGAGCCTAAGGTGTAAATTATCGATAGTCCATATCTCGGAAACTATAAGAGATAATTCAATTTGGCAACCGGCAATGTAATTAGCATGCCGAATATTACTTGGAATGTGAATTGGAACGAAATCGCCAATAGATAAGACCATTTTACAATTTGGGCCCAAGTTAGAAGCAGAGCCTAAGGTGTAAATTATCGATAGTCCATATCTCGGAAACTATAAGAGATAATGCAATTTGGCAACCGGCAATGTAATTAGCATGCCGAATATTACTTGGAATGTGAATTGGAACGAAACCGCCAATAGATAAGACCATTTTACAATTTGGGAGCAAGTTAGAAGCAGAGCCTAAGGTGTAAATTATCGATAGTCCATATCTCGGAAACTATAAGAGATAATGCAATTTGACAACCGGCAATGTAATTAGCATGCCGAATATTACTTGGAATGCGAATTGGAACGAAATCGCCAAAAGATAAGACCATTTTACAATTTGGGCCCAAGTTAGAAGCAGAGCCTAAGGTGTAAATTATCGATAGTCGATATCTCGGAAACTATAAGAGATAATGCAATTTGGCAACCGGCAATGTAATTAGCATGCCGAATATTACTTGGAATGTGAATTGGAACGAAATCGCCAATAGATAAGACCATTTTACAATTTGGGCCCAAGTTAGAAGCAGAGCCTAAGGTGTAAATTATCGATAGTCCATATCTCGGAAACTATAAGAGATAATGCAATTTAGCAACCGGCAATGTAATTAGCATGCCGAATACTACTTGGAATGTGAATTGGAACGAAATCGCCAATAGATAAGACCATTTTACAATTTGGGCCCAAGTTAGAAGCAGAGCCTAAGGTGTAAATTATCGATAGTTCATATCTCGGAAACTATAAGAGATAATGCAATTTGGCAACCGGCAATGTAATTAGCATGCCGAATATTACTTGGAATGTGAATTGGAACGAAATCGCCAATAGGTAAGACCATTTTACAATTTGGGCCCAAGTTAGAAGCAGAGCCTAAGGTGTAAATTATCGATAGTCCATATCTCGGAAACTATAAGAGATATTGCAATTTGGCAACCGGCAATGTAATTAGCATGCCGAATATTACTTGGATTGTGAATTGGAACGAAATCGCCAATAGATAAGACCATTTTACAATTTGGGCCCAAGTTAGAAACAGAGCCTAAGGTGTAAATTATCGATAGTCCATATCTCGGAAACTATAAGAGATAATGCAATTTGGCAACCGGCAATGTAATTAGCATGCCGAATATTACTTGGAATGTGAATTGGAACGAAATCGCCAATAGAGAAGACCATTTTACAATTTGGGCCCAAGTTAGAAGCAGAGCCTAAGGTGTAAATTATCGATAGTCCATATCTCGGAAACTATAAGAGATAATGCAATTTGGCAACCGGCAATGTAATTAGCATGCCGAATATTACTTGGAATGTGAATTGGAACGAAATCGCCAATAGATAAGACCATTTTACAATTTGGGCCCAAGTTAGAAGCAGAGCCTAAGGCGTAAATGATCGATAGTCCATATCTCGGAAACTATAAGAGATAATGCAATTTGGCAACCGGCAATGTAATTAGCATGCCGAATATTACTTGGAATGTGAATTGGAACGAAATCGCCAATAGATAAGACCATTTTACAATTTGGGCCCAAGTTAGAAGCAGAGCCTAAGGTGTAAATTATCGATAGTCCATATCTCGGAAACTATAAGAGATAATGCAATTTGGCAACCGGCAATGTAATTAGCATGCCGAATATTACTTGGAATGTGAATTGGAACGAAATCGCCAATAGATAAGACCATTTTACAATTTGGGCCCAAGTTAGAAGCAGAGCCTAAGGTGTAAATTATTGATAGTCCATATCTCGGAAACTATAAGAGATAATGCAATTTCGCAACCGGCAATGTAATTAGCATGCCGAATATTACTTGGAGTGTGAATTGGAACGAAATCGCCAATAGATAAGACCATTTTACAATTTGGGCCCAAGTTAGAAGCAGAGCCTAAGGTGTAAATTATCAATAGTCCATATCTCGGAAACTCTAAGAGATAATGCAATTTGGCAACCGGCAATGTAATTAGCATGCCGAATATTACTTGGAATGTGAATTGGAACGAAATCGCCAATGGATAAGACCATTTTACAATTTGGGCCAAAGTTAGAAGCAGATCCTAAGGTGTAAATTATCGATAGTCCATATCTCGGAAACTATAAGAGATAATGCAATTTGGCAACCGGCAATGTAATTAGCATGCCGAATATTACTTGGAATGTGAATTGGAACGAAATCGCCAATAGATAAGACCATTTTACAATTTGGGCCCAAGTTAGAAGCAGAGCCTAAGGTGTAAATTATCGATAGTCCATATCTCGGAAACTATAAGAGATAATGCAATTTGGCAACCGGCAATGTAATTAGCATGCCGAATATTACTTGGAATGTGAATTGGAACGAAATCGCCAATAGATAAGACCATTTTACAATTTGGGCCCAAGTTAGAAGCAGAGCCTAAGGTGTAAATGATTGATAGTCCATATCTCGGAAACTATAAGAGATAATGCAATTTCGCAACCGGCAATGTAATTAGCATGCCGAATATCACTTGGAATGTGAATTGGGACGAAATCGCCAATAGATAAGACAATTTTACAATTTGGGCCCAAGTTAGAAGCAGAGCCTAAGGTGTAAATAATCGATAGTCCATATCTCGGAAACTATAAGAGATAATGCAATTTGGCAACCGGCAATGTAATTAGCATGCCAAATATTACTTGGAATGTGAATTGGAACGAAATCGCCAATAAATAAGACCATTTTACAATTTGGGCCCAAGTTAGAAGCAGAGCCTAAGATGCAAATTATCGATAGTCCATATCTCGGAAACTATAAGAGATAATGTAATTTGGCAACCGGCAATGTAATTAGCATGCCGAATATTACTTGGAATGTGAATTGGAACGAAATCGCCAATAGATAAGACCATTTTACAATTTGGGCCCAAGTTAGAAGCAGAGCCTAAGGTGTAAATTATCGATAGTCCATATCTCGGAAACTATAAGAGATAATTCAATTTGGCAAACGGCAATGTAATTAGCATGCCGGATATTACTTGGAATGTGAATTGGAACGAAATCGCCAATAGATAAGACCATTTTACAATTTGGGCCCAAGTTAGAAGCAGAGCCTAAGGTGTAAATTATCGATAGTCCATATCTCGGAAACTATAAGAGATAATGCAATTTGGCAACCGGCAATGTAATTAGCATGCCGAATATTACTTGGAATGTGAATTGGAACGAAATCGCCAATAGATAAGACCATTTTACAATTTGGGCCCAAGTTAGAAGCAGAGCCTAAGGTGTAAATTATCGATAGTCCATATCTCGGAAACTATAAGAGATAATGCAATTTGGCAACCGGCAATGTAATTAGCATGCCGAATATTACTTGGAATGTGAATTGGAACGAAATCGCCAATAGATAAGACCATTTTACAATTTGGGCCCAAGTTAGAAGCAGAGCCTAAGGTGTAAATTATCGATAGTCCATATCTCGGAAACTATAAGAGATAATGCAATTTGGCAACCGGCAATGTAATTAGCATGCCGAATATTACTTGGATTGTGAATTGGAACGAAATCGCCAATAGGTAAGACCATTTTACAATTTGGGCCCAAGTTAGAAGCAGAGAATAAGGTGTAAATTATCGATAGTCCATATCTCGGAAACTATAAGAGATAATTCAATTTGGCAACCGGCAATGTAATTAGCATGCCGAATATTACTTGGAATGTGAATTGGAACGAAATCGCCAATAGATAAGACCATTTTACAATTTGGGCCCAAGTTAGAAGCAGAGCCTAAGGTGTAAATTATCGATAGTCCATATCTCGGAAACTATAAGAGATAATGCAATTTGGCAACCGGCAATGTAATTAGCATGCCGAATATTACTTGGAATGTGAATTGGAACGAAACCGCCAATAGATAAGACCATTTTACAATTTGGGAGCAAGTTAGAAGCAGAGCCTAAGGTGTAAATTATCGATAGTCCATATCTCGGAAACTATAAGAGATAATGCAATTTGGCAACCGGCAATGTAATTAGCATGCCGAATATTACTTGGAATGTGAATTGGAACGAAATCGCCAATAGATAAGACCATTTTACAATTTGGGCCCAAGTTAGAAGCAGAGCCTATGGTGTAAATTATCGATAGTCCATATCTCAGAAACTATAAGAGATAATGCAATTTGGCAACCGGCAATGTAATTAGCATGCCGAATATTACTTGGAATGTGAATTGGAACGAAATCGCCAATAGATAAGACCATTTTACAATTTGGGCCCAAGTTAGAAGCAGAGCCTATGGTGTAAATTATCGATAGTCCATATCTCGGAAACTATAAGAGATAATGCAATTTGGCAACCGGCAATGCAATTAGCATGCCGAATATTACTTGGAATGTGAATTGGAACGAAATCGCCAATAGATAAGACCATTTTACAATTTGGGCCCAAGTTAGAAGCAGAGCCTAAGGTGTAAATTATTGATAGTCCATATCTCGGAAACTATAAGAGATAATGCAATTTCGCAACCGGCAATGTAATTAGCATGCCGAATATCACTTGGAATGTGAATTGGGACGAAATCGCCAATAGATAAGACCATTTTACAATTTGGGCCCAAGTTAGAAGCAGAGCCTAAGGTGTAAATTATCGATAGTCCATATCTCGGAAACTATAAGAGATAATGCAATTTGGCAACCGGCAATGTAATTAGCATGCCGAATATTACTTGGAATGTGAATTGGAACGAAATCGCCAATAGATAAGACCATTTTACAATTTGGGCCCAAGTTAGAAGCAGAGCCTATGGTGTAAATTATCGATAGTCCATATCTCGGAAACAATAAGAGATAATGCAATTTGGCAACCGGCAATGTAATTAGCATGCCGAATATTACTTGGAATGTGAATTGGAACGAAATCGCCAATAGATAAGACCATTTTACAATTTGGGCCCAAGTTAGAAGCAGAGCCTAAGGTGTAAATTATCGATAGTCCATATCTCGGAAACTATAAGAGATAATGCTATTTGGCAACCGGCAATGTAATTAGCATGCCGAATATTACTTGGAATGTGAATTGGAACGAAATCGCCAATAGGTAAGACCATTTTACAATTTGGGCCCAAGTTAGAAGCAGAGCCTAAGGTGTAAATTATCGATAGTCCATATCTCGGAAACTATAAGAGATAATTCAATTTGGCAACCGGCAATGTAATTAGCATGCCGAATATTACTTGGAATGTGAATTGGAACGAAATCGCCAATAGATAAGACCATTTTACAATTTGGGCCCAAGTTAGAAGCAGAGCCTAAGGTGTAAATTATCGATAGTCCATATCTCGGAAACTATAAGAGATAATGCAATTTGGCAACCGGCAATGTAATTAGCATGCCGAATATTACTTGGAATGTGAATTGGATCGAAACCGCCAATAGATAAGACCATTTTACAATTTGGGAGCAAGTTAGAAGCAGAGCCTAAGGTGTAAATTATCGATAGTCCATATCTCGGAAACTATAAGAGATAATGCAATTTGGCAACCGGCAATGTAATTAGCATGCCGAATATTACTTGGAATGTGAATTGGAACGAAATCGCCAATAGTTAAGACCATTTTACAATTTGGGCCCAAGTTAGAAGCAGAGCCTATGGTGTAAATTATCGATAGTCCATATCTCGGAAACTATAAGAGATAATGCAATTTGGCAACCGGCAATGCAATTAGCATGCCGAATATTACTTGGAATGTGAATTGGAACGAAATCGCCAATAGATAAGACCATTTTACAATTTGGGCCCAAGTTAGAAGCAGAGCCTAAGGTGTAAATTATTGATAGTCCATATCTCGGAAACTATAAGAGATAATGCAATTTCGCAACCGGCAATGTAATTAGCATGCCGAATATCACTTGGAATGTGAATTGGGACGAAATCGCCAATAGATAAGACCATTTTACAATTTGGGCCCAAGTTAGAAGCAGAGCCTAAGGTGTAAATTATCGATAGTCCATATCTCGGAAACTATAAGAGATAATGCAATTTGGCAACCGGCAATGTAATTAGCATGCCGAATATTACTTGGAATGTGAATTGGAACGAAATCGCCAATAGATAAGACCATTTTACAATTTGGGCCCAAGTTAGAAGCAGAGACTAAGGTGTAAATTATCGATAGTCCATATCTCGGAAACTATAAGAGATAATGCAATTTGGCAACCGGCAATGTAATTAGCATGCCGAATATTACTTGGAATGTGAATTGGAACGAAATTGCCAATAGATAAGATCATTTTACAATTTGGGCCCAAGTTAGAAGCAGAGCCTAAGGTGTAAATTATCGATAGTCCATATCTCGGAAACTATAAGAGATAATGCAATTTCGCAACCGGCAATGTAATTAGAATGCCGAATATTACTTGGAGTGTGAATTGGAACGAAATCGCCAATAGATAAGACCATTTTACAATTTGGGCCCAAGTTAGAAGCAGAGCCTAAGGTGTAAATTATCGATAGTCCATATCTCGGAAACTATAAGAGATAATGCAATTTGGCAACCGGCAATGTAATTAGCATGCCGAATATTACTTGGAATGTGAATTGGAACGAAATCGCCAATAGATAAGACCATTTTACAATTTGGGCCCAAGTTAGAAGCAGAGCATAAGGTGTAAATTATCGATAGTCCATATCTCGGAAACTATAAGAGATAATGCAATTTGGCAACCGGCAATGTAATTAGCATGCCGAATATTACTTGGAATGTGAATTGGAACGAAATCGCCAATAGATAAGACCATTTTACAATTTGGGCCCAAGTTAGAAGCAGAGCCTATGGTGTAAATTATCGATAGTCCATATCTCGGAAACAATAAGAGATAATGCAATTTGGCAACCGGCAATGTAATTAGCATGCCGAATATTACTTGGAATGTGAATTGGAACGAAATCGCCAATAGATAAGACCATTTTACAATTTGGGCCCAAGTTAGAAGCAGAGCCTAAGGTGTAAATTATCGATAGTCCATATCTCGGAAACTATAAGAGATAATGCAATTTGGCAACCGGCAATGTAATTAGCATGCCGAATATTACTTGGAATGTGAATTGGATCGAAACCCATTTTACAATTTGGGAGCAAGTTAGAAGCAGAGCCTATGGTGTAAATTATCGATAGTCCATATCTCGGAAACTATAAGAGATAATGCAATTTGGCAACCGGCAATGCAATTAGCATGCCGAATATTACTTGGAATGTGAATTGGAACGAAATCGCCAATAGATAAGACCATTTTACAATTTGGGCCCAAGTTAGAAGCAGAGCCTAAGGTGTAAATTATTGATAGTCCATATCTCGGAAACTATAAGAGATAATGCAATTTCGCAACCGGCAATGTAATTAGCATGCCGAATATCACTTGGAATGTGAATTGGGACGAAATCGCCAATAGATAAGACCATTTTACAATTTGGGCCCAAGTTAGAAGCAGAGCCTAAGGTGTAAATTATCGATAGTCCATATCTCGGAAACTATAAGAGATAATGCAATTTGGCAACCGGCAATGTAATTAGCATGCCGAATATTACTTGGAATGTGAATTGGAACGAAATCGCCAATAGATAAGACCATTTTACAATTTGGGCCCAAGTTAGAAGCAGAGACTAAGGTGTAAATTATCGATAGTCCATATCTCGGAAACTATAAGAGATAATGCAATTTGGCAACCGGCAATGTAATTAGCATGCCGAATATTACTTGGAATGTGAATTGGAACGAAATTGCCAATAGATAAGATCATTTTACAATTTGGGCCCAAGTTAGAAGCAGAGCCTAAGGTGTAAATTATCGATAGTCCATATCTCGGAAACTATAAGAGATAATGCAATTTCGCAACCGGCAATGTAATTAGAATGCCGAATATTACTTGGAGTGTGAATTGGAACGAAATCGCCAATAGATAAGACCATTTTACAATTTGGGCCCAAGTTAGAAGCAGAGCCTAAGGTGTAAATTATCGATAGTCCATATCTCGGAAACTATAAGAGATAATGCAATTTGGCAACCGGCAATGTAATTAGCATGCCGAATATTACTTGGAATGTGAATTGGAACGAAATCGCCAATAGATAAGACCATTTTACAATTTGGGCCCAAGTTAGAAGCAGAGCATAAGGTGTAAATTATCGATAGTCCATATCTCGGAAACTATAAGAGATAATGCAATTTGGCAACCGGCAATGTAATTAGCATGCCGAATATTACTTGGAATGTGAATTGGAACGAAATCGCCAAAAGATAAGACCATTTTACAATTTGGGCCCAAGTTAGAAGCAGAGCCTAAGGTGTAAATTATCGATAGTCGATATCTCGGAAACTATAAGAGATAATGCAATTTGGCAACCGGCAATGTAATTAGCATGCCGAATATTACTTGGAATGTGAATTGGAACGAAATCGCCAATAGATAAGACCATTTTACAATTTGGGCCCAAGTTAGAAGCAGAGCCTAAGGTGTAAATTATCGATAGTCCATATCTCGGAAACTATAAGAGATAATGCAATTTAGCAACCGGCAATGTAATTAGCATGCCGAATACTACTTGGAATGTGAATTGGAACGAAATCGCCAATAGATAAGACCATTTTACAATTTGGGCCCAAGTTAGAAGCAGAGCCTAAGGTGTAAATTATCGATAGTTCATATCTCGGAAACTATAAGAGATAATGCAATTTGGCAACCGGCAATGTAATTAGCATGCCGAATATTACTTGGAATGTGAATTGGAACGAAATCGCCAATAGGTAAGACCATTTTACAATTTGGGCCCAAGTTAGAAGCAGAGCCTAAGGTGTAAATTATCGATAGTCCATATCTCGGAAACTATAAGAGATATTGCAATTTGGCAACCGGCAATGTAATTAGCATGCCGAATATTACTTGGAATGTGAATTGGAACGAAATCGCCAATAGATAAGACCATTTTACAATTTGGGCCCAAGTTAGAAACAGAGCCTAAGGTGTAAATTATCGATAGTCCATATCTCGGAAACTATAAGAGATAATGCAATTTGGCAACCGGCAATGTAATTAGCATGCCGAATATTACTTGGAATGTGAATTGGAACGAAATCGCCAATAGAGAAGACCATTTTACAATTTGGGCCCAAGTTAGAAGCAGAGCCTAAGGTGTAAATTATCGATAGTCCATATCTCGGAAACTATAAGAGATAATGCAATTTGGCAACCGGCAATGTAATTAGCATGCCGAATATTACTTGGAATGTGAATTGGAACGAAATCGCCAATAGATAAGACCATTTTACAATTTGGGCCCAAGTTAGAAGCAGAGCCTAAGGCGTAAATGATCGATAGTCCATATCTCGGAAACTATAAGAGATAATGCAATTTGGCAACCGGCAATGTAATTAGCATGCCGAATATTACTTGGAATGTGAATTGGAACGAAATCGCCAATAGATAAGACCATTTTACAATTTGGGCCCAAGTTAGAAGCAGAGCCTAAGGTGTAAATTATCGATAGTCCATATCTCGGAAACTATAAGAGATAATGCAATTTGGCAACCGGCAATGTAATTAGCATGCCGAATATTACTTGGAATGTGAATTGGAACGAAATCGCCAATAGATAAGACCATTTTACAATTTGGGCCCAAGTTAGAAGCAGAGCCTAAGGTGTAAATTATTGATAGTCCATATCTCGGAAACTATAAGAGATAATGCAATTTCGCAACCGGCAATGTAATTAGCATGCCGAATATTACTTGGAGTGTGAATTGGAACGAAATCGCCAATAGATAAGACCATTTTACAATTTGGGCCCAAGTTAGAAGCAGAGCCTAAGGTGTAAATTATCAATAGTCCATATCTCGGAAACTCTAAGAGATAATGCAATTTGGCAACCGGCAATGTAATTAGCATGCCGAATATTACTTGGAATGTGAATTGGAACGAAATCGCCAATGGATAAGACCATTTTACAATTTGGGCCAAAGTTAGAAGCAGATCCTAAGGTGTAAATTATCGATAGTCCATATCTCGGAAACTATAAGAGATAATGCAATTTGGCAACCGGCAATGTAATTAGCATGCCGAATATTACTTGGAATGTGAATTGGAACGAAATCGCCAATAGATAAGACCATTTTACAATTTGGGCCCAAGTTAGAAGCAGAGCCTAAGGTGTAAATTATCGATAGTCCATATCTCGGAAACTATAAGAGATAATGCAATTTGGCAACCGGCAATGTAATTAGCATGCCGAATATTACTTGGAATGTGAATTGGAACGAAATCGCCAATAGATAAGACCATTTTACAATTTGGGCCCAAGTTAGAAGCAGAGCCTAAGGTGTAAATGATTGATAGTCCATATCTCGGAAACTATAAGAGATAATGCAATTTCGCAACCGGCAATGTAATTAGCATGCCGAATATCACTTGGAATGTGAATTGGGACGAAATCGCCAATAGATAAGACAATTTTACAATTTGGGCCCAAGTTAGAAGCAGAGCCTAAGGTGTAAATAATCGATAGTCCATATCTCGGAAACTATAAGAGATAATGCAATTTGGCAACCGGCAATGTAATTAGCATGCCGAATATTACTTGGAATGTGAATTGGAACGAAATCGCCAATAAATAAGACCATTTTACAATTTGGGCCCAAGTTAGAAGCAGAGCCTAAGATGCAAATTATCGATAGTCCATATCTCGGAAACTATAAGAGATAATGTAATTTGGCAACCGGCAATGTAATTAGCATGCCGAATATTACTTGGAATGTGAATTGGAACGAAATCGCCAATAGATAAGACCATTTTACAATTTGGGCCCAAGTTAGAAGCAGAGCCTAAGGTGTAAATTATCGATAGTCCATATCTCGGAAACTATAAGAGATAATTCAATTTGGCAAACGGCAATGTAATTAGCATGCCGGATATTACTTGGAATGTGAATTGGAACGAAATCGCCAATAGATAAGACCATTTTACAATTTGGGCCCAAGTTAGAAGCAGAGCCTAAGGTGTAAATTATCGATAGTCCATATCTCGGAAACTATAAGAGATAATGCAATTTGGCAACCGGCAATGTAATTAGCATGCCGAATATTACTTGGAATGTGAATTGGAACGAAATCGCCAATAGATAAGACCATTTTACAATTTGGGCCCAAGTTAGAAGCAGAGCCTAAGGTGTAAATTATCGATAGTCCATATCTCGGAAACTATAAGAGATAATGCAATTTGGCAACCGGCAATGTAATTAGCATGCCGAATATTACTTGGAATGTGAATTGGAACGAAATCGCCAATAGATAAGACCATTTTACAATTTGGGCCCAAGTTAGAAGCAGAGCCTAAGGTGTAAATTATCGATAGTCCATATCTCGGAAACTATAAGAGATAATGCAATTTGGCAACCGGCAATGTAATTAGCATGCCGAATATTACTTGGATTGTGAATTGGAACGAAATCGCCAATAGGTAAGACCATTTTACAATTTGGGCCCAAGTTAGAAGCAGAGAATAAGGTGTAAATTATCGATAGTCCATATCTCGGAAACTATAAGAGATAATTCAATTTGGCAACCGGCAATGTAATTAGCATGCCGAATATTACTTGGAATGTGAATTGGAACGAAATCGCCAATAGATAAGACCATTTTACAATTTGGGCCCAAGTTAGAAGCAGAGCCTAAGGTGTAAATTATCGATAGTCCATATCTCGGAAACTATAAGAGATAATGCAATTTGGCAACCGGCAATGTAATTAGCATGCCGAATATTACTTGGAATGTGAATTGGAACGAAACCGCCAATAGATAAGACCATTTTACAATTTGGGAGCAAGTTAGAAGCAGAGCCTAAGGTGTAAATTATCGATAGTCCATATCTCGGAAACTATAAGAGATAATGCAATTTGGCAACCGGCAATGTAATTAGCATGCCGAATATTACTTGGAATGTGAATTGGAACGAAATCGCCAATAGATAAGACCATTTTACAATTTGGGCCCAAGTTAGAAGCAGAGCCTATGGTGTAAATTATCGATAGTCCATATCTCAGAAACTATAAGAGATAATGCAATTTGGCAACCGGCAATGTAATTAGCATGCCGAATATTACTTGGAATGTGAATTGGAACGAAATCGCCAATAGATAAGACCATTTTACAATTTGGGCCCAAGTTAGAAGCAGAGCCTATGGTGTAAATTATCGATAGTCCATATCTCGGAAACTATAAGAGATAATGCAATTTGGCAACCGGCAATGCAATTAGCATGCCGAATATTACTTGGAATGTGAATTGGAACGAAATCGCCAATAGATAAGACCATTTTACAATTTGGGCCCAAGTTAGAAGCAGAGCCTAAGGTGTAAATTATTGATAGTCCATATCTCGGAAACTATAAGAGATAATGCAATTTCGCAACCGGCAATGTAATTAGCATGCCGAATATCACTTGGAATGTGAATTGGGACGAAATCGCCAATAGATAAGACCATTTTACAATTTGGGCCCAAGTTAGAAGCAGAGCCTAAGGTGTAAATTATCGATAGTCCATATCTCGGAAACTATAAGAGATAATGCAATTTGGCAACCGGCAATGTAATTAGCATGCCGAATATTACTTGGAATGTGAATTGGAACGAAATCGCCAATAGATAAGACCATTTTACAATTTGGGCCCAAGTTAGAAGCAGAGCCTATGGTGTAAATTATCGATAGTCCATATCTCGGAAACAATAAGAGATAATGCAATTTGGCAACCGGCAATGTAATTAGCATGCCGAATATTACTTGGAATGTGAATTGGAACGAAATCGCCAATAGATAAGACCATTTTACAATTTGGGCCCAAGTTAGAAGCAGAGCCTAAGGTGTAAATTATCGATAGTCCATATCTCGGAAACTATAAGAGATAATGCTATTTGGCAACCGGCAATGTAATTAGCATGCCGAATATTACTTGGAATGTGAATTGGAACGAAATCGCCAATAGGTAAGACCATTTTACAATTTGGGCCCAAGTTAGAAGCAGAGCCTAAGGTGTAAATTATCGATAGTCCATATCTCGGAAACTATAAGAGATAATTCAATTTGGCAACCGGCAATGTAATTAGCATGCCGAATATTACTTGGAATGTGAATTGGAACGAAATCGCCAATAGATAAGACCATTTTACAATTTGGGCCCAAGTTAGAAGCAGAGCCTAAGGTGTAAATTATCGATAGTCCATATCTCGGAAACTATAAGAGATAATGCAATTTGGCAACCGGCAATGTAATTAGCATGCCGAATATTACTTGGAATGTGAATTGGATCGAAACCGCCAATAGATAAGACCATTTTACAATTTGGGAGCAAGTTAGAAGCAGAGCCTAAGGTGTAAATTATCGATAGTCCATATCTCGGAAACTATAAGAGATAATGCAATTTGGCAACCGGCAATGTAATTAGCATGCCGAATATTACTTGGAATGTGAATTGGAACGAAACCGCCAATAGATAAGACCATTTTACAATTTGGGAGCAAGTTAGAAGCAGAGCCTAAGGTGTAAATTATCGATAGTCCATATCTCGGAAACTATAAGAGATAATGCAATTTGGCAACCGGCAATGTAATTAGCATGCCGAATATTACTTGGAATGTGAATTGGAACGAAATCGCCAATAGATAAGACCATTTTACAATTTGGGCCCAAGTTAGAAGCAGAGCCTATGGTGTAAATTATCGATAGTCCATATCTCAGAAACTATAAGAGATAATGCAATTTGGCAACCGGCAATGTAATTAGCATGCCGAATATTACTTGGAATGTGAATTGGAACGAAATCGCCAATAGATAAGACCATTTTACAATTTGGGCCCAAGTTAGAAGCAGAGCCTATGGTGTAAATTATCGATAGTCCATATCTCGGAAACTATAAGAGATAATGCAATTTGGCAACCGGCAATGCAATTAGCATGCCGAATATTACTTGGAATGTGAATTGGAACGAAATCGCCAATAGATAAGACCATTTTACAATTTGGGCCCAAGTTAGAAGCAGAGCCTAAGGTGTAAATTATTGATAGTCCATATCTCGGAAACTATAAGAGATAATGCAATTTCGCAACCGGCAATGTAATTAGCATGCCGAATATCACTTGGAATGTGAATTGGGACGAAATCGCCAATAGATAAGACCATTTTACAATTTGGGCCCAAGTTAGAAGCAGAGCCTAAGGTGTAAATTATCGATAGTCCATATCTCGGAAACTATAAGAGATAATGCAATTTGGCAACCGGCAATGTAATTAGCATGCCGAATATTACTTGGAATGTGAATTGGAACGAAATCGCCAATAGATAAGACCATTTTACAATTTGGGCCCAAGTTAGAAGCAGAGCCTATGGTGTAAATTATCGATAGTCCATATCTCGGAAACAATAAGAGATAATGCAATTTGGCAACCGGCAATGTAATTAGCATGCCGAATATTACTTGGAATGTGAATTGGAACGAAATCGCCAATAGATAAGACCATTTTACAATTTGGGCCCAAGTTAGAAGCAGAGCCTAAGGTGTAAATTATCGATAGTCCATATCTCGGAAACTATAAGAGATAATGCTATTTGGCAACCGGCAATGTAATTAGCATGCCGAATATTACTTGGAATGTGAATTGGAACGAAATCGCCAATAGGTAAGACCATTTTACAATTTGGGCCCAAGTTAGAAGCAGAGCCTAAGGTGTAAATTATCGATAGTCCATATCTCGGAAACTATAAGAGATAATTCAATTTGGCAACCGGCAATGTAATTAGCATGCCGAATATTACTTGGAATGTGAATTGGAACGAAATCGCCAATAGATAAGACCATTTTACAATTTGGGCCCAAGTTAGAAGCAGAGCCTAAGGTGTAAATTATCGATAGTCCATATCTCGGAAACTATAAGAGATAATGCAATTTGGCAACCGGCAATGTAATTAGCATGCCGAATATTACTTGGAATGTGAATTGGATCGAAACCGCCAATAGATAAGACCATTTTACAATTTGGGAGCAAGTTAGAAGCAGAGCCTAAGGTGTAAATTATCGATAGTCCATATCTCGGAAACTATAAGAGATAATGCAATTTGGCAACCGGCAATGTAATTAGCATGCCGAATATTACTTGGAATGTGAATTGGAACGAAATCGCCAATAGTTAAGACCATTTTACAATTTGGGCCCAAGTTAGAAGCAGAGCCTATGGTGTAAATTATCGATAGTCCATATCTCGGAAACTATAAGAGATAATGCAATTTGGCAACCGGCAATGCAATTAGCATGCCGAATATTACTTGGAATGTGAATTGGAACGAAATCGCCAATAGATAAGACCATTTTACAATTTGGGCCCAAGTTAGAAGCAGAGCCTAAGGTGTAAATTATTGATAGTCCATATCTCGGAAACTATAAGAGATAATGCAATTTCGCAACCGGCAATGTAATTAGCATGCCGAATATCACTTGGAATGTGAATTGGGACGAAATCGCCAATAGATAAGACCATTTTACAATTTGGGCCCAAGTTAGAAGCAGAGCCTAAGGTGTAAATTATCGATAGTCCATATCTCGGAAACTATAAGAGATAATGCAATTTGGCAACCGGCAATGTAATTAGCATGCCGAATATTACTTGGAATGTGAATTGGAACGAAATCGCCAATAGATAAGACCATTTTACAATTTGGGCCCAAGTTAGAAGCAGAGACTAAGGTGTAAATTATCGATAGTCCATATCTCGGAAACTATAAGAGATAATGCAATTTGGCAACCGGCAATGTAATTAGCATGCCGAATATTACTTGGAATGTGAATTGGAACGAAATTGCCAATAGATAAGATCATTTTACAATTTGGGCCCAAGTTAGAAGCAGAGCCTAAGGTGTAAATTATCGATAGTCCATATCTCGGAAACTATAAGAGATAATGCAATTTCGCAACCGGCAATGTAATTAGAATGCCGAATATTACTTGGAGTGTGAATTGGAACGAAATCGCCAATAGATAAGACCATTTTACAATTTGGGCCCAAGTTAGAAGCAGAGCCTAAGGTGTAAATTATCGATAGTCCATATCTCGGAAACTATAAGAGATAATGCAATTTGGCAACCGGCAATGTAATTAGCATGCCGAATATTACTTGGAATGTGAATTGGAACGAAATCGCCAATAGATAAGACCATTTTACAATTTGGGCCCAAGTTAGAAGCAGAGCATAAGGTGTAAATTATCGATAGTCCATATCTCGGAAACTATAAGAGATAATGCAATTTGGCAACCGGCAATGTAATTAGCATGCCGAATATTACTTGGAATGTGAATTGGAACGAAATCGCCAATAGATAAAACCATTTTACAACTTGGGCCCAAGTTAGAAGCAGAGCCTAAGGTGTAAATTATCGATAGTCCATATCTCGGAAACTATAAGAGATAATGCAATTTGGCAACCGGCAATGTAATTAGCATGCCGAATATTACTTGGAATGTGAATTGCAACGAAATCGCCAATAGATAAGACCATTTTACAATTTGGGCGCAAGTTAGAAGCAGAGCCTAAGGTGTAAATTATCGATAGTCCATATCTCGGAAACTATAAGAGATAATGCAATTTGGCAACCGGCAATGTAATTAGCATGCCGAATATTACTTGGAATGTGAATTGGAACGGAATCGCCAATAGATAAGACCATTTTACAATTTGGGCCCAAGTTAGAAGCAGAGCCTAAGGTGTAAATTATCGATAGTCCATATCTCGGAAACTATAAGAGATAATGCAATTTGGCAACCGGCAATGTATTTAGCATGCCGAATATTACTTGGAATGTGAATTGGAACAAAATCGCCAATAGATAAGACCATTTTACAATTTGGGCCCAAGTTAGAAGCAGAGCCTAAGGTGTAAATTATCGATAGTCCATATCTCGGAAACTATAAGAGATAATGCAATTTGGCAACCGGCAATGTAATTAGCATGCCGAATATTACTTGGAATGTGAATTGGAACGAAATCGCCAATAGATAAGACCATTTTACAATTTGGGCCCAAGTTAGAAGCAGAGCCTAAGGTGTAAATTATCGATAGTCCATATCTCGGAAACTATAAGAGATAATGCAATTTGGCAACCGGCAATGTAATTAGCATGCCGAATATTACTTGGAATGTGAATTGGAACGAAATCGCCAATAGATAAGACCATTTTACAATTTGGGCCCAAGTTAGAAGCAGAGCCTATGGTGTAAATTATCGATAGTCCATATCTCGGAAACTATAAGAGATAATGCAATTTGGCAACCGGCAATGTAATTAGCATGCCGAATATTACTTGGAATGTGAATTGGAACGAAATCGCCAATAGATAAGACCATTTTACAATTTGGGCCCAAGTTAGAAGCAGAGATTATGGTGTAAATTATCGATAGTCCATATCTCGGAAACTATAAGAGATAATGCAATTTGGCAACCGGCAATGTAATTAGCATGCCGAATATTACTTGGAATGTGAATTGGAACGAAATCGCCAATAGATAAGACCATTTTACAATTTGGGCCCAAGTTAGAAGCAGAGCCTAAGGTGTAAATTATCGATAGTCCATATCTCGGAAACTATAAGAGATAATGCAATTTGGCAACCGGCAATGTAATTAGCATGCCGAATATTACTTGGAATGTGAATTGGAACGAAATCGCCAATAGATAAGACCATTTTACAATTTGGGCCCAAGTTAGAAGCAGAGCCTAAGGTGTAAATTATCGATAGTCCATATCTCGGAAACTATAAGAGATAATGCAATTTGGCAACCGGCAATGTAATTAGCATGCCGAATATTACTTGGAATGTGAATTGGAACGAAATCGCCAATAAGTAAGACCATTTTACAATTTGGGCCCAAGTTAGAAGCAGAGCCTAAGGTGTAAATTATCGATAGTCCATATCTCGGAAACTATAAGAGATAATTCAATTTGGCAACCGGCAATGTAATTAGCATGCCGAATATTACTTGGAATGTGAATTGGAACGAAATCGCCAATAGATAAGACCATTTTACAATTTGGGCCCAAGTTAGAAGCAGAGCCTAAGGTGTAAATTATCGATAGTCCATATCTCGGAAACTATAAGAGATAATGCAATTTGGCAACCGGCAATGTAATTAGCATGCCGAATATTACTTGGAATGTGAATTGGAACGAAACCGCCAATAGATAAGACCATTTTACAATTTGGGAGCAAGTTAGAAGCAGAGCCTAAGGTGTAAATTATCGATAGTCCATATCTCGGAAACTATAAGGGATAATGCAATTTGGCAACCGGCAATGTAATTAGCATGCCGAATATTACTTGGAATGTGAATTGGAACGAAATCGCCAATAGATAAGACCATTTTACAATTTGGGCCCAAGTTAGAAGCAGAGCCTATGGTGTAAATTATCGATAGTCCATATCTCGGAAACTATAAGAGATAATGCAATTTGGCAACCGGCAATGTAATTAGCATGCCGAATATTACTTGGAATGTGAATTGGAACGAAATCGCCAATAGATAAGACCATTTTACAATTTGGGCCCAAGTTAGAAGCAGAGCCTAAGGTGTAAATTATCGATAGTCCATATCTCGGAAACTATAAGAGATAATACAATTTGGCAACCGGCAATGTAATTAGCATGCCGAATATTACTTGGAATGTGAATTGGAACGAAATCGCCAATAGATAAGACCATTTTTCAATTTGGGCCAAGTTAGAAGCAGAGCCTAAGGTGTAAATTATCGATAGTCCATATCTCGGAAACTATAAGAGATAATGCAATTTGACAACCGGCAATGTAATTAGCATGCCGAATATTACTTGGAATGTGAATTGGAACGAAATCGCCAATAGATAAGACCATTTTACAATTTGGGCCCAAGTTAGAAGCAGAGCCTAAGGTGTAAATTATCGATAGTCCATATCTCGGAAACTATAAGAGATAATGCAATTTGGCAACCGGCAATGTAATTAGCATGCCGAATATTAATTGGAATGTGAATTGGAACGAAATCGCCAATAGATAAGACCATTTTACAATTTGGGCCCAAGTTAGAAGCAGAGCCTAAGGTGTAAATTATCGATAGTTCATATCTCGGAAACTATAAGAGATAATGCAATTTGGCAACCGGCAATGTAATTAGCATGCCGAATATTACTTGGAATGTGAATTGGAACGAAATCGCCAATAGGTAAGACCATTTTACAATTTGGGCCCAAGTTAGAAGCAGAGCCTAAGGTGTAAATTATCGATAGTCCATATCTCGGAAACTATAAGAGATATTGCAATTTGGCAACCGGCAATGTAATTAGCATGCCGAATATTACTTGGAATGTGAATTGGAACGAAATCGCCAATAGATAAGACCATTTTACAATTTGGGCCCAAGTTAGAAACAGAGCCTAAGGTGTAAATTATCGATAGTCCATATCTCGGAAACTATAAGAGATAATGCAATTTGGCAACCGGCAATGTAATTAGCATGCCGAATATTACTTGGAATGTGAATTGGAACGAAATCGCCAATAGAGAAGACCATTTTACAATTTGGGCCCAAGTTAGAAGCAGAGCCTAAGGTGTAAATTATCGATAGTCCATATCTCGGAAACTATAAGAGATAATGCAATTTGGCAACCGGCAATGTAATTAGCATGCCGAATATTACTTGGAATGTGAATTGGAACGAAATCGCCAATAGATAAGACCATTTTACAATTTGGGCCCAAGTTAGAAGCAGAGCCTAAGGCGTAAATGATCGATAGTCCATATCTCGGAAACTATAAGAGATAATGCAATTTGGCAACCGGCAATGTAATTAGCATGCCGAATATTACTTGGAATGTGAATTGGAACGAAATCGCCAATAGATAAGACCATTTTACAATTTGGGCCCAAGTTAGAAGCAGAGCCTAAGGTGTAAATTATCGATAGTCCATATCTCGGAAACTATAAGAGATAATGCAATTTGGCAACCGGCAATGTAATTAGCATGCCGAATATTACTTGGAATGTGAATTGGAACGAAATCGCCAATAGATAAGACCATTTTACAATTTGGGCCCAAGTTAGAAGCAGAGCCTAAGGTGTAAATTATTGATAGTCCATATCTCGGAAACTATAAGAGATAATGCAATTTCGCAACCGGCAATGTAATTAGCATGCCGAATATTACTTGGAGTGTGAATTGGAACGAAATCGCCAATAGATAAGACCATTTTACAATTTGGGCCCAAGTTAGAAGCAGAGCCTAAGGTGTAAATTATCAATAGTCCATATCTCGGAAACTATAAGAGATAATGCAATTTGGCAACCGGCAATGTAATTAGCATGCCGAATATTACTTGGAATGTGAATTGGAACGAAATCGCCAATGGATAAGACCATTTTACAATTTGGGCCAAAGTTAGAAGCAGATCCTAAGGTGTAAATTATCGATAGTCCATATCTCGGAAACTATAAGAGATAATGCAATTTGGCAACCGGCAATGTAATTAGCATGCCGAATATTACTTGGAATGTGAATTGGAACGAAATCGCCAATAGATAAGACCATTTTACAATTTGGGCCCAAGTTAGAAGCAGAGCCTAAGGTGTAAATTATCGATAGTCCATATCTCGGAAACTATAAGAGATAATGCAATTTGGCAACCGGCAATGTAATTAGCATGCCGAATATTACTTAGAATGTGAATTGGAACGAAATCGCCAATAGATAAGACCATTTTACAATTTGGGCCCAAGTTAGAAGCAGAGCCTAAGGTGTAAATGATTGATAGTCCATATCTCGGAAACTATAAAAGATAATGCAATTTCGCAACCGGCAATGTAATTAGCATGCCGAATATCACTTGGAATGTGAATTGGGACGAAATCGCCAATAGATAAGACAATTTTACAATTTGGGCCCAAGTTAGAAGCAGAGCCTAAGGTGTAAATAATCGATAGTCCATATCTCGGAAACTATAAGAGATAATGCAATTTGGCAACCGGCAATGTAATTAGCATGCCGAATATTACTTGGAATGTGAATTGGAACGAAATCGCCAATAAATAAGACCATTTTACAATTTGGGCCCAAGTTAGAAGCAGAGCCTAAGATGCAAATTATCGATAGTCCATATCTCGGAAACTATAAGAGATAATGTAATTTGGCAACCGGCAATGTAATTAGCATGCCGAATATTACTTGGAATGTGAATTGGAACGAAATCGCCAATAGATAAGACCATTTTACAATTTGGGCCCAAGTTAGAAGCAGAGCCTAAGGTGTAAATTATCGATAGTCCATATCTCGGAAACTATAAGAGATAATTCAATTTGGCAAACGGCAATGTAATTAGCATGCCGGATATTACTTGGAATGTGAATTGGAACGAAATCGCCAATAGATAAGACCATTTTACAATTTGGGCCCAAGTTAGAAGCAGAGCCTAAGGTGTAAATTATCGATAGTCCATATCTCGGAAACTATAAGAGATAATGCAATTTGGCAACCGGCAATGTAATTAGCATGCCGAATATTACTTGGAATGTGAATTGGAACGAAATCGCCAATAGATAAGACCATTTTACAATTTGGGCCCAAGTTAGAAGCAGAGCCTAAGGTGTAAATTATCGATAGTCCATATCTCGGAAACTATAAGAGATAATGCAATTTGGCAACCGGCAATGTAATTAGCATGCCGAATATTACTTGGAATGTGAATTGGAACGAAATCGCCAATAGATAAGACCATTTTACAATTTGGGCCCAAGTTAGAAGCAGAGCCTAAGGTGTAAATTATCGATAGTCCATATCTCGGAAACTATAAGAGATAATGCAATTTGGCAACCGGCAATGTAATTAGCATGCCGAATATTACTTGGATTGTGAATTGGAACGAAATCGCCAATAGGTAAGACCATTTTACAATTTGGGCCCAAGTTAGAAGCAGAGCCTAAGGTGTAAATTATCGATAGTCCATATCTCGGAAACTATAAGAGATAATTCAATTTGGCAACCGGCAATGTAATTAGCATGCCGAATATTACTTGGAATGTGAATTGGAACGAAATCGCCAATAGATAAGACCATTTTACAATTTGGGCCCAAGTTAGAAGCAGAGCCTAAGGTGTAAATTATCGATAGTCCATATCTCGGAAACTATAAGAGATAATGCAATTTGGCAACCGGCAATGTAATTAGCATGCCGAATATTACTTGGAATGTGAATTGGAACGAAACCGCCAATAGATAAGACCATTTTACAATTTGGGAGCAAGTTAGAAGCAGAGCCTAAGGTGTAAATTATCGATAGTCCATATCTCGGAAACTATAAGAGATAATGCAATTTGGCAACCGGCAATGTAATTAGCATGCCGAATATTACTTGGAATGTGAATTGGAACGAAATCGCCAATAGATAAGACCATTTTACAATTTGGGCCCAAGTTAGAAGCAGAGCCTATGGTGTAAATTATCGATAGTCCATATCTCAGAAACTATAAGAGATAATGCAATTTGGCAACCGGCAATGTAATTAGCATGCCGAATATTACTTGGAATGTGAATTGGAACGAAATCGCCAATAGATAAGACCATTTTACAATTTGGGCCCAAGTTAGAAGCAGAGCCTATGGTGTAAATTATCGATAGTCCATATATCGGAAACTATAAGAGATAATGCAATTTGGCAACCGGCAATGCAATTAGCATGCCGAATATTACTTGGAATGTGAATTGGAACGAAATCGCCAATAGATAAGACCATTTTACAATTTGGGCCCAAGTTAGAAGCAGAGCCTAAGGTGTAAATTATTGATAGTCCATATCTCGGAAACTATAAGAGATAATGCAATTTCGCAACCGGCAATGTAATTAGCATGCCGAATATCACTTGGAATGTGAATTGGGACGAAATCGCCAATAGATAAGACCATTTTACAATTTGGGCCCAAGTTAGAAGCAGAGCCTAAGGTGTAAATTATCGATAGTCCATATCTCGGAAACTATAAGAGATAATGCAATTTGGCAACCGGCAATGTAATTAGCATGCCGAATATTACTTGGAATGTGAATTGGAACGAAATCGCCAATAGATAAGACCATTTTACAATTTGGGCCCAAGTTAGAAGCAGAGCCTATGGTGTAAATTATCGATTGTCCATATCTCGGAAACTATAAGAGATAATGCAATTTGGCAACCGGCAATGTAATTAGCATGCCGAATATTACTTGGAATGTGAATTGGAACGAAATCGCCAATAGATAAGACCATTTTACAATTTGGGCCCAAGTTAGAAGCAGAGCCTAAGGTGTAAATTATCGATAGTCCATATCTCGGAAACTATAAGAGATAATGCTATTTGGCAACCGGCAATGTAATTAGCATGCCGAATATTACTTGGAATGTGAATTGGAACGAAATCGCCAATAGGTAAGACCATTTTACAATTTGGGCCCAAGTTAGAAGCAGAGCCTAAGGTGTAAATTATCGATAGTCCATATCTCGGAAACTATAAGAGATAATTCAATTTGGCAACCGGCAATGTAATTAGCATGCCGAATATTACTTGGAATGTGAATTGGAGCGAAATCGCCAATAGATAAGACCATTTTACAATTTGGGCCCAAGTTAGAAGCAGAGCCTAAGGTGTAAATTATCGATAGTCCATATCTCGGAAACTATAAGAGATAATGCAATTTGGCAACCGGCAATGTAATTAGCATGCCGAATATTACTTGGAATGTGAATTGGATCGAAACCGCCAATAGATAAGACCATTTTACAATTTGGGAGCAAGTTAGAAGCAGAGCCTAAGGTGTAAATTATCGATAGTCCATATCTCGGAAACTATAAGAGATAATGCAATTTGGCAACCGGCAATGTAATTAGCATGCCGAATATTACTTGGAATGTGAATTGGAACGAAATCGCCAATAGTTAAGACCATTTTACAATTTGGGCCCAAGTTAGAAGCAGAGCCTATGGTGTAAATTATCGATAGTCCATATCTCGGAAACTATAAGAGATAATGCAATTTGGCAACCGGCAATGCAATTAGCATGCCGAATATTACTTGGAATGTGAATTGGAACGAAATCGCCAATAGATAAGACCATTTTACAATTTGGGCCCAAGTTAGAAGCAGAGCCTAAGGTGTAAATTATTGATAGTCCATATCTCGGAAACTATAAGAGATAATGCAATTTCGCAACCGGCAATGTAATTAGCATGCCGAATATCACTTGGAATGTGAATTGGGACGAAATCGCCAATAGATAAGACCATTTTACAATTTGGGCCCAAGTTAGAAGCAGAGCCTAAGGTGTAAATTATCGATAGTCCATATCTCGGAAACTATAAGAGATAATGCAATTTGGCAACCGGCAATGTAATTAGCATGCCGAATATTACTTGGAATGTGAATTGGAACGAAATCGCCAATAGATAAGGCCATTTTACAATTTGGGCCCAAGTTAGAAGCAGAGACTAAGGTGTAAATTATCGATAGTCCATATCTCGGAAACTATAAGAGATAATGCAATTTGGCAACCGGCAATGTAATTAGCATGCCGAATATTACTTGGAATGTGAATTGGAACGAAATTGCCAATAGATAAGACCATTTTACAATTTGGGCCCAAGTTAGAAGCAGAGCCTAAGGTGTAAATTATCGATAGTCCATATCTCGGAAACTATAAGAGATAATGCAATTTCGCAACCGGCAATGTAATTAGAATGCCGAATATTACTTGGAGTGTGAATTGGAACGAAATCGCCAATAGATAAGACCATTTTACAATTTGGGCCCAAGTTAGAAGCAGAGCCTAAGGTGTAAATTATCGATAGTCCATATCTCGGAAACTATAAGAGATAATGCAATTTGGCAACCGGCAATGTAATTAGCATGCCGAATATTACTTGGAATGTGAATTGGAACGAAATCGCCAATAGATAAGACCATTTTACAATTTGGGCCCAAGTTAGAAGCAGAGCCTAAGGTGTAAATTATCGATAGTCCATATCTCGGAAACTATAAGAGATAATGCAATTTGGCAACCGGCAATGTAATTAGCATGCCGAATATTACTTGGAATGTGAATTGGAACGAAATCGCCAATAGATAAAACCATTTTACAACTTGGGCCCAAGTTAGAAGCAGAGCCTAAGGTGTAAATTATCGATAGTCCATATCTCGGAAACTATAAGAGATAATGCAATTTGGCAACCGGCAATGTAATTAGCATGCCGAATATTACTTGGAATGTGAATTGCAACGAAATCGCCAATAGATAAGACCATTTTACAATTTGGGCGCAAGTTAGAAGCAGAGCCTAAGGTGTAAATTATCGATAGTCCATATCTCGGAAACTATAAGAGATAATGCAATTTGGCAACCGGCAATGTAATTAGCATGCCGAATATTACTTGGAATGTGAATTGGAACGGAATCGCCAATAGATAAGACCATTTTACAATTTGGGCCCAAGTTAGAAGCAGAGCCTAAGGTGTAAATTATCGATAGTCCATATCTCGGAAACTATAAGAGATAATGCAATTTGGCAACCGGCAATGTATTTAGCATGCCGAATATTACTTGGAATGTGAATTGGAACAAAATCGCCAATAGATAAGACCATTTTACAATTTGGGCCCAAGTTAGAAGCAGAGCCTAAGGTGTAAATTATCGATAGTCCATATCTCGGAAACTATAAGAGATAATGCAATTTGGCAACCGGCAATGTAATTAGCATGCCGAATATTACTTGGAATGTGAATTGGAACGAAATCGCCAATAGATAAGACCATTTTACAATTTGGGCCCAAGTTAGAAGCAGAGCCTAAGGTGTAAATTATCGATAGTCCATATCTCGGAAACTATAAGAGATAATGCAATTTGGCAACCGGCAATGTAATTAGCATGCCGAATATTACTTGGAATGTGAATTGGAACGAAATCGCCAATAGATAAGACCATTTTACAATTTGGGCCCAAGTTAGAAGCAGAGCCTATGGTGTAAATTATCGATAGTCCATATCTCGGAAACTATAAGAGATAATGCAATTTGGCAACCGGCAATGTAATTAGCATGCCGAATATTACTTGGAATGTGAATTGGAACGAAATCGCCAATAGATAAGACCATTTTACAATTTGGGCCCAAGTTAGAAGCAGAGATTATGGTGTAAATTATCGATAGTCCATATCTCGGAAACTATAAGAGATAATGCAATTTGGCAACCGGCAATGTAATTAGCATGCCGAATATTACTTGGAATGTGAATTGGAACGAAATCGCCAATAGATAAGACCATTTTACAATTTGGGCCCAAGTTAGAAGCAGAGCCTAAGGTGTAAATTATCGATAGTCCATATCTCGGAAACTATAAGAGATAATGCAATTTGGCAACCGGCAATGTAATTAGCATGCCGAATATTACTTGGAATGTGAATTGGAACGAAATCGCCAATAGATAAGACCATTTTACAATTTGGGCCCAAGTTAGAAGCAGAGCCTAAGGTGTAAATTATCGATAGTCCATATCTCGGAAACTATAAGAGATAATGCAATTTGGCAACCGGCAATGTAATTAGCATGCCGAATATTACTTGGAATGTGAATTGGAACGAAATCGCCAATAAGTAAGACCATTTTACAATTTGGGCCCAAGTTAGAAGCAGAGCCTAAGGTGTAAATTATCGATAGTCCATATCTCGGAAACTATAAGAGATAAATCAATTTGGCAACCGGCAATGTAATTAGCATGCCGAATATTACTTGGAATGTGAATTGGAACGAAATCGCCAATAGATAAGACCATTTTACAATTTGGGCCCAAGTTAGAAGCAGAGCCTAAGGTGTAAATTATCGATAGTCCATATCTCGGAAACTATAAGAGATAATGCAATTTGGCAACCGGCAATGTAATTAGCATGCCGAATATTACTTGGAATGTGAATTGGAACGAAACCGCCAATAGATAAGACCATTTTACAATTTGGGAGCAAGTTAGAAGCAGAGCCTAAGGTGTAAATTATCGATAGTCCATATCTCGGAAACTATAAGAGATAATGCAATTTGGCAACCGGCAATGTAATTAGCATGCCGAATATTACTTGGAATGTGAATTGGAACGAAATCGCCAATAGATAAGACCATTTTACAATTTGGGCCCAAGTTAGAAGCAGAGCCTATGGTGTAAATTATCGATAGTCCATATCTCGGAAACTATAAGAGATAATGCAATTTGGCAACCGGCAATGTAATTAGCATGCCGAATATTACTTGCAATGTGAATTGGAACGAAATCGCCAATAGATAAGACCATTTTACAATTTGGGCCCAAGTTAGAAGCAGAGCCTATGGTGTAAATTATCGATAGCCCATATCTCGGAAACTATAAGAGATAATGCAATTTGGCAACCGGCAATGCAATTAGCATGCCGAATATTACTTGGAATGTGAATTGGAACGAAATCGCCAATAGATAAGACCATTTTACAATTTGGGCCCAAGTTAGAAGCAGAGCCTAAGGTGTAAATTATTGATAGTCCATATCTCGGAAACTATAAGAGATAATGCAATTTCGCAACCGGCAATGTAATTAGCATGCCGAATATCACTTGGAATGTGAATTGGGACGAAATCGCCAATAGATAAGACCATTTTACAATTTGGGCCCAAGTTAGAAGCAGAGCCTAAGGTGTAAATTATCGATAGTCCATATCTCGGAAACTATAAGAGATGATGCAATTTGGCAACCGGCAATGTAATTAGCATGCCGAATATTACTTGGAATGTGAATTGGAACGAAATCGCCAATAGATAAGACCATTTTACAATTTGGGCCCAAGTTAGAAGCAGAGCCTAAGGTGTAAATTATCGATAGTCCATATCTCGGAAACTATAAGAGATAATGCAATTTGACAACCGGCAATGTAATTAGCATGCCGAATATTACTTGGAATGTGAATTGGAACGAAATTGCCAATAGATAAGACCATTTTACAATTTGGGCCCAAGTTAGAAGCAGAGCCTAAGGTGTAAATTATCGATAGTCCATATCTCGGAAACTATAAGAGATAATGCAATTTCGCAACCGGCAATGTAATTAGCATGCCGAATATTACTTGGAGTGTGAATTGGAACGAAATCGCCAATAGATAAGACCATTTTACAATTTGGGCCCAAGTTAGAAGCAGAGCCTAAGGTGTAAATTATCGATAGTCCATATCTCGGAAACTATAAGAGATAATGCAATTTGGCAACCGGCAATGTAATTAGCATGCCGAATATTACTTGGAATGTGAATTGGAACGAAATCGCCAATAGATAAGACCATTTTACAATTTGGGCCCAAGTTAGAAGCAGAGCCTAAGGTGTAAATTATCGATAGTCCATATCTCGGAAACTATAAGAGATAATGCAATTTGGCAACCGGCAATGTAATTAGCATGCCGAATATTACTTGGAATGTGAATTGGAACGAAATCGCCAATAGATAAAACCATTTTACAATTTGGGCCCAAGTTAGAAGCAGAGCCTAAGGTGTAAATTATCGATAGTCCATATCTCGGAAACTATAAGAGATAATGCAATTTGGCAACCGGCAATGTAATTAGCATGCCGAATATTACTTGGAATGTGAATTGCAACGAAATCGCCAATAGATAAGATCATTTTACAATTTGGGCCCAAGTTAGAAGCAGAGCCTAAGGTGTAAATTATCGATAGTCCATATCTCGGAAACTATAAGAGATAATGCAATTTGGCAACCGGCAATGTAATTAGCATGCCGAATATTACTTGGAATGTGAATTGGAACGAAATCGCCAATAGATAAGACCATTTTACAATTTGGGCCCAAGTTAGAAGCAGAGCCTAAGGTGTAAATTATTGATAGTCCATATCTCGGAAACTATAAGAGATAATGCAATTTCGCAACCGGCAATGTAATTGGCATGCCGAATATCACTTGGAATGTGAATTGGGACGAAATCGCCAATAGATAAGACCATTTTACAATTTGGGCCCAAGTTAGAAGCAGAGCCTAAGGTGTAAATTATCGATAGTCCATATCTCGGAAACTATGAGATAATGCAATTTGGCAACCGGCAATGTAATTAGCATGCCGAATATTACTTGGAATGTGAATTGGAACTAAATCGCCAATAGATAAGACCATTTTACAATTTGGGCCCAAGTTAGAAGCAGAGCCTAAGGTGTAAATTATCGATAGTCCATATCTCGGAAACTATAAGAGATAATGCAATTTGGCAACCGGCAATGTAATTAGCATGCCGAATATTACTTGGAATGTGAATTGGAACGAAATCGCCAATAGGTAAGACCATTTTACAAGTTGGGCCCAAGTTAGAAGCAGAGCCTAAGGTGTAAATTATCGATAGACCATATCTCGGAAACTATAAGAGATAATTCAATTTGGCAACCGGCAAGGTAATTAGCATGCCGAATATTACTTGGAATGTGAATTGGAACGAAATCGCCAATAGATAAGACCATTTTACAATTTGGGCCCAAGTTAGAAGCAGAGCCTAAGGTGTAAATTATCGATAGTCCATATCTCGGAAACTATAAGAGATAATGCAATTTGGCAACCGGCAATGTAATTAGCATGCCGAATATTACTTGGAATGTGAATTGGAACGAAATCGCCAATAGATAAGACCATTTTACAATTTGGGTCCAAGTTAGAAGCAGAGCCTAAGGTGTAAATTATCGATAGTCCATATCTCGGAAACTATAAGAGATAATGCAATTTGGCAACCGGCAATGTAATTAGCATGCCGAATATTACTTGGAATGTGAATTGGAACGAAATCGCCAAAAGATAAGACCATTTTACAATTTGGGCCCAAGTTAGAAGCAGAGCCTAAGGTGTAAATTATCGATAGTCCATATCTCGGAAACTATAAGAGATAATGCAATTTGGCAACCGGCAATGTAATTAGCATGCCGAATATTACTTGGAATGTGAATTGGAACGAAATCGCCAATAGATAAGACCATTTTACAATTTGGGCCCAAGTTAGAAGCAGAGCCTAAGGTGTAAATTATCGATAGTCCATATCTCGGAAACTATAAGAGATAATGCAATTTAGCAACCGGCAATGTAATTAGCATGCCGAATACTACTTGGAATGTGAATTGGAACGAAATCGCCAATAGGTAAGACCATTTTACAATTTGGGCCCAAGTTAGAAGCAGAGCCTAAGGTGTAAATTATCGATAGTCCATATCTCGGAAACTATAAGAGATAATTCAATTTGGCAACCGGCAATGTAATTAGCATGCCGAATATTACTTGGAATGTGAATTGGAACGAAATCGCCAATAGATAAGACCATTTTACAATTTGGGCCCAAGTTAGAAGCAGAGCCTAAGGTGTAAATTATCGATAGTCCATATCTCGGAAACTATAAGAGATAATGCAATTTGGCAACCGGCAATGTAATTAGCATGCCGTATATTACTTGGAATGTGAATTGGAACGAAATCGCCAATAGATAAGACCATTTTTCAATTTGGGCCAAGTTAGAAGCAGAGCCTAAGGTGTAAATTATCGATAGTCCATATCTCGGAAACTATAAGAGATAATGCAATTTGACAACCGGCAATGTAATTAGCATGCCGAATATTACTTGGAATGTGAATTGGAACGACATCGCCAATAGATAAGACCATTTTACAATTTGGGCCCAAGTTAGAAGCAGAGCCTAAGGTGTAAATTATCGATAGTCCATATCTCGGAAACTATAAGAGATAATGCAATTTGGCAACCGGCAATGTAATTAGCATGCCGAATATTAATTGGAATGTGAATTGGAACGAAATCGCCAATAGATAAGACCATTTTACAATTTGGGCCCAAGTTAGAAGCAGAGCCTAAGGTGTAAATTATCGATAGTCCATATCTCGGAAACTATAAGAGATAATGCAATTTGGCAACCGGCAATGTAATTAGCATGCCGAATATTACTTGGAATGTGAATTGGAACGAAATCGCCAATAGGTAAGACCATTTTACAATTTGGGCCCAAGTTAGAAGCAGAGCCTAAGGTATAAATTATCGATAGTCCATATCTCGGAAACTATAAGAGATAATGCAATTTGGCAACCGGCAATGTAATTAGCATGCCGAATATTACTTGGAATGTGAATTGGAACGAAATCGCCAATAGATAAGACCATTTTACAATTTGGGCCCAAGTTAGAAGCAGAGCCTAAGGTGTAAATTATCGATAGTCCATATCTCGGAAACTATAAGAGATAATGCAATTTAGCAACCGGCAATGTAATTAGCATGCCGAATACTACTTGGAATGTGAATTGGAACGAAATCGCCAATAGGTAAGACCATTTTACAATTTGGGCCCAAGTTAGAAGCAGAGCCTAAGGTGTAAATTATCGATAGTCCATATCTCGGAAACTATAAGAGATAATTCAATTTGGCAACCGGCAATGTAATTAGCATGCCGAATATTACTTGGAATGTGAATTGGAACGAAATCGCCAATAGATAAGACCATTTTACAATTTGGGCCCAAGTTAGAAGCAGAGCCTAAGGTGTAAATTATCGATAGTCCATATCTCGGAAACTATAAGAGATAATGCAATTTGGCAACCGGCAATGTAATTAGCATGCCGTATATTACTTGGAATGTGAATTGGAACGAAATCGCCAATAGATAAGACCATTTTTCAATTTGGGCCAAGTTAGAAGCAGAGCCTAAGGTGTAAATTATCGATAGTCCATATCTCGGAAACTATAAGAGATAATGCAATTTGACAACCGGCAATGTAATTAGCATGCCGAATATTACTTGGAATGTGAATTGGAACGACATCGCCAATAGATAAGACCATTTTACAATTTGGGCCCAAGTTAGAAGCAGAGCCTAAGGTGTAAATTATCGATAGTCCATATCTCGGAAACTATAAGAGATAATGCAATTTGGCAACCGGCAATGTAATTAGCATGCCGAATATTAATTGGAATGTGAATTGGAACGAAATCGCCAATAGATAAGACCATTTTACAATTTGGGCCCAAGTTAGAAGCAGAGCCTAAGGTGTAAATTATCGATAGTCCATATCTCGGAAACTATAAGAGATAATGCAATTTGGCAACCGGCAATGTAATTAGCATGCCGAATATTACTTGGAATGTGAATTGGAACGAAATCGCCAATAGGTAATACCATTTTACAATTTGGGCCCAAGTTAGAAGCAGAGCCTAAGGTGTAAATTATCGATAGTCCATATCTCGGAAACTATAAGAGATTTTGCAATTTGGCAACCGGCAATGTAATTAGCATGCCGAATATTACTTGGAATGTGAATTGGAACGAAATCGCCAATAGATAAGACCATTTTACAATTTGGGCCCAAGTTAGAAGCAGAGCCTAAGGTGTAAATTATCGATAGTCCATATCTCGGAAACTATAAGAGATAATGCAATTTGGCAACCGGCAATGTAATTAGCATGCCGAATATTACTTGGAATGTGAATTGGAACGAAATCGCCAATAGATAAGACCATTTTACAATTTGGGCCCAAGTTAGAAGCAGAGCCTAAGGCGTAAATTATCGATAGTCCATATCTCGGAAACTATAAGAGATAATGCAATTTGGCAACCGGCAATGTAATTAGCATGCCGAATATTACTTGGAATGTGAATTGGAACGAAATCGCCAATAGATAAGACCATTTTACAATTTGGGCCCAAGTTAGAAGCAGAGCCTAAGGTGTAAATTATCGATAGTCCATATCTCGGAAACTATAAGAGATAATGCAATTTGGCAACCGGCAATGTAATTAGCATGCCGAATATTACTTGGAATGTGAATTGGAACGAAATCGCCAATAGATAAGACCATTTTACAATTTGGGCCCAAGTTAGAAGCAGAGCCTAAGGTGTAAATTATCGATAGTCCATATCTCGGAAACTATAAGAGATAATGCAATTTGGCAACCGGCAATGTAATTAGCATGCCGAATATTACTTGGAATGTGAATTGGAACGAAATCGCCAATAGATAAAACCATTTTACAATTTGGGCCCAAGTTAGAAGCAGAGCCTAAGGTGTAAATTATCGATAGTCCATATCTCGGAAACTATAAGAGATAATGCAATTTGGCAACCGGCAATGTAATTAGCATGCCGAATATTACTTGGAATGTGAATTGCAACGAAATCGCCAATAGATAAGATCATTTTACAATTTGGGCCCAAGTTAGAAGCAGAGCCTAAGGTGTAAATTATCGATAGTCCATATCTCGGAAACTATAAGAGATAATGCAATTTGGCAACCGGCAATGTAATTAGCATGCCGAATATTACTTGGAATGTGAATTGGAACGAAATCGCCAATAGATAAGACCATTTTACAATTTGGGCCCAAGTTAGAAGCAGAGCCTAAGGTGTAAATTATTGATAGTCCATATCTCGGAAACTATAAGAGATAATGCAATTTCGCAACCGGCAATGTAATTGGCATGCCGAATATCACTTGGAATGTGAATTGGGACGAAATCGCCAATAGATAAGACCATTTTACAATTTGGGCCCAAGTTAGAAGCAGAGCCTAAGGTGTAAATTACCGATAGTCCATATCTCGGAAACTATGAGATAATGCAATTTGGCAACCGGCAATGTAATTAGCATGCCGAATATTACTTGGAATGTGAATTGGAACGAAATCGCCAATAGATAAGACCATTTTACAATTTGGGCCCAAGTTAGAAGCAGAGCCTAAGGTGTAAATTATCGATAGTCCATATCTCGGAAACTATAAGAGATAATGCAATTTGGCAACCGGCAATGTAATTAGCATGCCGAATATTACTTGGAATGTGAATTGGAACGAAATCGCCAATAGGTAAGACCATTTTACAAGTTGGGCCCAAGTTAGAAGCAGAGCCTAAGGTGTAAATTATCGATAGTCCATATCTCGGAAACTATAAGAGATAATTCAATTTGGCAACCGGCAATGTAATTAGCATGCCGAATATTACTTGGAATGTGAATTGGAACGAAATCGCCAATAGATAAGACCATTTTACAATTTGGGCCCAAGTTAGAAGCAGAGCCTAAGGTGTAAATTATCGATAGTCCATATCTCGGAAACTATAAGAGATAATGCAATTTGGCAACCGGCAATGTAATTAGCATGCCGAATATTACTTGGAATGTGAATTGGAACGAAATCGCCAATAGATAAGACCATTTTACAATTTGGGTCCAAGTTAGAAGCAGAGCCTAAGGTGTAAATTATCGATAGTCCATATCTCGGAAACTATAAGAGATAATGCAATTTGGCAACCGGCAATGTAATTAGCATGCCGAATATTACTTGGAATGTGAATTGGAACGAAATCGCCAAAAGATAAGACCATTTTACAATTTGGGCCCAAGTTAGAAGCAGAGCCTAAGGTGTAAATTATCGATAGTCCATATCTCGGAAACTATAAGAGATAATGCAATTTGGCAACCGGCAATGTAATTAGCATGCCGAATATTACTTGGAATGTGAATTGGAACGAAATCGCCAATAGATAAGACCATTTTACAATTTGGGCCCAAGTTAGAAGCAGAGCCTAAGGTGTAAATTATCGATAGTCCATATCTCGGAAACTATAAGAGATAATGCAATTTAGCAACCGGCAATGTAATTAGCATGCCGAATACTACTTGGAATGTGAATTGGAACGAAATCGCCAATAGGTAAGACCATTTTACAATTTGGGCCCAAGTTAGAAGCAGAGCCTAAGGTGTAAATTATCGATAGTCCATATCTCGGAAACTATAAGAGATAATTCAATTTGGCAACCGGCAATGTAATTAGCATGCCGAATATTACTTGGAATGTGAATTGGAACGAAATCGCCAATAGATAAGACCATTTTACAATTTGGGCCCAAGTTAGAAGCAGAGCCTAAGGTGTAAATTATCGATAGTCCATATCTCGGAAACTATAAGAGATAATGCAATTTGGCAACCGGCAATGTAATTAGCATGCCGTATATTACTTGGAATGTGAATTGGAACGAAATCGCCAATAGATAAGACCATTTTTCAATTTGGGCCAAGTTAGAAGCAGAGCCTAAGGTGTAAATTATCGATAGTCCATATCTCGGAAACTATAAGAGATAATGCAATTTGACAACCGGCAATGTAATTAGCATGCCGAATATTACTTGGAATGTGAATTGGAACGACATCGCCAATAGATAAGACCATTTTACAATTTGGGCCCAAGTTAGAAGCAGAGCCTAAGGTGTAAATTATCGATAGTCCATATCTCGGAAACTATAAGAGATAATGCAATTTGGCAACCGGCAATGTAATTAGCATGCCGAATATTAATTGGAATGTGAATTGGAACGAAATCGCCAATAGATAAGACCATTTTACAATTTGGGCCCAAGTTAGAAGCAGAGCCTAAGGTGTAAATTATCGATAGTCCATATCTCGGAAACTATAAGAGATAATGCAATTTGGCAACCGGCAATGTAATTAGCATGCCGAATATTACTTGGAATGTGAATTGGAACGAAATCGCCAATAGGTAAGACCATTTTACAATTTGGGCCCAAGTTAGAAGCAGAGCCTAAGGTGTAAATTATCGATAGTCCATATCTCGGAAACTATAAGAGATTTTGCAATTTGGCAACCGGCAATGTAATTAGCATGCCGAATATTACTTGGAATGTGAATTGGAACGAAATCGCCAATAGATAAGACCATTTTACAATTTGGGCCCAAGTTAGAAGCAGAGCCTAAGGTGTAAATTATCGATAGTCCATATCTCGGAAACTATAAGAGATAATGCAATTTGGCAACCGGCAATGTAATTAGCATGCCGAATATTACTTGGAATGTGAATTGGAACGAAATCGCCAATAGATAAGACCATTTTACAATTTGGGCCCAAGTTAGAAGCAGAGCCTAAGGCGTAAATTATCGATAGTCCATATCTCGGAAACTATAAGAGATAATGCAATTTGGCAACCGGCAATGTAATTAGCATGCCGAATATTACTTGGAATGTGAATTGGAACGAAATCGCCAATAGATAAGACCATTTTACAATTTGGGCCCAAGTTAGAAGCAGAGCCTAAGGTGTAAATTATCGATAGTCCATATCTCGGAAACTATAAGAGATAATGCAATTTGGCAACCGGCAATGTAATTAGCATGCCGAATATTACTTGGAATGTGAATTGGAACGAAATCGCCAATAGATAAGACCATTTTACAATTTGGGCCCAAGTTAGAAGCAGAGCCTAAGGTGTAAATTATTGATAGTCCATATCTCGGAAACTATAAGAGATAATGCAATTTCGCAACCGGCAATGTAATTAGCATGCCGAATATTACTTGGAGTGTGAATTGGAACGAAATCGCCAATAGATAAGACCATTTTACAATTTGGGCCCAAGTTAGAAGCAGAGCCTAAGGTGTAAATTATCAATAGTCCATATCTCGGAAACTATAAGAGATAATGCAATTTGGCAACCGGCAATGTAATTAGCATGGCGAATATTACTTGGAATGTGAATTGGAACGAAATCGCCAATGGATAAGACCATTTTACAATTTGGGCCAAAGTTAGAAGCAGATCCTAAGGTGTAAATTATCGATAGTCCATATCTCGGAAACTATAAGAGATAATGCAATTTGGCAACCGGCAATGTAATTAGCATGCCGAATATTACTTGGAATGTGAATTGGAACGAAATCGCCAATAGATAAGACCATTTTACAATTTGGGCCCAAGTTAGAAGCAGAGCCTAAGGTGTAAATTATCGATAGTCCATATCTCGGAAACTATAAGAGATAATGCAATTTGGCAACCGGCAATGTAATTAGCATGCCGAATATTACTTGGAATGTGAATTGGAACGAAATCGCCAATAGATAAGACCATTTTACAATTTGGGCCCAAGTTAGAAGCAGAGCCTAAGGTGTAAATTATTGATAGTCCATATCTCGGAAACTATAAGAGATAATGCAATTTCGCAACCGGCAATGTAATTAGCATGCCGAATATCACTTGGAATGTGAATTGGGACGAAATCGCCAATAGATAAGACAATTTTACAATTTGGGCCCAAGTTAGAAGCAGAGCCTAAGGTGTAAATTATCGATAGTCCATATCTCGGAAACTATAAGAGATAATGCAATTTGGCAACCGGCAATGTAATTAGCATGCCGAATATTACTTGGAATGTGAATTGGAACGAAATCGCCAATAAATAAGACCATTTTACAATTTGGGCCCAAGTTAGAAGCAGAGCCTAAGATGCAAATTATCGATAGTCCATATCTCGGAAACTATAAGAGATAATGCAATTTGGCAACCGGCAATGTAATTAGCATGCCGAATATTACTTGGAATGTGAATTGGAACGAAATCGCCAATAGATAAGACCATTTTACAATTTGGGCCCAAGTTAGAAGCAGAGCCTAAGGTGTAAATTATCGATAGTCCATATCTCGGAAACTATAAGAGATAATTCAATTTGGCAAATGGCAATGTAATTAGCATGCCGGATATTACTTGGAATGTGAATTGGAACGAAATCGCCAATAGATAAGACCATTTTACAATTTGGGCCCAAGTTAGAAGCAGAGCCTAAGGTGTAAATTATCGATAGTCCATATCTCGGAAACTATAAGAGATAATGCAATTTGGCAACCGGCAATGTAATTAGCATGCCGAATATTACTTGGAATGTGAATTGGAACGAAATCGCCAATAGATAAGACGATTTTACAATTTGGGCCCAAGTTAGAAGCAGAGCCTAAGGTGTAAATTATCGATAGTCCATATCTCGGAAACTATAAGAGATAATGCAATTTGGCAACCGGCAATGTAATTAGCATGCCGAATATTACTTGGAATGTGAATTGGAACGAAATCGCCAATAGATAAGACCATTTTACAATTTGGGCCCAAGTTAGAAGCAGAGCCTAAGGTGTAAATTATCGATAGTCCATATCTCGGAAACTATAAGAGATAATGCAATTTGGCAACCGGCAATGTAATTAGCATGCCGAATATTACTTGGAATGTGAATTGGAATGAAATCGAAAATAGATAAGACCATTTTACAATTTGGGCCCAAGTTAGAAGCAGAGCCTAAGGTGTAAATTATCGATAGTCCATATCTCGGAAACTATAAGAGATAATTCAATTTGGCAACCGACAATGTAATTAGCATGCCGGATATTACTTGGAATGTGAATTGGAACGAAATCGCCAATAGATAAGACCATTTTACAATTTGGGCCCAAGTTAGAAGCAGAGCCTAAGGTGTAAATTACCGATAGTCCATATCTCGGAAACTATAAGAGATAATGCAATTTGGCAACCGGCAATGTAATTAGCATGCCGAATATTACTTGGAATGTGAATTGGAACGAAATCGCCAATAGATAAGACGATTTTACAATTTGGGCCCAAGTTAGAAGCAGAGCCTAAGGTGTAAATTATCGATAGTCCATATCTCGGAAACTATAAGAGATAATGCAATTTGGCAACCGGCAATGTAATTAGCATGCCGAATATTACTTGGAATGTGAATTGGAACGAAATCGCCAATAGAGAAGACCATTTTACAATTTGGGCCCAAGATAGAAGCAGAGCCTAAGGTGTAAATTATCGATAGTCCATATCTCGGAAACCATAAGAGATAATGCAATTTGGCAACCGGCAATGTAATTAGCATGCCGAATATTACTTGGAATGTGAATTGGAACGAAATCGCCAATAGATAAGACCATTTTACAATTTGGGCCCAAGTTAGAAGCAGAGCCTAAGGTGTAAATTATCGATAGTCCATATCTCGGAAACTATAAGAGATAATGCAATTTGGCAACCGGCAATGTAATTAGCATGCCGAATATTACTTGGAATGTGAATTGGAACGAAATCGCCAATAGAGAAGACCATTTTACAATTTGGGCCCAAGTTAGAAGCAGAGCCTAAGGTGTAAATTATCGATAGTCCATATCTCGGAAACTATAAGAGATAATGCAATTTGGCAACCGGCAATGTAATTAGCATGCCGAATATTACTTGGAATGTGAATTGGAACGAAATCGCCAATAGATAAGACGATTTTACAATTTGGGCCCAAGTTAGAAGCAGAGCCTAAGGTGTAAATTATCGATAGTCCATATCTCGGAAACTATAAGAGATAATGCAATTTGGCAACCGGCAATGTAACTAGCATGCCGAATATTACTTGGAGTGTGAATTGGAACAAAATCGCCAATAGATAAGACCATTTTACAATTTGGGCCCAAGTTAGAAGCAGAGCCTAAGGTGTAAATTATCAATAGTCCATATCTCGGAAACTATAAGAGATAATGCAATTTGGCAACCGGCAATGTAATTAGCATGCCGAATATTACTTGGAATGTGAATTGGAACGAAATCGCCAATAGATAAGACCATTTTACAATTTGGGCCCAAGTTAGAAGCAGATCCTAAGGTGTAAATTATCGATAGTCCATATCTCGGAAACTATAAGAGATAATGCAATTTGGCAACCGGCAATGTAATTAGCATGCCGAATATTACTTGGAATGTGAATTGGAACGAAATCGCCAATAGATAAGACCATTTTACAATTTGGGCCCAAGTTAGAAGCAGAGCTTAAGGTGTAAATTATCGATAGTTCATATCTCGGAAACTATAAGAGATAATGCAATTTGGCAACCGGTAATGTAATTAGCATGCCGAATATTACTTGGAATGTGAATTGGAACGAAATCGCCAATAGATAAGACCATTTTACAATTTGGGCCCAAGTTAGAAGCAGAGCCTAAGGTGTAAATTATCGATAGTCCATATCTCGGAAACTATAAGAGATAATGCAATTTGGCAACCGGCAATGTAATTAGCATGCCGAATATTACTTGGAATGTGAATTGGAACGAAATCGCCAATAGATAAGACCATTTTACAATTTGGGCCCAAGTTAGAAGCAGAGCCTAAGGTGTAAATTATTGATAGTCCATATCTCGGAAACTATAAGAGATAATACAATTTCGCAACCGGCAATGTAATTAGCATGCCGAATATCACTTGGAATGTGAATTGGAACGAAATCGCCAATAGATAAGACCATTTTACAATTTGGGCCCAAGTTAGAAGCAGAGCCTAAGGTGTAAATTATCGATAGTCCATATCTCGGAAACTATAAGAGATAATGCAATTTGGCAACCGGCAATGTAATTAGCATGCCGAATATTACTTGGAATGTGAATTGGAACGAAATCGCCAATAGATAAGACCATTTTACAATTTGGGCCCAAGTTAGAAGCAGAGCCTAAGATGCAAATTATCGATAGTCCATATCTCGGAAACTATAAGAGATAATTCAATTTGGCAACCGACAATGTAATTAGCATGCCGGATATTACTTGGAATGTGAATTGGAACGAAATCGCCAATAGATAAGACCATTTTACAATTTGGGCCCAAGTTAGAAGCAGAGCCTAAGGTGTAAATTACCGATAGTCCATATCTCGGAAACTATAAGAGATAATGCAATTTGGCAACCGGCAATGTAATTAGCATGCCGAATATTACTTGGAATGTGAATTGGAACGAAATCGCCAATAGATAAGACGATTTTACAATTTGGGCCCAAGTTAGAAGCAGAGCCTAAGGTGTAAATTATCGATAGTCCATATCTCGGAAACTATAAGAGATAATGCAATTTGGCAACCGGCAATGTAATTAGCATGCCGAATATTACTTGGAATGTGAATTGGAACGAAATCGCCAATAGAGAAGACCATTTTACAATTTGGGCCCAAGTTAGAAGCAGAGCCTAAGGTGTAAATTATCGATAGTCCATATCTCGGAAACTATAAGAGATAATGCAATTAGGCAACCGGCAATGTAATTAGCATGCCGAATATTACTTGGAATGTGAATTGGAACGAAATCGCCAATAGATAAGACCATTTTACAATTTGGGCCCAAGTTAGAAGCAGAGCCTAAGGTGTAAATTATCGATAGTCCATATCTCGGAAACTATAAGAGATAATGCAATTTGCCAACCGGCAATGTAATTAGCATGCCGAATATTACTTGGAATGTGAATTGGAACGAAATCGCCAATAGAGAAGACCATTTTACAATTTGGGCCCAAGATAGAAGCAGAGCCTAAGGTGTAAATTATCGATAGTCCATATCTCGGAAACTATAAGAGATAATGCAATTTGGCAACCGGCAATGTAATTAGCATGCCGAATATTACTTGGAATGTGAATTGGAACGAAAACGCCAATAGATAAGACCATTTTACAATTTGGGCCCAAGTTAGAAGCAGAGCCTAAGGTGTAAATTATCGATAGTCCATATCTCGGAAACTATAAGAGATAATGCAATTTGGCAACCGGCAATGTAATTAGCATGCCGAATATTACTTGGAATGTGAATTGGAACGAAATCGCCAATAGAGAAGACCATTTTACAATTTGGGCCCAAGTTAGAAGCAGAGCCTAAGGTGTAAATTATCGATAGTCCATATCTCGGAAACTATAAGAGATAATGCAATTTGGCAACCGGCAATGTAATTAGCATGCCGAATATTACTTGGAATGTGAATTGGAACGAAATCGCCAATAGATAAGACGATTTTACAATTTGGGCCCAAGTTAGAAGCAGAGCCTAAGGTGTAAATTATCGATAGTCCATATCTCGGAAACTATAAGAGATAATGCAATTTGGCAACCGGCAATGTAATTAGCATGCCGAATATTACTTGGAGTGTGAATTGGAACGAAATCGCCAATAGATAAGACCATTTTACAATTTGGGCCCAAGTTAGAAGCAGAGCCTAAGGTGTAAATTATCAATAGTCCATATCTCGGAAACTATAAGAGATAATGCAATTTGGCAACCGGCAATGTAATTAGCATGCCGAATATTACTTGGAATGTGAATTGGAACGAAATCGCCAATAGATAAGACCATTTTACAATTTGGGCCCAAGTTAGAAGCAGATCCTAAGGTGTAAATTATCGATAGTCCATATCTCGGAAACTATAAGAGATAATGCAATTTGGCAACCGGCAATGTAATTAGCATGCCGAATATTACTTGGAATGTGAATTGGAACGAAATCGCCAATAGATAAGACCATTTTACAATTTGGGCCCAAGTTAGAAGCAGAGCTTAAGGTGTAAATTATCGATAGTTCATATCTCGGAAACTATAAGAGATAATGCAATTTGGCAACCGGTAATGTAATTAGCATGCCGAATATTACTTGGAATGTGAATTGGAACGAAATCGCCAATAGATAAGACCATTTTACAATTTGGGCCCAAGTTAGAAGCAGAGCCTAAGGTGTAAATTATCGATAGTCCATATCTCGGAAACTATAAGAGATAATGCAATTTGGCAACCGGCAATGTAATTAGCATGCCGAATATTACTTGGAATGTGAATTGGAACGAAATCGCCAATAGATAAGACCATTTTACAATTTGGGCCCAAGTTAGAAGCAGAGCCTAAGGTGTAAATTATTGATAGTCCATATCTCGGAAACTATAAGAGATAATTCAATTTCGCAACCGGCAATGTAATTAGCATGCCGAGTATCACTTGGAATGTGAATTGGGACGAAATCGCCAATAGATAAGACCATTTTACAATTTGGGCCCAAGTTAGAAGCAGAGCCTAAGGTGTAAATTATCGATAGTCCATATCTCGGAAACTATAAGAGATAATGCAATTTGGCAACCGGCAATGTAATTAGCATGCCGAATATTACTTGGAATGTGAATTGGAACGAAATCGCCAATAAATAAGACCATTTTACAATTTGGGCCCAAGTTAGAAGCCGAGCCTAAGATGCAAATTATCGATAGTCCATATCTCGGAAACTATAAGAGATAATGCAATTTGGCAACCGGCAATGTAATTAGCATGCCGAATATTACTTGGAATGTGAATTGGAACGAAATCGCCAATAGATAAGACCATTTTACAATTTGGGCCCAAGTTAGAAGCAGAGCCTAAGGTGTAAATTATCGATAGTCCATATCTCGGAAACTATAAGAGATAATTCAATTTGGCAACCGACAATGTAATTAGCATGCCGGATATTACTTGGAATGTGAATTGGAACGAAATCGCCAATAGATAAGACCATTTTACAATTTGGGCCCAAGTTAGAAGCAGAGCCTAAGGTGTAAATTACCGATAGTCCATATCTCGGAAACTATAAGAGATAATGCAATTTGGCAACCGGCAATGTAATTAGCATGCCGAATATTACTTGGAATGTGAATTGGAACGAAATCGCCAATAGATAAGACGATTTTACAATTTGGGCCCAAGTTAGAAGCAGAGCCTAAGGTGTAAATTATCGATAGTCCATATCTCGGAAACTATAAGAGATAATGCAATTTGGCAACCGGCAATGTAATTAGCATGCCGAATATTACTTGGAATGTGAATTGGAACGAAATCGCCAATAGAGAAGACCATTTTACAATTTGGGCCCAAGTTAGAAGCAGAGCCTAAGGTGTAAATTATCGATAGTCCATATCTCGGAAACAATAAGAGATAATGCAATTAGGCAACCGGCAATGTAATTAGCATGCCGAATATTACTTGGAATGTGAATTGGAACGAAATCGCCAATAGATAAGACCATTTTACAATTTGGGCCCAAGTTAGAAGCAGAGCCTAAGGTGTAAATTATCGATAGTCCATATCTCGGAAACTATAAGAGATAATGCAATTTGCCAACCGGCAATGTAATTAGCATGCCGAATATTACTTGGAATGTGAATTGGAACGAAATCGCCAATAGAGAAGACCATTTTACAATTTGGGCCCAAGATAGAAGCAGAGCCTAAGGTGTAAATTATCGATAGTCCATATCTCGGAAACTATAAGAGATAATGCAATTTGGCAACCGGCAATGTAATTAGCATGCCGAATATTACTTGGAATGTGAATTGGAACGAAATCGCCAATAGATAAGACCATTTTACAATTTGGGCCCAAGTTAGAAGCAGAGCCTAAGGTGTAAATTATCGATAGTCCATATCTCGGAAACTATAAGAGATAATGCAATTTGGCAACCGGCAATGTAATTAGCATGCCGAATATTACTTGGAATGTGAATTGGAACGAAATCGCCAATAGAGAAGACCATTTTACAATTTGGGCCCAAGTTAGAAGCAGAGCCTAAGGTGTAAATTATCGATAGTCCATATCTCGGAAACTATAAGAGATAATGCAATTTGGCAACCGGCAATGTAATTAGCATGCCGAATATTACTTGGAATGTGAATTGGAACGAAATCGCCAATAGATAAGACGATTTTACAATTTGGGCCCAAGTTAGAAGCAGAGCCTAAGGTGTAAATTATCGATAGTCCATATCTCGGAAACTATAAGAGATAATGCAATTTGGCAACCGGCAATGTAATTAGCATGCCGAATATTACTTGGAATGTGAATTGGAACGAAATCGCCAATAGATAAGACCATTTTACAATTTGGGCCCAAGTTAGAAGCAGAGCCTAAGGTGTAAATTATCGATAGTCCATATCTCGGAAACTATAAGAAATAATTCAATTTGGCAACCGACAATGTAATTAGCATGCCGGATATTACTTGGAATGTGAATTGGAACGAAATCGCCAATAGATAAGACCATTTTACAATTTGGGCCCAAGTTAGAAGCAGAGCCTAAGGTGTAAATTACCGATAGTCCATATCTCGGAAACTATAAGAGATAATGCAATTTGGCAACCGGCAATGTAATTAGCATGCCGAATATTACTTGGAATGTGAATTGGGACGAAATCGCCAATAGATAAGGCCATTTTACAATTTGTGCCCAAGTTAGAAGCAGAGCCTAAGGTGTAAATTATCGATAGTCCATATCTCGGAAACTATAAGAGATAATGCAATTTGGCAACCGGCAATGTAATTAGCATGCCGAATATTACTTGGAATGTGAATTGGAACGAAATCGCCAATAGATAAGACCATTTTACAATTTGGGCCCAAGTTAGAAGCAGAGCCTAAGGTGTTAATTATTAATAGTCCATATCTCGGAAACTATAAGAGATAATGCAATTTCGCAACCGGCAATGTAATTAGCATGCCGAATATTACTTGGAGTGTGAATTGGAACGAAATCGCCAATAGATAAGACCATTTTACAATTTGGGCCCAAGTTAGAAGCAGAGCCTAAGGTGTAAATTATCGATAGTCCATATCTCGGAAACTATAAGAGATAATGCAATTTGGCAACCGGCAATGTAATTAGCATGCCGAATATTACTTGGAATGTGAATTGGAACGAAATCGCCAATAGATAAGACCATTTTACAATTTGGGCCCAAGTTAGAAGCAGAGCCTAAGGTGTAAATTATCGATAGTCCATATCTCGGAAACTATAAGAGATAATGCAATTTGGCAACCGGCAATGTATTTAACATGCCGAATATTACTTGGAATGTGAATTGGAACGAAATCGCCAATAGATAAGAACATTTTACAATTTGGGCCCAAGTTAGAAGCAGAGCCAAAGGTGTAAATTATCGATAGTCCATATCTCGGAAACTATAAGAGATAATGCAATTTGGCAACCGGCAATGTAATTAGCATGCCGAATATTACTTGGAATGTGAATTGGAACGAAATCGCCAATAGATAAGACCATTTTACAATTTGGGCCCAAGTTAGAAGCAGAGCCTAAGGTGTAAATTATTGATAGTCCATATCTCGGAAACTATAAGAGATAATGCAATTTCGCAACCGGCAATGTAATTAGCATGCCGAATATCACTTGGAATGTGAATTGGGACGAAATCGCCAATAGATAAGACCATTTTACAATTTGGGCCCAAGTTAGAAGCAGAGCCTAAGGTGTAAATTATCGATAGTCCATATCTCGGAAACTATAATAGATAATGCAATTTGGCAACCGGCAATGTAATTAGCATGCCGAATATTACTTGGAATGTGAATTGGAACGAAATCGCCAATAGATAAGACCATTTTACAATTTGGGCCCAAGTTAGAAGCAGAGCCTAAGGTGTAAATTATCGATAGTCCATATCTCGGAAACTATAAGAGATAATGCAATTTGGCAACCGGCAATGTAATTAGCATGCCGAATATTACTTGGAATGTGAATTGCAACGAAATCGCCAATAGATAAGACCATTTTACAATTTGGGCCCAAGTTAGAAGCAGAGCCTAAGGTGTAAATTATCGATAGTCCATATCTCGGAAACTATAAGAGATAATGCAATTTGACAACCGGCAATGTAATTAGCATGCCGTATATTACTTGGAATGTGAATTGGAACGAAATCGCCAATAGATAAGACCATTTTACAATTTGGGCCCAAGTTAGAAGCAGAGCCTAAGGTGTAAATTATTGATAGTCCATATCTCGGAAACTATAAGAGATAATGCAATTTCGCAACCGGCAATGTAATTAGCATGCCGAATATTACTTGGAGTGTGAATTGGAACGAAATCGCCAATAGATAAGACCATTTTACAATTTGGGCCCAAGTTAGAAGCAGAGCCTAAGGTGTAAATTATCGATAGTCCATATCTCGGAAACTATAAGAGATAATGCAATTTGGCAACCGGCAATGTAATTAGCATGCCGAATATTACTTGGAATGTGAATTGGAACGAAATCGCCAATAGATAAGACCATTTTACAATTTGGGCCCAAGTTAGAAGCAGAGCCTAAGGTGTAAATTATCGATAGTCCATATCTCGGAAACTATAAGAGATAATGCAATTTGGCAACCGGCAATGTATTTAGCATGCCGAATATTACTTGGAATGTGAATTGGAACGAAATCGCCAATAGATAAGAACATTTTACAATTTGGGCCCAAGTTAGAAGCAGAGCCAAAGGTGTAAATTATCGATAGTCCATATCTCGGAAACTATAAGAGATAATGCAATTTGGCAACCGGCAATGTATTTAGCATGCCGAATATTACTTGGAATGTGAATTGGAACGAAATCGCCAATAGATAAGACCATTTTACAATTTGGGCCCAAGTTAGAAGCAGAGCCTAAGGTGTAAATTATCGATAGTCCATATCTCGGAAACTATAAGAGATAATGCAATTTGGCAACCGGCAATGTATTTAGCATGCCGAATATTACTTGGAATGTGAATTGGAACGAAATCGCCAATAGATAAGAACATTTTACAATTTGGGCCCAAGTTAGAAGCAGAGCCAAAGGTGTAAATTATCGATAGTCCATATCTCGGAAACTATAAGAGATAATGCAATTTGGCAACCGGCAATGTAATTAGCATGCCGAATATTACTTGGAATGTGAATTGGAACGAAATCGCCAATAGATAAGACCATTTTACAATTTGGGCCCAAGTTAGAAGCAGAGCCTAAGGTGTAAATTATTGATAGTCCATATCTCGGAAACTATAAGAGATAATGCAATTTCGCAACCGGCAATGTAATTAGCATGCCGAATATTACTTGGAATGTGAATTGGAACGAAATCGCCAATAGAGAAGACCATTTTACAATTTGGGCCCAAGATAGAAGCAGAGCCTAAGGTGTAAATTATCGATAGTCCATATCTCGGAAACTATAAGAGATAATGCAATTTGGCAACCGGCAATGTAATTAGCATGCCGAATATTACTTGGAATGTGAATTGGAACGAAATCGCCAATAGATAAGACCATTTTACAATTTGGGCCCAAGTTAGAAGCAGAGCCTAAGGTGTAAATTATCGATAGTCCATATCTCGGAAACTATAAGAGATAATGCAATTTGGCAACCGGCAATGTAATTAGCATGCCGAATATTACTTGGAATGTGAATTGGAACGAAATCGCCAATAGAGAAGACCATTTTACAATTTGGGCCCAAGTTAGAAGCAGAGCCTAAGGTGTAAATTATCGATAGTCCATATCTCGGAAACTATAAGAGATAATGCAATTTGGCAACCGGCAATGTAATTAGCATGCCGAATATTACTTGGAATGTGAATTGGAACGAAATCGCCAATAGATAAGACGATTTTACAATTTGGGCCCAAGTTAGAAGCAGAGCCTAAGGTGTAAATTATCGATAGTCCATATCTCGGAAACTATAAGAGATAATGCAATTTGGCAACCGGCAATGTAATTAGCATGCCGAATATTACTTGGAATGTGAATTGGAACAAAATCGCCAATAGATAAGACCATTTTACAATTTGGGCCCAAGTTAGAAGCAGAGCCTAAGGTGTAAATTATCGATAGTCCATATCTCGGAAACTATAAGAGATAATGCAATTTGGCAACCGGCAATGTAATTAGCATGCCGAATATTACTTGGAATGTGAATTGGAATGAAATCGAAAATAGATAAGACCATTTTACAATTTGGGCCCAAGTTAGAAGCAGAGCCTAAGGTGTAAATTATCGATAGTCCATATCTCGGAAACTATAAGAGATAATTCAATTTGGCAACCGACAATGTAATTAGCATGCCGGATATTACTTGGAATGTGAACTGGAACGAAATCGCCAATAGATAAGACCATTTTACAATTTGGGCCCAAGTTAGAAGCAGAGCCTAAGGTGTAAATTACCGATAGTCCATATCTCGGAAACTATAAGAGATAATGCAATTTGGCAACCGGCAATGTAATTAGCATGCCGAATATTACTTGGAATGTGAATTGGAACGAAATCGCCAATAGATAAGACGATTTTACAATTTGGGCCCAAGTTAGAAGCAGAGCCTAAGGTGTAAATTATCGATAGTCCATATCTCGGAAACTATAAGAGATAATGCAATTTGGCAACCGGCAATGTAATTAGCATGCCGAATATTACTTGGAATGTGAACTGGAACGAAATCGCCAATAGATAAGACCATTTTACAATTTGGGCCCAAGTTAGAAGCAGAGCCTAAGGTGTAAATTACCGATAGTCCATATCTCGGAAACTATAAGAGATAATGCAATTTGGCAACCGGCAATGTAATTAGCATGCCGAATATTACTTGGAATGTGAATTGGAACGAAATCGCCAATAGATAAGACCATTTTACAATTTGGGCCCAAGTTAGAAGCAGAGCCTAAGGTGTAAATTATCGATAGTCCATATCTCGGAAACTATAAGAGATAATGCAATTTGGCAACCGGCAATGTAATTAGCATGCCGAATATTACTTGGAATGTGAATTGGAACGAAATCGCCAATAGATAAGACGATTTTACAATTTGGGCCCAAGTTAGAAGCAGAGCCTAAGGTGTAAATTATCGATAGTCCATATCTCGGAAACTATAAGAGATAATGCAATTTGGCAACCGGCAATGTAATTAGCATGCCGAATATTACTTGGAATGTGAATTGGAACGAAATCGCCAATAGATAAGACCATTTTACAATTTGGGCCCAAGTTAGAAGCAGAGCCTAAGGTGTAAATTATCGATAGTCCATATCTCGGAAACTATAAGAGATAATTCAATTTGGCAACCGGCAATGTAATTAGCATGCCGGATATTACTTGGAATGTGAATTGGAACGAAATCGCCAATAGATAAGACCATTTTACAATTTGGGCCCAAGTTAGAAGCAGAGCCTAAGGTGTAAATTATCGATAGTCCATATCACGGAAACTATAAGAGATAATGCAATTTGGCAACCGGCAATGTAATTAGCATGCCGAATATTACTTGGAATGTGAATTGGAACGAAATCGCCAATAGATAAGACGATTTTACAATTTGGGCCCAAGTTAGAAGCAGAGCCTAAGGTGTAAATTATCGATAGTCCATATCTCGGAAACTATAAGAGATAATGCAATTTGGCAACCGGCAATGTAATTAGCATGCCGAATATTACTTGGAATGTGAATTGGAACGAAATCGCCAACAGATAAGACCATTTTACAATTTGGGCCCAAGTTAGAAGCAGAGCCTAAGGTGTAAATTATCGATAGTCCATATCTCGGAAACTATAAGAGATAATGCAATTTGGCAACCGGCAATGTAATTAGCATGCCGAATATTACTTGGAATGTGAATTGGAATGAAATCGAAAATAGATAAGACCATTTTACAATTTGGGCCCAAGTTAGAAGCAGAGCCTAAGGTGTAAATTATCGATAGTCCATATCTCGGAAACTATAAGAGATAATGCAATTTGGCAACCGGCAATGTAATTAGCATGCCGAATATTACTTGGAATGTGAATTGGAACAAAATCGCCAATAGATAAGACCATTTTACAATTTGGGCCCAAGTTAGAAGCAGAGCCTAAGGTGTAAATTATCGATAGTCCATATCTCGGAAACTATAAGAGATAATGCAATTTGGCAACCGGCAATGTAATTAGCATGCCGAATATTACTTGGAATGTGAATTGGAATGAAATCGAAAATAGATAAGACCATTTTACAATTTGGGCCCAAGTTAGAAGCAGAGCCTAAGGTGTAAATTATCGATAGTCCATATCTCGGAAACTATAAGAGATAATTCAATTTGGCAACCGACAATGTAATTAGCATGCCGGATATTACTTGGAATGTGAACTGGAACGAAATCGCCAATAGATAAGACCATTTTACAATTTGGGCCCAAGTTAGAAGCAGAGCCTAAGGTGTAAATTACCGATAGTCCATATCTCGGAAACTATAAGAGATAATGCAATTTGGCAACCGGCAATGTAATTAGCATGCCGAATATTACTTGGAATGTGAATTGGAACGAAATCGCCAATAGATAAGACGATTTTACAATTTGGGCCCAAGTTAGAAGCAGAGCCTAAGGTGTAAATTATCGATAGTCCATATCTCGGAAACTATAAGAGATAATGCAATTTGGCAACCGGCAATGTAATTAGCATGCCGAATATTACTTGGAATGTGAACTGGAACGAAATCGCCAATAGATAAGACCATTTTACAATTTGGGCCCAAGTTAGAAGCAGAGCCTAAGGTGTAAATTACCGATAGTCCATATCTCGGAAACTATAAGAGATAATGCAATTTGGCAACCGGCAATGTAATTAGCATGCCGAATATTACTTGGAATGTGAATTGGAACGAAATCGCCAATAGATAAGACCATTTTACAATTTGGGCCCAAGTTAGAAGCAGAGCCTAAGGTGTAAATTATCGATAGTCCATATCTCGGAAACTATAAGAGATAATGCAATTTGGCAACCGGCAATGTAATTAGCATGCCGAATATTACTTGGAATGTGAATTGGAACGAAATCGCCAATAGATAAGACGATTTTACAATTTGGGCCCAAGTTAGAAGCAGAGCCTAAGGTGTAAATTATCGATAGTCCATATCTCGGAAACTATAAGAGATAATGCAATTTGGCAACCGGCAATGTAATTAGCATGCCGAATATTACTTGGAATGTGAATTGGAACGAAATCGCCAATAGATAAGACCATTTTACAATTTGGGCCCAAGTTAGAAGCAGAGCCTAAGGTGTAAATTATCGATAGTCCATATCTCGGAAACTATAAGAGATAATTCAATTTGGCAACCGGCAATGTAATTAGCATGCCGGATATTACTTGGAATGTGAATTGGAACGAAATCGCCAATAGATAAAACCATTTTACAATTTGGGCCCAAGTTAGAAGCAGAGCCTAAGGTGTAAATTATCGATAGTCCATATCACGGAAACTATAAGAGATAATGCAATTTGGCAACCGGCAATGTAATTAGCATGCCGAATATTACTTGGAATGTGAATTGGAACGAAATCGCCAATAGATAAGACGATTTTACAATTTGGGCCCAAGTTAGAAGCAGAGCCTAAGGTGTAAATTATCGATAGTCCATATCTCGGAAACTATAAGAGATAATGCAATTTGGCAACCGGCAATGTAATTAGCATGCCGAATATTACTTGGAATGTGAATTGGAACGAAATCGCCAACAGATAAGACCATTTTACAATTTGGGCCCAAGTTAGAAGCAGAGCCTAAGGTGTAAATTATCGATAGTCCATATCTCGGAAACTATAAGAGATAATGCAATTTGGCAACCGGCAATGTAATTAGCATGCCGAATATTACTTGGAATGTGAATTGGAATGAAATCGAAAATAGATAAGACCATTTTACAATTTGGGCCCAAGTTAGAAGCAGAGCCTAAGGTGTAAATTATCGATAGTCCATATCTCGGAAACTATAAGAGATAATTCAATTTGGCAACCGACAATGTAATTAGCATGCCGGATATTACTTGGAATGTGAATTGGAACGAAATCGCCAATAGATAAGACCATTTTACAATTTGGGATCAAGTTAGAAGCAGAGCCTAAGGTGTAAATTACCGATAGTCCATATCTCGGAAACTATAAGAGATAATGCAATTTGGCAACCGGCAATGTAATTAGCATGCCGAATATTACTTGGAAAGTGAATTGGAACGAAATCGCCAATAGATAAGACGATTTTACAATTTGGGCCCAAGTTAGAAGCAGAGCCTAAGGTGTAAATTATCGATAGTCCATATCTCGGAAACTATAAGAGATAATGCAATTTGGCAACCGGCAATGTAATTAGCATGCCGAATATTACTTGGAATGTGAATTGGAACGAAATCGCCAATAGAGAAGACCATTTTACAATTTGGGCCCAAGTTAGAAGCAGAGCCTAAGGTGTAAATTATCGATAGTCCATATCTCGGAAACTATAAGAGATAATGCAATTAGGCAACCGGCAATGTAATTAGCATGCCGAATATTACTTGGAATGTGAATTGGAACGAAATCGCCAATAGATAAGACCATTTTACAATTTGGGCCCAAGTTAGAAGCAGAGCCTAAGGTGTAAATTATCGATAGTCCATATCTCGGAAACTATAAGAGATAATGCAATTTGGCAACCGGCAATGTAATTAGCATGCCGAATATTACTTGGAATGTGAATTGGAACGAAATCGCCAATAGAGAAGACCATTTTACAATTTGGGCCCAAGATAGAAGCAGAGCCTAAGGTGTAAATTATCGATAGTCCATATCTCGGAAACTATAAGAGATAATGCAATTTGGCAACCGGCAATGTAATTAGCATGCCGAATATTACTTGGAATGTGAATTGGAACGAAATCGCCAATAGATAAGACCATTTTACAATTTGGGCCCAAGTTAGAAGCAGAGCCTAAGGTGTAAATTATCGATAGTCCATATCTCGGAAACTATAAGAGATAATGCAATTTGGCAACCGGCAATGTAATTAGCATGCCGAATATTACTTGGAATGTGAATTGGAACGAAATCGCCAATAGAGAAGACCATTTTACAATTTGGGCCCAAGTTAGAAGCAGAGCCTAAGGTGTAAATTATCGATAGTCCATATCTCGGAAACTATAAGAGATAATGCAATTTGGCAACCGGCAATGTAATTAGCATGCCGAATATTACTTGGAATGTGAATTGGAACGAAATCGCCAATAGATAAGACGATTTTACAATTTGGGCCCAAGTTAGAAGCAGAGCCTAAGGTGTAAATTATCGATAGTCCATATCTCGGAAACTATAAGAGATAATTCAATTTGGCAACCGACAATGTAATTAGCATGCCGGATATTACTTTGAATGTGAACTGGAACGAAATCGCCAATAGATAAGACCATTTTACAATTTGGGCCCAAGTTAGAAGCAGAGCCTAAGGTGTAAATTACCGATAGTCCATATCTCGGAAACTATAAGAGATAATGCAATTTGGCAACCGGCAATGTAATTAGCATGCCGAATATTACTTGGAATGTGAATTGGAACGAAATCGCCAATAGATAAGACGATTTTACAATTTGGGCCCAAGTTAGAAGCAGAGCCTAAGGTGTAAATTATCGATAGTCCATATCTCGGAAACTATAAGAGATAATGCAATTTGGCAACCGGCAATGTAATTAGCATGCCGAATATTACTTGGAATGTGTAATAAGGTGTAAATTATCGATAGTCCATATCTCGGAAACTATAAGAGATAATGCAATTTGGCAACCGGCAATGTAATTAGCATGCCGAATATTACTTGGAATGTGAATTGGAACGAAATCGCCAATAGATAAGACCATTTTACAATTTGGGCCCAAGTTAGAAGCAGAGCCTAAGGTGTAAATTATCGATAGTCCATATCTCGGAAACTATAAGAGAAAATGCAATTTGGCAACCGGCAATGTAATTAGCATGCCGAATATTACTTGGAATGTGAATTGGAACGAAATCGCCAATAGATAAGACCATTTTACAATTTGGGCCCAAGTTAGAAGCAGAGCCTAAGGTGTAAATTATCGATAGTCCATATCTCGGAAACTATAAGAGATAATGCAATTTGGCAACCGGCAATGTAATTAGCATGCCGAATATTACTTGGAATGTGAATTGGAACGAAATCGCCAATAGATAAGACCATTTTACAATTTGGGCCCAAGTTAGAAGCAGAGCCTAAGGTGTAAATTATCGATAGTCCATATCTCGGAAACTATAAGAGATAATGCAATTTGGCAAACGGCAATGTAATTAGCATGCCGAATATAACTTGGAATTTGAATTGGAACGAAATCGCTAATTGATAAGACCATTTTACAATTTGGGCCCAAGTTAGAAGCAGAGCCTAAGGTGTAAATTATCGATAGTCCATATCTCGGAAACTATAAGAGATAATGCAATTTGGCAACCGGCAATGTAATTAGCATGCCGAATATTACTTGGAATGTGAATTGGAACGAAATCGCCAATAGATAAGACCATTTTACAATTTGGGCCCAAGTTAGAAGCAGAGCCTAAGGTGTAAATTATCGATAGTCCATATCTCGGAAACTATAAGAGATAATGCAATTTCGCAACCGGCAATGTAATTAGCATGCCGAATATCACTTGGAATGTGAATTGGGACTAAATCGCCAATAGATAAGACCATTTTACAATTTGGGCCCAAGTTAGAAGCAGAGCCTAAGGTGTAAATTATCGATAGTCCATATCTCGGAAACTATAAGAGATAATGCAATTTGGCAACCGGCAATGTAATTAGCATGCCGAATATTACTTGGAATGTGAATTGGAACGAAATCGCCAATAGATAAGACCATTTTACAATTTGGGCCCAAGTTAGAAGCAGAGCCTAAGGTGTAAATTATCGATAGTCCATATCTCGGAAACTATAAGAGATAATGCAATTTGGCAACCGGCAATGTAATTAGCATGCCGAATATTACTTGGAATGTGAATTGGAACGAAATCGCCAATAGATAAGACCATTTTACAATTTGGGCCCAAGTTAGAAGCAGAGCCTATGGTGTAAATTATCGATAGTCCATATCTCGGAAACTATAAGAGATAATGCAATTTGGCAACCGGCAATGTAATTAGCATGCCGAATATTACTTGGAATGTGAATTGGAACGAAATCGCCAATAGATAAGACCATTTTACAATTTGGGCCCAAGTTAGAAGCAGAGATTATGGTGTAAATTATCGATAGTCCATATCTCGGAAACTATAAGAGATAATGCAATTTGGCAACGGGCAATGTAATTAGCATGCCGAATATTACTTGGAATGTGAATTGGAACGAAATCGCCAATAGATAAGACCATTTTACAATTTGGGCCCAAGTTAGAAGCAGAGCCTAAGGTGTAAATTATCGATAGTCCATATCTCGGAAACTATAAGAGATAATGCAATTTGGCAACCGGCAATGTAATTAGCATGCCGAATATTACTTGGAATGTGAATTGGAACGAAATCGCCAATAGATAAGACCATTTTACAATTTGGGCCCAAGTTAGAAGCAGAGCCTAAGGTGTAAATTATCGATAGTCCATATCTCGGAAACTATAAGAGATTTGAATTTGGCAACCGGCAATGTAATTAGCATGCCGAATATTACTTGGAATGTGAATTGGAACGAAATCGCCAATAAGTAAGACCATTTTACAATTTGGGCCCAAGTTAGAAGCAGAGCCTAAGGTGTAAATTATCGATAGTCCATATCTCGGAAACTATAAGAGATAATTCAATTTGGCAACCGGCAATGTAATTAGCATGCCGAATATTACTTGGAATGTGAATTGGAACGAAATCGCCAATAGATAAGACCATTTTACAATTTGGGCCCAAGTTAGAAGCAGAGCCTAAGGTGTAAATTATCGATAGTCCATATCTCGGAAACTATAAGAGATAATGCAATTTGGCAACCGGCAATGTAATTAGCATGCCGAATATTACTTGGAATGTGAATTGGAACGAAACCGCCAATAGATAAGACCATTTTACAATTTGGGAGCAAGTTAGAAGCAGAGCCTAAGGTGTAAATTATCGATAGTCCATATCTCGGAAACTATAAGAGATAATGCAATTTGGCAACCGGCAATGAAATTAGCATGCCGAATATTACTTGGAATGTGAATTGGAACGAAATCGCCAATAGATAAGACCATTTTACAATTTGGGCCCAAGTTAGAAGCAGAGCCTATGGTGTAAATTATCGATAGTCCATATCTCGGAAACTATAAGAGATAATGCAATTTGGCAACCGGCAATGTAATTAGCATGCCGAATATTACTTGGAATGTGAATTGGAACGAAATCGCCAATAGATAAGACCATTTTACAATTTGGGCCCAAGATCGATGGAGAACCTAAGGTGTAAATTATCGATAGTCCATATCTCGGAAACTATAAGAGATAATGCAATTTGGCAACCGGCAATGCAATTAGCATGCCGAATATTACTTGGAATGTGAATTGGAACGAAATCGCCAATAGATAAGACCATTTTACAATTTGGGCCCAAGTTAGAAGCAGAGCCTAAGGTGTAAATTATTGATAGTCCATATCTCGGAAACTATAAGAGATAATGCAATTTCGCAACCGGCAATGTAATTAGCATGCCGAATATCACTTGGAATGTGAATTGGGACGAAATCGCCAATAGATAAGACCATTTTACAATTTGGGCCCAAGTTAGAAGCAGAGCCTAAGGTGTAAATTATCGATAGTCCATATCTCGGAAACTATAAGAGATAATGCAATTTGGCAACCGGCAATGTAATTAGCATGCCGAATATTACTTGGAATGTGAATTGGAACGAAATCGCCAATAGATAAGACCATTTTACAATTTGGGCCCAAGTTAGAAGCAGAGCCTAAGGTGTAAATTATCGATAGTCCATATCTCGGAAACTATAAGAGATAATGCAATTTGGCAACCGGCAATGTAATTAGCATGCCGAATATTACTTGGAATGTGAATTGGAACGAAATTGCCAATAGATAAGACCATTTTACAATTTGGGCCCAAGTTAGAAGCAGAGCCTAAGGTGTAAATTATCGATAGTCCATATCTCGGAAACTATAAGAGATAATGCAATTTCGCAACCGGCAATGTAATTAGCATGCCGAATATTACTTGGAGTGTGAATTGGAACGAAATCGCCAATAGATAAGACCATTTTACAATTTGGGCCCAAGTTAGAAGCAGAGCCTAAGGTGTAAATTATCGATAGTCCATATCTCGGAAACTATAAGAGATAATGCAATTTGGCAACCGGCAATGTAATTAGCATGCCGAATATTACTTGGAATGTGAATTGGAACGAAATCGCCAATAGATAAGACCATTTTACAATTTGGGCCCAAGTTAGAAGCAGAGCCTAAGGTGTAAATTATCGATAGTCCATATCTCGGAAACTATAAGAGATAATGCAATTTGGCAACCGGCAATGTAATTAGCATGCCGAATATTACTTGGAATGTGAATTGGAACGAAATCGCCAATAGATAAAACCATTTTACAATTTGGGCCCAAGTTAGAAGCAGAGCTTAAGGTGTAAATTATCGATAGTCCATATCTCGGAAACTATAAGAGATAATGCAATTTGGCAACCGGCAATGTAATTAGCATGCCGAATATTACTTGGAATGTGAATTGCAACGAAATCGCCAATAGATAAGACCATTTTACAATTTGGGCCCAAGTTAGAAGCAGAGCCTAAGGTGTAAATTATCGATAGTCCATATCTCGGAAACTATAAGAGATAATGCAATTTGGCAACCGGCAATGTAATTAGCATGCCGAATATTACTTGGAATGTGAATTGGAACGAAATCGCCAATAGATAAGACCATTTTACAATTTGGGCCCAAGTTAGAAGCAGAGCCTAAGGTGTAAATTATCGATAGTCCATATCTCGGAAACTATAAGAGATAATGCAATTTGGCAACCGGCAATGTAATTAGCATGCCGAATATTACTTGGAATGTGAATTGGAACGAAATCGCCAATAGGTAAGACCATTTTACAAGTTGGGCCCAAGTTAGAAGCAGAGCCTAAGGTGTAAATTATCGATAGTCCATATCTCGGAAACTATAAGAGATAATTCAATTTGGCAACCGGCAATGTAATTAGCATGCCGAATATTACTTGGAATGTGAATTGGAACGAAATCGCCAATAGATAAGACCATTTTACAATTTGGGCCCAAGTTAGAAGCAGAGCCTAAGGTGTAAATTATCGATAGTCCATATCTCGGAAACTATAAGAGATAATGCAATTTGGCAACCGGCAATGTAATTAGCATGCCGAATATTACTTGGAATGTGAATTAGAACGAAATCGCCAATAGATAAGACTATTTTACAATTTGGGTCCAAGTTAGAAGCAGAGCCTAAGGTGTAAATTATCGATAGTCCATATCTCGGAAACTATAAGAGATAATGCAATTTGGCAACCGGCAATGTAATTAGCATGCCGAATATTACTTGGAATGTGAATTGGAACGAAATCGCCAAAAGATAAGACCATTTTACAATTTGGGCCCAAGTTAGAAGCAGAGCCTAAGGTGTAAATTATCGATAGTCCATATCTCGGAAACTATAAGAGATAATGCAATTTGGCAACCGGCAATGTAATTAGCATGCCGAATATTACTTGGAATGTGAATTGGAACGAAATCGCCAATAGATAAGACCATTTTACAATTTGGGCCCAAGTTAGAAGCAGAGCCTAAGGTGTAAATTATCGATAGTCCATATCTCGGAAACTATAAGAGATAATGCAATTTAGCAACCGGCAATGTAATTAGCATGCCGAATACTACTTGGAATGTGAATTGGAACGAAATCGCCAATAGGTAAGACCATTTTACAATTTGGGCCCAAGTTAGAAGCAGAGCCTAAGGTGTAAATTATCGATAGTCCATATCTCGGAAACTATAAGAGATAATTCAATTTGGCAACCGGCAATGTAATTAGCATGCCGAATATTACTTGGAATGTGAATTGGAACGAAATCGCCAATAGATAAGACCATTTTACAATTTGGGCCCAAGTTAGAAGCAGAGCCTAAGGTGTAAATTATCGATAGTCCATATCTCGGAAACTATAAGAGATAATGCAATTTGGCAACCGGCAATGTAATTAGCATGCCGTATATTACTTGGAATGTGAATTGGAACGAAATCGCCAATAGATAAGACCATTTTTCAATTTGGGCCAAGTTAGAAGCAGAGCCTAAGGTGTAAATTATCGATAGTCCATATCTCGGAAACTATAAGAGATAATGCAATTTGACAACCGGCAATGTAATTAGCATGCCGAATATTACTTGGAATGTGAATTGGAACGACATCGCCAATAGATAAGGCCATTTTACAATTTGGGCCCAAGTTAGAAGCAGAGCCTAAGGTGTAAATTATCGATAGTCCATATCTCGGAAACTATAAGAGATAATGCAATTTGGCAACCGGCAATGTAATTAGCATGCCGAATATTAATTGGAATGTGAATTGGAACGAAATCGCCAATAGATAAGACCATTTTACAATTTGGGCCCAAGTTAGAAGCGGAGCCTAAGGTGTAAATTATCGATAGTCCATATCTCGGAAACTATAAGAGATAATGCAATTTGGCAACCGGCAATGTAATTAGCATGCCGAATATTACTTGGAATGTGAATTGGAACGAAATCGCCAATAGGTAAGACCATTTTACAATTTGGGCCCAAGTTAGAAGCAGAGCCTAAGGTGTAAATTATCGATAGTCCATATCTCGGAAACTATAAGAGATTTTGCAATTTGGCAACCGGCAATGTAATTAGCATGCCGAATATTACTTGGAATGTGAATTGGAACGAAATCGCCAATAGATAAGGCCATTTTACAATTTGGGCCCAAGTTAGAAGCAGAGCCTAAGGTGTAAATTATCGATAGTCCATATCTCGGAAACTATAAGAGATAATGCAATTTGGCAACCGGCAATGTAATTAGCATGCCGAATATTACTTGGAATGTGAATTGGAACGAAATCGCCAATAGATAAGACCATTTTACAATTTGGGCCCAAGTTAGAAGCAGAGCCTAAGGCGTAAATTATCGATAGTCCATATCTCGGAAACTATAAGAGATAATGCAATTTGGCAACCGGCAATGTAATTAGCATGCCGAATATTACTTGGAATGTGAATTGGAACGAAATCGCCAATAGATAAGACCATTTTACAATTTGGGCCCAAGTTAGAAGCAGAGCCTAAGGTGTAAATTATCGATAGTCCATATCTCGGAAACTATAAGAGATAATGCAATTTGGCAACCGGCAATGTAATTAGCATGCCGAATATTACTTGGAATGTGAATTGGAACGAAATCGCCAATAGATAAGACCATTTTACAATTTGGGCCCAAGTTAGAAGCAGAGCCTAAGGTGTAAATTATTGATAGTCCATATCTCGGAAACTATAAGAGATAATGCAATTTCGCAACCGGCAATGTAATTAGCATGCCGAATATTACTTGGAGTGTGAATTGGAACGAAATCGCCAATAGATAAGACCATTTTACAATTTGGGCCCAAGTTAGAAGCAGAGCCTAAGGTGTAAATTATCAATAGTCCATATCTCGGAAACTATAAGAGATAATGCAATTTGGCAACCGGCAATGTAATTAGCATGGCGAATATTACTTGGAATGTGAATTGGAACGAAATCGCCAATGGATAAGACCATTTTACAATTTGGGCCAAAGTTAGAAGCAGATCCTAAGGTGTAAATTATCGATAGTCCATATCTCGGAAACTATAAGAGATAATGCAATTTGGCAACCGGCAATGTAATTAGCATGCCGAATATTACTTGGAATGTGAATTGGAACGAAATCGCCAATAGATAAGACCATTTTACAATTTGGGCCCAAGTTAGAAGCAGAGCCTAAGGTGTAAATTATCGATAGTCCATATCTCGGAACCTATAAGAGATAATGCAATTTGGCAACCGGCAATGTAATTAGCATGCCGAATATTACTTGGAATGTGAATTGGAACGAAATCGCCAATAGATAAGACCATTTTACAATTTGGGCCCAAGTTAGAAGCAGAGCCTAAGGTGTGAATTATTGATAGTCCATATCTCGGAAACTATAAGAGATAATGCAATTTCGCAACCGGCAATGTAATTAGCATGCCGAATATCACTTGGAATGTGAATTGGGACGAAATCGCCAATAAATAAGACAATTTTACAATTTGGGCCCAAGTTAGAAGCAGAGCCTAAGGTGTAAATTATCGATAGTCCATATCTCGGAAACTATAAGAGATAATGCAATTTGGCAACCGGCAATGTAATTAGCATGCCGAATATTACTTGGAATGTGAATTGGAACGAAATCGCCAATAAATAAGACCATTTTACAATTTGGGCCCAAGTTAGAAGCAGAGCCTAAGATGCAAATTATCGATAGTCCATATCTCGGAAACTATAAGAGATAATGCAATTTGGCAACCGGCAATGTAATTAGCATGCCGAATATTACTTGGAATGTGAATTGGAACGAAATCGCCAATAGATAAGACCATTTTACAATTTGGGCCCAAGTTAGAAGCAGAGCCTAAGGTGTAAATTATCGATAGTCCATATCTCGGAAACTATAAGAGATAATTCAATTTGGCAAATGGCAATGTAATTAGCATGCCGGATATTACTTGGAATGTGAATTGGAACGAAATCGCCAATAGATAAGACCATTTTACAATTTGGGCCCAAGTTAGAAGCAGAGCCTAAGGTGTAAATTATCGATAGTCCATATCTCGGAAACTATAAGAGATAATGCAATTTGGCAACCGGCAATGTAATTAGCATGCCGAATATTACTTGGAATGTGAATTGGAACGAAATCGCCAATAGATAAGACGATTTTACAATTTGGGCCCAAGTTAGAAGCAGAGCCTAAGGTGTAAATTATCGATAGTCCATATCTCGGAAACTATAAGAGATAATGCAATTTGGCAACCGGCAATGTAATTAGCATGCCGAATATTACTTGGAATGTGAATTGGAACGAAATCGCCAATAGATAAGACCATTTTACAATTTGGGCCCAAGTTAGAAGCAGAGCCTAAGGTGTAAATTATCGATAGTCCATATCTCGGAAACTATAAGAGATAATGCAATTTGGCAACCGGCAATGTAATTAGCATGCCGAATATTACTTGGAATGTGAATTGGAATGAAATCGAAAATAGATAAGACCATTTTACAATTTGGGCCCAAGTTAGAAGCAGAGCCTAAGGTGTAAATTATCGATAGTCCATATCTCGGAAACTATAAGAGATAATTCAATTTGGCAACCGACAATGTAATTAGCATGCCGGATATTACTTGGAATGTGAATTGGAACGAAATCGCCAATAGATAAGACCATTTTACAATTTGGGCCCAAGTTAGAAGCAGAGCCTAAGGTGTAAATTACCGATAGTCCATATCTCGGAAACTATAAGAGATAATGCAATTTGGCAACCGGCAATGTAATTAGCATGCCGAATATTACTTGGAATGTGAATTGGAACGAAATCGCCAATAGATAAGACGATTTTACAATTTGGGCCCAAGTTAGAAGCAGAGCCTAAGGTGTAAATTATCGATAGTCCATATCTCGGAAACTATAAGAGATAATGCAATTTGGCAACCGGCAATGTAATTAGCATGCCGAATATTACTTGGAATGTGAATTGGAACGAAATCGCCAATAGAGAAGACCATTTTACAATTTGGGCCCAAGATAGAAGCAGAGCCTAAGGTGTAAATTATCGATAGTCCATATCTCGGAAACCATAAGAGATAATGCAATTTGGCAACCGGCAATGTAATTAGCATGCCGAATATTACTTGGAATGTGAATTGGAACGAAATCGCCAATAGATAAGACCATTTTACAATTTGGGCCCAAGTTAGAAGCAGAGCCTAAGGTGTAAATTATCGATAGTCCATATCTCGGAAACTATAAGAGATAATGCAATTTGGCAACCGGCAATGTAATTAGCATGCCGAATATTACTTGGAATGTGAATTGGAACGAAATCGCCAATAGAGAAGACCATTTTACAATTTGGGCCCAAGTTAGAAGCAGAGCCTAAGGTGTAAATTATCGATAGTCCATATCTCGGAAACTATAAGAGATAATGCAATTTGGCAACCGGCAATGTAATTAGCATGCCGAATATTACTTGGAATGTGAATTGGAACGAAATCGCCAATAGATAAGACGATTTTACAATTTGGGCCCAAGTTAGAAGCAGAGCCTAAGGTGTAAATTATCGATAGTCCATATCTCGGAAACTATAAGAGATAATGCAATTTGGCAACCGGCAATGTAACTAGCATGCCGAATATTACTTGGAGTGTGAATTGGAACAAAATCGCCAATAGATAAGACCATTTTACAATTTGGGCCCAAGTTAGAAGCAGAGCCTAAGGTGTAAATTATCAATAGTCCATATCTCGGAAACTATAAGAGATAATGCAATTTGGCAACCGGCAATGTAATTAGCATGCCGAATATTACTTGGAATGTGAATTGGAACGAAATCGCCAATAGATAAGACCATTTTACAATTTGGGCCCAAGTTAGAAGCAGATCCTAAGGTGTAAATTATCGATAGTCCATATCTCGGAAACTATAAGAGATAATGCAATTTGGCAACCGGCAATGTAATTAGCATGCCGAATATTACTTGGAATGTGAATTGGAACGAAATCGCCAATAGATAAGACCATTTTACAATTTGGGCCCAAGTTAGAAGCAGAGCTTAAGGTGTAAATTATCGATAGTTCATATCTCGGAAACTATAAGAGATAATGCAATTTGGCAACCGGTAATGTAATTAGCATGCCGAATATTACTTGGAATGTGAATTGGAACGAAATCGCCAATAGATAAGACCATTTTACAATTTGGGCCCAAGTTAGAAGCAGAGCCTAAGGTGTAAATTATCGATAGTCCATATCTCGGAAACTATAAGAGATAATGCAATTTGGCAACCGGCAATGTAATTAGCATGCCGAATATTACTTGGAATGTGAATTGGAACGAAATCGCCAATAGATAAGACCATTTTACAATTTGGGCCCAAGTTAGAAGCAGAGCCTAAGGTGTAAATTATTGATAGTCCATATCTCGGAAACTATAAGAGATAATACAATTTCGCAACCGGCAATGTAATTAGCATGCCGAATATCACTTGGAATGTGAATTGGGACGAAATCGCCAATAGATAAGACCATTTTACAATTTGGGCCCAAGTTAGAAGCAGAGCCTAAGGTGTAAATTATCGATAGTCCATATCTCGGAAACTATAAGAGATAATGCAATTTGGCAACCGGCAATGTAATTAGCATGCCGAATATTACTTGGAATGTGAATTGGAACGAAATCGCCAATAAATAAGACCATTTTACAATTTGGGCCCAAGTTAGAAGCAGAGCCTAAGATGCAAATTATCGATAGTCCATATCTCGGAAACTATAAGAGATAATTCAATTTGGCAACCGACAATGTAATTAGCATGCCGGATATTACTTGGAATGTGAATTGGAACGAAATCGCCAATAGATAAGACCATTTTACAATTTGGGCCCAAGTTAGAAGCAGAGCCTAAGGTGTAAATTACCGATAGTCCATATCTCGGAAACTATAAGAGATAATGCAATTTGGCAACCGGCAATGTAATTAGCATGCCGAATATTACTTGGAATGTGAATTGGAACGAAATCGCCAATAGATAAGACGATTTTACAATTTGGGCCCAAGTTAGAAGCAGAGCCTAAGGTGTAAATTATCGATAGTCCATATCTCGGAAACTATAAGAGATAATGCAATTTGGCAACCGGCAATGTAATTAGCATGCCGAATATTACTTGGAATGTGAATTGGAACGAAATCGCCAATAGAGAAGACCATTTTACAATTTGGGCCCAAGTTAGAAGCAGAGCCTAAGGTGTAAATTATCGATAGTCCATATCTCGGAAACTATAAGAGATAATGCAATTAGGCAACCGGCAATGTAATTAGCATGCCGAATATTACTTGGAATGTGAATTGGAACGAAATCGCCAATAGATAAGACCATTTTACAATTTGGGCCCAAGTTAGAAGCAGAGCCTAAGGTGTAAATTATCGATAGTCCATATCTCGGAAACTATAAGAGATAATGCAATTTGCCAACCGGCAATGTAATTAGCATGCCGAATATTACTTGGAATGTGAATTGGAACGAAATCGCCAATAGAGAAGACCATTTTACAATTTGGGCCCAAGATAGAAGCAGAGCCTAAGGTGTAAATTATCGATAGTCCATATCTCGGAAACTATAAGAGATAATGCAATTTGGCAACCGGCAATGTAATTAGCATGCCGAATATTACTTGGAATGTGAATTGGAACGAAAACGCCAATAGATAAGACCATTTTACAATTTGGGCCCAAGTTAGAAGCAGAGCCTAAGGTGTAAATTATCGATAGTCCATATCTCGGAAACTATAAGAGATAATGCAATTTGGCAACCGGCAATGTAATTAGCATGCCGAATATTACTTGGAATGTGAATTGGAACGAAATCGCCAATAGAGAAGACCATTTTACAATTTGGGCCCAAGTTAGAAGCAGAGCCTAAGGTGTAAATTATCGATAGTCCATATCTCGGAAACTATAAGAGATAATGCAATTTGGCAACCGGCAATGTAATTAGCATGCCGAATATTACTTGGAATGTGAATTGGAACGAAATCGCCAATAGATAAGACGATTTTACAATTTGGGCCCAAGTTAGAAGCAGAGCCTAAGGTGTAAATTATCGATAGTCCATATCTCGGAAACTATAAGAGATAATGCAATTTGGCAACCGGCAATGTAATTAGCATGCCGAATATTACTTGGAGTGTGAATTGGAACAAAATCGCCAATAGATAAGACCATTTTACAATTTGGGCCCAAGTTAGAAGCAGAGCCTAAGGTGTAAATTATCAATAGTCCATATCTCGGAAACTATAAGAGATAATGCAATTTGGCAACCGGCAATGTAATTAGCATGCCGAATATTACTTGGAATGTGAATTGGAACGAAATCGCCAATAGATAAGACCATTTTACAATTTGGGCCCAAGTTAGAAGCAGATCCTAAGGTGTAAATTATCGATAGTCCATATCTCGGAAACTATAAGAGATAATGCAATTTGGCAACCGGCAATGTAATTAGCATGCCGAATATTACTTGGAATGTGAATTGGAACGAAATCGCCAATAGATAAGACCATTTTACAATTTGGGCCCAAGTTAGAAGCAGAGCTTAAGGTGTAAATTATCGATAGTTCATATCTCGGAAACTATAAGAGATAATGCAATTTGGCAACCGGTAATGTAATTAGCATGCCGAATATTACTTGGAATGTGAATTGGAACGAAATCGCCAATAGATAAGACCATTTTACAATTTGGGCCCAAGTTAGAAGCAGAGCCTAAGGTGTAAATTATCGATAGTCCATATCTCGGAAACTATAAGAGATAATGCAATTTGGCAACCGGCAATGTAATTAGCATGCCGAATATTACTTGGAATGTGAATTGGAACGAAATCGCCAATAGATAAGACCATTTTACAATTTGGGCCCAAGTTAGAAGCAGAGCCTAAGGTGTAAATTATTGATAGTCCATATCTCGGAAACTATAAGAGATAATACAATTTCGCAACCGGCAATGTAATTAGCATGCCGAATATCACTTGGAATGTGAATTGGGACGAAATCGCCAATAGATAAGACCATTTTACAATTTGGGCCCAAGTTAGAAGCAGAGCCTAAGGTGTAAATTATCGATAGTCCATATCTCGGAAACTATAAGAGATAATGCAATTTGGCAACCGGCAATGTAATTAGCATGCCGAATATTACTTGGAATGTGAATTGGAACGAAATCGCCAATAAATAAGACCATTTTACAATTTGGGCCCAAGTTAGAAGCAGAGCCTAAGATGCAAATTATCGATAGTCCATATCTCGGAAACTATAAGAGATAATGCAATTTGGCAACCGGCAATGTAATTAGCATGCCGAATATTACTTGGAATGTGAATTGGAACGAAATCGCCAATAGATAAGACCATTTTACAATTTGGGCCCAAGTTAGAAGCAGAGCCTAAGGTGTAAATTATCGATAGTCCATATCTCGGAAACTATAAGAGATAATTCAATTTGGCAACCGACAATGTAATTAGCATGCCGGATATTACTTGGAATGTGAATTGGAACGAAATCGCCAATAGATAAGACCATTTTACAATTTGGGCCCAAGTTAGAAGCAGAGCCTAAGGTGTAAATTACCGATAGTCCATATCTCGGAAACTATAAGAGATAATGCAATTTGGCAACCGGCAATGTAATTAGCATGCCGAATATTACTTGGAATGTGAATTGGAACGAAATCGCCAATAGATAAGACGATTTTACAATTTGGGCCCAAGTTAGAAGCAGAGCCTAAGGTGTAAATTATCGATAGTCCATATCTCGGAAACTATAAGAGATAATGCAATTTGGCAACCGGCAATGTAATTAGCATGCCGAATATTACTTGGAATGTGAATTGGAACGAAATCGCCAATAGAGAAGACCATTTTACAATTTGGGCCCAAGTTAGAAGCAGAGCCTAAGGTGTAAATTATCGATAGTCCATATCTCGGAAACAATAAGAGATAATGCAATTAGGCAACCGGCAATGTAATTAGCATGCCGAATATTACTTGGAATGTGAATTGGAACGAAATCGCCAATAGATAAGACCATTTTACAATTTGGGCCCAAGTTAGAAGCAGAGCCTAAGGTGTAAATTATCGATAGTCCATATCTCGGAAACTATAAGAGATAATGCAATTTGCCAACCGGCAATGTAATTAGCATGCCGAATATTACTTGGAATGTGAATTGGAACGAAATCGCCAATAGAGAAGACCATTTTACAATTTGGGCCCAAGATAGAAGCAGAGCCTAAGGTGTAAATTATCGATAGTCCATATCTCGGAAACTATAAGAGATAATGCAATTTGGCAACCGGCAATGTAATTAGCATGCCGAATATTACTTGGAATGTGAATTGGAACGAAAACGCCAATAGATAAGACCATTTTACAATTTGGGCCCAAGTTAGAAGCAGAGCCTAAGGTGTAAATTATCGATAGTCCATATCTCGGAAACTATAAGAGATAATGCAATTTGGCAACCGGCAATGTAATTAGCATGCCGAATATTACTTGGAATGTGAATTGGAACGAAATCGCCAATAGAGAAGACCATTTTACAATTTGGGCCCAAGTTAGAAGCAGAGCCTAAGGTGTAAATTATCGATAGTCCATATCTCGGAAACTATAAGAGATAATGCAATTTGGCAACCGGCAATGTAATTAGCATGCCGAATATTACTTGGAATGTGAATTGGAACGAAATCGCCAATAGATAAGACGATTTTACAATTTGGGCCCAAGTTAGAAGCAGAGCCTAAGGTGTAAATTATCGATAGTCCATATCTCGGAAACTATAAGAGATAATGCAATTTGGCAACCGGCAATGTAATTAGCATGCCGAATATTACTTGGAATGTGAATTGGAACGAAATCGCCAATAGATAAGACCATTTTACAATTTGGGCCCAAGTTAGAAGCAGAGCCTAAGGTGTAAATTATCGATAGTCCATATCTCGGAAACTATAAGAGATAATTCAATTTGGCAACCGACAATGTAATTAGCATGCCGGATATTACTTGGAATGTGAATTGGAACGAAATCGCCAATAGATAAGACCATTTTACAATTTGGGCCCAAGTTAGAAGCAGAGCCTAAGGTGTAAATTACCGATAGTCCATATCTCGGAAACTATAAGAGATAATGCAATTTGGCAACCGGCAATGTAATTAGCATGCCGAATATTACTTGGAATGTGAATTGGGACGAAATCGCCAATAGATAAGGCCATTTTACAATTTGTGCCCAAGTTAGAAGCAGAGCCTAAGGTGTAAATTATCGATAGTCCATATCTCGGAAACTATAAGAGATAATGCAATTTGGCAACCGGCAATGTAATTAGCATGCCGAATATTACTTGGAATGTGAATTGGAACGAAATCGCCAATAGATAAGACCATTTTACAATTTGGGCCCAAGTTAGAAGCAGAGCCTAAGATGTTAATTATTAATAGTCCATATCTCGGAAACTATAAGAGATAATGCAATTTCGCAACCGGCAATGTAATTAGCATGCCGAATATTACTTGGAGTGTGAATTGGAACGAAATCGCCAATAGATAAGACCATTTTACAATTTGGGCCCAAGTTAGAAGCAGAGCCTAAGGTGTAAATTATCGATAGTCCATATCTCGGAAACTATAAGAGATAATGCAATTTGGCAACCGGCAATGTAATTAGCATGCCGAATATTACTTGGAATGTGAATTGGAACGAAATCGCCAATAGATAAGACCATTTTACAATTTGGGCCCAAGTTAGAAGCAGAGCCTAAGGTGTAAATTATCGATAGTCCATATCTCGGAAACTATAAGAGATAATGCAATTTGGCAACCGGCAATGTATTTAACATGCCGAATATTACTTGGAATGTGAATTGGAACGAAATCGCCAATAGATAAGAACATTTTACAATTTGGGCCCAAGTTAGAAGCAGAGCCAAAGGTGTAAATTATCGATAGTCCATATCTCGGAAACTATAAGAGATAATGCAATTTGGCAACCGGCAATGTAATTAGCATGCCGAATATTACTTGGAATGTGAATTGGAACGAAATCGCCAATAGATAAGACCATTTTACAATTTGGGCCCAAGTTAGAAGCAGAGCCTAAGGTGTAAATTATTGATAGTCCATATCTCGGAAACTATAAGAGATAATGCAATTTCGCAACCGGCAATGTAATTAGCATGCCGAATATCACTTGGAATGTGAATTGGGACGAAATCGCCAATAGATAAGACCATTTTACAATTTGGGCCCAAGTTAGAAGCAGAGCCTAAGGTGTAAATTATCGATAGTCCATATCTCGGAAACTATAATAGATAATGCAATTTGGCAACCGGCAATGTAATTAGCATGCCGAATATTACTTGGAATGTGAATTGGAACGAAATCGCCAATAGATAAGACCATTTTACAATTTGGGCCCAAGTTAGAAGCAGAGCCTAAGGTGTAAATTATCGATAGTCCATATCTCGGAAACTATAAGAGATAATGCAATTTGGCAACCGGCAATGTAATTAGCATGCCGAATATTACTTGGAATGTGAATTGCAACGAAATCGCCAATAGATAAGACCATTTTACAATTTGGGCCCAAGTTAGAAGCAGAGCCAAAGGTGTAAATTATCGATAGTCCATATCTCGGAAACTATAAGAGATAATGCAATTTGGCAACCGGCAATGTAATTAGCATGCCGAATATTACTTGGAATGTGAATTGGAACGAAATCGCCAATAGATAAGACCATTTTACAATTTGGGCCCAAGTTAGAAGCAGAGCCTAAGGTGTAAATAATTGATAGTCCATATCTCGGAAACTATAAGAGATAATGCAATTTCGCAACCGGCAATGTAATTAGCATGCCGAATATCACTTGGAATGTGAATTGGGACGAAATCGCCAATAGATAAGACCATTTTACAATTTGGGCCCAAGTTAGAAGCAGAGCCTAAGGTGTAAATTATCGATAGCCCATATCTCGGAAACTATAATAGATAATGCAATTTGGCAACCGGCAATGTAATTAGCATGCCGAATATTACTTGGAATGTGAATTGGAACGAAATCGCCAATAGATAAGACCATTTTACAATTTGGGCCCAAGTTAGAAGCAGAGCCTAAGGTGTAAATTATCGATAGTCCATATCTCGGAAACTATAAGAGATAATGCAATTTGGCAACCGGCAATGTAATTAGCATGCCGAATATTACTTGGAATGTGAATTGCAACGAAATCGCCAATAGATAAGACCATTTTACAATTTGGGCCCAAGTTAGAAGCAGAGCCTAAGGTGTAAATTATCGATAGTCCATATCTCGGAAACTATAAGAGATAATGCAATTTGACAACCGGCAATGTAATTAGCATGCCGTATATTACTTGGAATATGAATTGGAACGAAATCGCCAATAGATAAGACCATTTTACAATTTGGGCCCAAGTTAGAAGCAGAGCCTAAGGTGTAAATTATTGATAGTCCATATCTCGGAAACTATAAGAGATAATGCAATTTCGCAACCGGCAATGTAATTAGCATGCCGAATATCACTTGGAATGTGAATTGGGACGAAATCGCCAATAGATAAGACCATTTTACAATTTGGGCCCAAGTTAGAAGCAGAGCCTAAGGTGTAAATTATCGATAGTCCATATCTCGGAAACTATAAGATATAATGCAATTTGGCAACCGGCAATGTAATTAGCATGCCGAATATTACTTGGAATGTGAATTGGAACGAAATCGCCAATAGATAAGACCATTTTACAATTTGGGCCCAAGTTAGAAGCAGAGCCTAAGGTGTAAATTATCGATAGTCCATATCTCGGAAACTATAAGAGATAATGCAATTTGGCAACCGGCAATGTAATTAGCATGCCGAATATTACTTGGAATGTGATTTTCAACGAAATCGCCAATAGATAAGACCATTTTACAATTTGGGCCCAAGTTAGAAGCAGAGCCTAAGGTGTAAATTATCGATAGTCCATATCTCGGAAACTATAAGAGATAATGCAATTTGGCAACCGGCAATGTAATTAGCATGCCGAATATTACTTGGAATGTGAATTGGAACGAAATCGCCAATAGATAAGACCATTTTACAATTTGGGCCCAAGTTAGAAGCAGAGCCTATGGTGTAAATTATCGATAGTCCATATCTCGGAAACTATAAGAGATAATGCAATTTGGCAACCGGCAATGTAATTAGCATGCGGAATATTACTTGGAATGTGAATTGGAACGAAATCGCCAATAGATAAGACCATTTTACAATTTGGGCCCAAGTTAGAAGCAGAGCCTAATGTGTAAATTATCGATAGTCCATATCTCTGAAACTATAAGAGATAATGCAATTTCGCAACCGGCAATGTAATTAGCATGCCGAATATTACTTGGAATGTGAATTGGGACGAAATCGCCAATAGATAAGACCATTTTACAATTTGGGCCCAAGTTAGAAGCAGAGCTTAAGGTGTAAATTATCGATAGTTCATATCTCGGAAACTATAAGAGATAATGCAATTTGGCAACCGGTAATGTAATTAGCATGCCGAATATTACTTGGAATGTGAATTGGAACGAAATCGCCAATAGATAAGACCATTTTACAATTTGGGCCCAAGTTAGAAGCAGAGCCTAAGGTGTAAATTATCGATAGTCCATATCTCGGAAACTATAAGAGATAATGCAATTTGGCAACCGGCAATGTAATTAGCATGCCGAATATTACTTGGAATGTGAATTGGAACGAAATCGCCAATAGATAAGACCATTTTACAATTTGGGCCCAAGTTAGAAGCAGAGCCTAAGGTGTAAATTATTGATAGTCCATATCTCGGAAACTATAAGAGATAATACAATTTCGCAACCGGCAATGTAATTAGCATGCCGAATATCACTTGGAATGTGAATTGGGACGAAATCGCCAATAGATAAGACCATTTTACAATTTGGGCCCAAGTTAGAAGCAGAGCCTAAGGTGTAAATTATCGATAGTCCATATCTCGGAAACTATAAGAGATAATGCAATTTGGCAACCGGCAATGTAATTAGCATGCCGAATATTACTTGGAATGTGAATTGGAACGAAATCGCCAATAAATAAGACCATTTTACAATTTGGGCCCAAGTTAGAAGCAGAGCCTAAGATGCAAATTATCGATAGTCCATATCTCGGAAACTATAAGAGATAATGCAATTTGGCAACCGGCAATGTAATTAGCATGCCGAATATTACTTGGAATGTGAATTGGAACGAAATCGCCAATAGATAAGACCATTTTACAATTTGGGCCCAAGTTAGAAGCAGAGCCTAAGGTGTAAATTATCGATAGTCCATATCTCGGAAACTATAAGAGATAATTCAATTTGGCAACCGACAATGTAATTAGCATGCCGGATATTACTTGGAATGTGAATTGGAACGAAATCGCCAATAGATAAGACCATTTTACAATTTGGGCCCAAGTTAGAAGCAGAGCCTAAGGTGTAAATTACCGATAGTCCATATCTCGGAAACTATAAGAGATAATGCAATTTGGCAACCGGCAATGTAATTAGCATGCCGAATATTACTTGGAATGTGAATTGGAACGAAATCGCCAATAGATAAGACGATTTTACAATTTGGGCCCAAGTTAGAAGCAGAGCCTAAGGTGTAAATTATCGATAGTCCATATCTCGGAAACTATAAGAGATAATGCAATTTGGCAACCGGCAATGTAATTAGCATGCCGAATATTACTTGGAATGTGAATTGGAACGAAATCGCCAATAGAGAAGACCATTTTACAATTTGGGCCCAAGTTAGAAGCAGAGCCTAAGGTGTAAATTATCGATAGTCCATATCTCGGAAACAATAAGAGATAATGCAATTAGGCAACCGGCAATGTAATTAGCATGCCGAATATTACTTGGAATGTGAATTGGAACGAAATCGCCAATAGATAAGACCATTTTACAATTTGGGCCCAAGTTAGAAGCAGAGCCTAAGGTGTAAATTATCGATAGTCCATATCTCGGAAACTATAAGAGATAATGCAATTTGCCAACCGGCAATGTAATTAGCATGCCGAATATTACTTGGAATGTGAATTGGAACGAAATCGCCAATAGAGAAGACCATTTTACAATTTGGGCCCAAGATAGAAGCAGAGCCTAAGGTGTAAATTATCGATAGTCCATATCTCGGAAACTATAAGAGATAATGCAATTTGGCAACCGGCAATGTAATTAGCATGCCGAATATTACTTGGAATGTGAATTGGAACGAAAACGCCAATAGATAAGACCATTTTACAATTTGGGCCCAAGTTAGAAGCAGAGCCTAAGGTGTAAATTATCGATAGTCCATATCTCGGAAACTATAAGAGATAATGCAATTTGGCAACCGGCAATGTAATTAGCATGCCGAATATTACTTGGAATGTGAATTGGAACGAAATCGCCAATAGAGAAGACCATTTTACAATTTGGGCCCAAGTTAGAAGCAGAGCCTAAGGTGTAAATTATCGATAGTCCATATCTCGGAAACTATAAGAGATAATGCAATTTGGCAACCGGCAATGTAATTAGCATGCCGAATATTACTTGGAATGTGAATTGGAACGAAATCGCCAATAGATAAGACGATTTTACAATTTGGGCCCAAGTTAGAAGCAGAGCCTAAGGTGTAAATTATCGATAGTCCATATCTCGGAAACTATAAGAGATAATGCAATTTGGCAACCGGCAATGTAATTAGCATGCCGAATATTACTTGGAATGTGAATTGGAACGAAATCGCCAATAGATAAGACCATTTTACAATTTGGGCCCAAGTTAGAAGCAGAGCCTAAGGTGTAAATTATCGATAGTCCATATCTCGGAAACTATAAGAGATAATTCAATTTGGCAACCGACAATGTAATTAGCATGCCGGATATTACTTGGAATGTGAATTGGAACGAAATCGCCAATAGATAAGACCATTTTACAATTTGGGCCCAAGTTAGAAGCAGAGCCTAAGGTGTAAATTACCGATAGTCCATATCTCGGAAACTATAAGAGATAATGCAATTTGGCAACCGGCAATGTAATTAGCATGCCGAATATTACTTGGAATGTGAATTGGGACGAAATCGCCAATAGATAAGGCCATTTTACAATTTGTGCCCAAGTTAGAAGCAGAGCCTAAGGTGTAAATTATCGATAGTCCATATCTCGGAAACTATAAGAGATAATGCAATTTGGCAACCGGCAATGTAATTAGCATGCCGAATATTACTTGGAATGTGAATTGGAACGAAATCGCCAATAGATAAGACCATTTTACAATTTGGGCCCAAGTTAGAAGCAGAGCCTAAGGTGTTAATTATTAATAGTCCATATCTCGGAAACTATAAGAGATAATGCAATTTCGCAACCGGCAATGTAATTAGCATGCCGAATATTACTTGGAGTGTGAATTGGAACGAAATCGCCAATAGATAAGACCATTTTACAATTTGGGCCCAAGTTAGAAGCAGAGCCTAAGGTGTAAATTATCGATAGTCCATATCTCGGAAACTATAAGAGATAATGCAATTTGGCAACCGGCAATGTAATTAGCATGCCGAATATTACTTGGAATGTGAATTGGAACGAAATCGCCAATAGATAAGACCATTTTACAATTTGGGCCCAAGTTAGAAGCAGAGCCTAAGGTGTAAATTATCGATAGTCCATATCTCGGAAACTATAAGAGATAATGCAATTTGGCAACCGGCAATGTATTTAACATGCCGAATATTACTTGGAATGTGAATTGGAACGAAATCGCCAATAGATAAGAACATTTTACAATTTGGGCCCAAGTTAGAAGCAGAGCCAAAGGTGTAAATTATCGATAGTCCATATCTCGGAAACTATAAGAGATAATGCAATTTGGCAACCGGCAATGTAATTAGCATGCCGAATATTACTTGGAATGTGAATTGGAACGAAATCGCCAATAGATAAGACCATTTTACAATTTGGGCCCAAGTTAGAAGCAGAGCCTAAGGTGTAAATTATTGATAGTCCATATCTCGGAAACTATAAGAGATAATGCAATTTCGCAACCGGCAATGTAATTAGCATGCCGAATATCACTTGGAATGTGAATTGGGACGAAATCGCCAATAGATAAGACCATTTTACAATTTGGGCCCAAGTTAGAAGCAGAGCCTAAGGTGTAAATTATCGATAGTCCATATCTCGGAAACTATAATAGATAATGCAATTTGGCAACCGGCAATGTAATTAGCATGCCGAATATTACTTGGAATGTGAATTGGAACGAAATCGCCAATAGATAAGACCATTTTACAATTTGGGCCCAAGTTAGAAGCAGAGCCTAAGGTGTAAATTATCGATAGTCCATATCTCGGAAACTATAAGAGATAATGCAATTTGGCAACCGGCAATGTAATTAGCATGCCGAATATTACTTGGAATGTGAATTGCAACGAAATCGCCAATAGATAAGACCATTTTACAATTTGGGCCCAAGTTAGAAGCAGAGCCTAAGGTGTAAATTATCGATAGTCCATATCTCGGAAACTATAAGAGATAATGCAATTTGACAACCGGCAATGTAATTAGCATGCCGTATATTACTTGGAATGTGAATTGGAACGAAATCGCCAATAGATAAGACCATTTTACAATTTGGGCCCAAGTTAGAAGCAGAGCCTAAGGTGTAAATTATTGATAGTCCATATCTCGGAAACTATAAGAGATAATGCAATTTCGCAACCGGCAATGTAATTAGCATGCCGAATATTACTTGGAGTGTGAATTGGAACGAAATCGCCAATAGATAAGACCATTTTACAATTTGGGCCCAAGTTAGAAGCAGAGCCTAAGGTGTAAATTATCGATAGTCCATATCTCGGAAACTATAAGAGATAATGCAATTTGGCAACCGGCAATGTAATTAGCATGCCGAATATTACTTGGAATGTGAATTGGAACGAAATCGCCAATAGATAAGACCATTTTACAATTTGGGCCCAAGTTAGAAGCAGAGCCTAAGGTGTAAATTATCGATAGTCCATATCTCGGAAACTATAAGAGATAATGCAATTTGGCAACCGGCAATGTATTTAGCATGCCGAATATTACTTGGAATGTGAATTGGAACGAAATCGCCAATAGATAAGAACATTTTACAATTTGGGCCCAAGTTAGAAGCAGAGCCAAAGGTGTAAATTATCGATAGTCCATATCTCGGAAACTATAAGAGATAATGCAATTTGGCAACCGGCAATGTATTTAGCATGCCGAATATTACTTGGAATGTGAATTGGAACGAAATCGCCAATAGATAAGACCATTTTACAATTTGGGCCCAAGTTAGAAGCAGAGCCAAAGGTGTAAATTATCGATAGTCCATATCTCGGAAACTATAAGAGATAATGCAATTTGGCAACCGGCAATGTAATTAGCATGCCGAATATTACTTGGAATGTGAATTGGAACGAAATCGCCAATAGATAAGACCATTTTACAATTTGGGCCCAAGTTAGAAGCAGAGCCTAAGGTGTAAATTATTGATAGTCCATATCTCGGAAACTATAAGAGATAATGCAATTTCGCAACCGGCAATGTAATTAGCATGCCGAATATCACTTGGAATGTGAATTGGGACGAAATCGCCAATAGATAAGACCATTTTACAATTTGGGCCCAAGTTAGAAGCAGAGCCTAAGGTGTAAATTATCGATAGCCCATATCTCGGAAACTATAATAGATAATGCAATTTGGCAACCGGCAATGTAATTAGCATGCCGAATATTACTTGGAATGTGAATTGGAACGAAATCGCCAATAGATAAGACCATTTTACAATTTGGGCCCAAGTTAGAAGCAGAGCCTAAGGTGTAAATTATCGATAGTCCATATCTCGGAAACTATAAGAGATAATGCAATTTGGCAACCGGCAATGTAATTAGCATGCCGAATATTACTTGGAATGTGAATTGCAACGAAATCGCCAATAGATAAGACCATTTTACAATTTGGGCCCAAGTTAGAAGCAGAGCCTAAGGTGTAAATTATCGATAGTCCATATCTCGGAAACTATAAGAGATAATGCAATTTGACAACCGGCAATGTAATTAGCATGCCGTATATTACTTGGAATATGAATTGGAACGAAATCGCCAATAGATAAGACCATTTTACAATTTGGGCCCAAGTTAGAAGCAGAGCCTAAGGTGTAAATTATTGATAGTCCATATCTCGGAAACTATAAGAGATAATGCAATTTCGCAACCGGCAATGTAATTAGCATGCCGAATATCACTTGGAATGTGAATTGGGACGAAATCGCCAATAGATAAGACCATTTTACAATTTGGGCCCAAGTTAGAAGCAGAGCCTAAGGTGTAAATTATCGATAGTCCATATCTCGGAAACTATAAGATATAATGCAATTTGGCAACCGGCAATGTAATTAGCATGCCGAATATTACTTGGAATGTGAATTGGAACGAAATCGCCAATAGATAAGACCATTTTACAATTTGGGCCCAAGTTAGAAGCAGAGCCTAAGGTGTAAATTATCGATAGTCCATATCTCGGAAACTATAAGAGATAATGCAATTTGGCAACCGGCAATGTAATTAGCATGCCGAATATTACTTGGAATGTGATTTTCAACGAAATCGCCAATAGATAAGACCATTTTACAATTTGGGCCCAAGTTAGAAGCAGAGCCTAAGGTGTAAATTATCGATAGTCCATATCTCGGAAACTATAAGAGATAATGCAATTTGGCAACCGGCAATGTAATTAGCATGCCGAATATTACTTGGAATGTGAATTGGAACGAAATCGCCAATAGATAAGACCATTTTACAATTTGGGCCCAAGTTAGAAGCAGAGCCTATGGTGTAAATTATCGATAGTCCATATCTCGGAAACTATAAGAGATAATGCAATTTGGCAACCGGCAATGTAATTAGCATGCGGAATATTACTTGGAATGTGAATTGGAACGAAATCGCCAATAGATAAGACCATTTTACAATTTGGGCCCAAGTTAGAAGCAGAGCCTAATGTGTAAATTATCGATAGTCCATATCTCTGAAACTATAAGAGATAATGCAATTTCGCAACCGGCAATGTAATTAGCATGCCGAATATTACTTGGAATGTGAATTGGGACGAAATCGCCAATAGATAAGGCCATTTTACAATTTGGGCCCAAGTTAGAAGCAGAGCCTAAGGTGTAAATTATCGATAGTCCATATTTCGGAAACTATAAGAGATAATGCAATTTGGCAACCGGCAATGTAATTAGCATGCCGAATATTACTTGGAATGTGAATTGGAACGAAATCGCCAATAGATAAGACCATTTTACAATTTGGGCCCAAGTTAGAAGCAGAGCCTAAGGTGTTAATTATTGATAGTCCATATCTCGGAAACTATAAGAGATAATGCAATTTCGCAACCGGCAATGTAATTAGCATGCCGAATATTACTTGGAGTGTGAATTGGAACGAAATCGCCAATAGATAAGACCATTTTACAATTTGGGCCCAAGTTAGAAGCAGAGCCTAAGGTGTAAATTATCGATAGTCCATATCTCGGAAACTATAAGAGATAATGCAATTTGGCAACCGGCAATGTAATTAGCATGCCGAATATTACTTGGAATGTGAATTGGAACGAAATCGCCAATAGATAAGACCATTTTACAATTTGGGCCCAAGTTAGAAGCAGAGCCTAAGGTGTAATTAGCATGCCGAATATTACTTGGAATGTGAATTGGAACGAAATCGCCAATAGATAAGACCATTTTACAATTTGGGCCCAAGTTAGAAGCAGAGCCTAAGGTGTAAATTATCGATAGTCCATATCTCGGAAACTATAAGAGATAATGCCATTTGGCAACCGGCAATGTAATTAGCATGACGAATATTACTTGGAATGTGAATTGGAACGAAATCGCCAATAGATAAGACCATTTTACAATTTGGGCCCAAGTTAGAAGCAGAGCCTAAGGTGTAAATTATCGATAGTCCATATCTCGGAAACTATAAGAGATAATGCAATTTGGCAACCGGCAATGTAATTAGCATGCCGAATATTACTTGGAATGTGAATTGGAACGAAATCGCCAATAGATAAGACCATTTTACAATTTGGGCCCAAGTTAGAAGCAGAGCCTAAGGTGTAAATTATCGATAGTCCATATCTCGGAAACTATAAGAGATAATGCAATTTGGCAACCGGCAATGTAATTAGCATGCCGAATATTACTTGGAATGTAAATTGCAACGAAATCGCCAATAGATTAGACCATTTTACAATTTGGGCCCAAGTTAGAAGCAGAGCCTAAGGTGTAAATTATCGATAGTCCATATCTCGGAAACTATAAGAGATAATGCAATTTGGCAACCGGCAATGTAATTAGCATGCCGTATATTACTTGGAATGTGAATTGGAACGAAATCGCCAATAGATAAGACCATTTTACAATTTGGGCCCAAGTTAGAAGCAGAGCCTAAGGTGTAAATTATTGATAGTCCATATCTCGGAAACTATAAGAGATAATGCAATTTCGCAACCGGCAATGTAATTAGCATGCCGAATATCACTTGGAATGTGAATTGGGACGAAATCGCCAATAGATAAGACCATTTTACAATTTGGGCCCAAGTTAGAAGCAGAGCCTAAGGTGTAAATTATCGATAGTCCATATCTCGGAAACTATAAGAGATAATGCAATTTGGCAACCGGCAATGTAATTAGCATGCCGAATATTACTTGGAATGTGAATTGGAACGAAATCGCCAATAGATAAGACCATTTTACAATTTGGGCCCAAGTTAGAAGCAGAGCCTAAGGTGTAAATTATCGATAGTCCATATCTCGGAAACTATAAGAGATAATGCAATTTGGCAACCGGCAATGTAATTAGCATGCCGAATATTACTTGGAATGTGAATTGGAACGAAATCGCCAATAGATAAGACCATTTTACAATTTGGGCCCAAGTTAGAAGCAGAGCCTAAGGTGTAAATTATCGATAGTCCATATCTCGGAAACTATAAGAGATAATGCAATTTGGCAACCGGCAATGTAATTAGCATGCCGAATATTACTTGGAATGTGAATTGGAACGAAATCGCCAATAGATAAGACCATTTTACAATTTGGGCCCAAGTTAGAAGCAGAGCCTATGGTGTAAATTATCGATAGTCCATATCTCGGAAACTATAAGAGATAATGCAATTTGGCAACCGGCAATGTAATTAGCATGCGGAATATTACTTGGAATGTGAATTGGAACGAAATCGCCAATAGATAAGACCATTTTACAATTTGGGCCCAAGTTAGAAGCAGAGCCTAAGGTGTAAATTATCGATAGTCCATATCTCGGAAACTATAAGAGATAATGCAATTTGGCAACCGGCAATGTAATTAGCATGCCGAATATTACTTGGAATGTGAATTGGAACGAAATCGCCAATAGATAAGACCATTTTACAATTTGGGCCCAAGTTAGAAGCAGAGCCTAAGGTGTAAATTATCGATAGTCCATATCTCGGAAACTATAAGAGATAATGCAATTTGGCAACCGGCAATGTAATTAGCATGCCGAATATTACTTGGAATGTGAATTGGAACGAAATCGCCAATAGGTAAGACCATTTTACAATTTGGGCCCAAGTTAGAAGCAGAGCCTAAGGTGTAAATTATCGATAGTCCATATCTCGGAAACTATAAGAGATAATTCAATTTGGCAACCGGCAATGTAATTAGCATGCCGAATATTACTTGGAATGTGAATTGGAACGAAATCGCCAATAGATAAGACCATTTTACAATTTGGGCCCAAATTAGAAGCAGAGCCTAAGGTGTAAATTATCGATAGTCCATATCTCGGAAACTATAAGAGATAATGCAATTTGGCAACCGGCAATGTAATTAGCATGCCGAATATTACTTGGAATGTGAATTGGAACGAAATCGCCAATAGATAAGACCATTTTACAATTTGGGAGCAAGTTAGAAGCAGAGCCTAAGGTGTAAATTATCGATAGTCCATATCTCGGAAACTATAAGAGATAATGCAATTTGGCAACCGGCAATGTAATTAGCATGCCGAATATTACTTGGAATGTGAATTGGAACGAAATCGCCAATAGATAAGACCATTTTACAATTTGGGCCCAAGTTAGAAGCAGAGCCTATGGTGTAAATTATCGATAGTCCATATCTCGGAAACTATAAGAGATAATGCAATTTGGCAACCGGCAATGTAATTAGCATGCCGAATATTACTTGGAATGTGAATTGGAAGGAAATCGCCAATAGATAAGACCATTTTACAATTTGGGCCCAAGTTAGAAGCAGAGCCTAAGGTGTAAATTATCGATAGTCCATATTTCGGAAACTATAAGAGATAATGCAATTTGGCAACCGGCAATGTAATTAGCATGCCGAATATTACTTGGAATGTGAATTGGAACGAAATCGCCAATAGATAAGACCATTTTACAATTTGGGCCCAAGTTAGAAGCAGAGCCTAAGGTGTAAATTATCGATAGTCCATATCTCGGAAACTATAAGAGATAATGCAATTTGGCAAACGGCAATGTAATTAGCATGCCGAATATTACTTGGAATGTGAATTGGAACGAAATCGCCAATAGATAAGACCATTTTACAATTTGGGCCCAAGTTAGAAGCAGAGCCTAAGGTGTAAATTATTGATAGTCCATATCTCGGAAACTATAAGAGATAATGCAATTTGGCAACCGGCAATGTAATTAGCATGCCGAATATTACTTGGAATGTGAATTGGAACGAAATCGCCAATAGATAAGACCATTTTACAATTTGGGCCCAAGTTAGAAGCAGAGCCTAAGGTGTAAATTATTGATAGTCCATATCTCGGAAACTATAAGAGATAATGCAATTTGGCAACCGGCAATGTAATTAGCATGCCGAATATTACTTGGAATGTGAATTGGAACGAAATCGCCAATAGATAAGACTATTTTACAATTTGGGCCCAAGTTAGAAGCAGAGCCTAAGGTGTAAATTATTGATAGTCCATATCTCGGAAACTATAAGAGATAATGCAATTTCGCAACCGGCAATGTAATTAGCATGCCGAATATCACTTGGAATGTGAATTGGGACGAAATCGCCAATAGATAAGACCATTTTACAATTTGGGCCCAAGTTAGAAGCAGAGCCTAAGGTGTAAATTATCGATAGTCCATATCTCGGAAACTATAATAGATAATGCAATTTGGCAACCGGCAATGTAATTAGCATGCCGAATATTACTTGGAATGTGAATTGGAACGAAATCGCCAATAGATAAGACCATTTTACAATTTGGGCCCAAGTTAGAAGCAGAGCCTAAGGTGTAAATTATCGATAGTCCATATCTCGGAAACTATAAGAGATAATGCAATTTGGCAACCGGCAATGTAATTAGCATGCCGAATATTACTTGTAATGTGAATTGCAACGAAATCGCCAATAGATAAGACCATTTTACAATTTGGGCCCAAGTTAGAAGCAGAGCCTAAGGTGTAAATTATCGATAGTCCATATCTCGGAAACTATAAGAGATAATGCAATTTGACAACCGGCAATGTAATTAGCATGCCGTATATTACTTGGAATGTGAATTGGAACGAAATCGCCAATAGATAAGACCATTTTACAATTTGGGCCCAAGTTAGAAGCCGAGCCTAAGGTGTAAATTATTGATAGTCCATATCTCGGAAACTATAAGAGATAATGCAATTTCGCAACCGGCAATGTAATTAGCATGCCGAATATCACTTGGAATGTGAATTGGGACGAAATCGCCAATAGATAAGACCATTTTACAATTTGGGCCCAAGTTAGAAGCAGAGCCTAAGGTGTAAATTATCGATAGTCCATATCTCGGAAACTATAAGATATAATGCAATTTGGCAACCGGCAATGTAATTAGCATGCCGAATATTACTTGGAATGTGAATTGGAACGAAATCGCCAATAGATAAGGCCATTTTACAATTTGGGCCCAAGTTAGAAGCAGAGCCTAAGGTGTAAATTATCGATAGTCCATATCTCGGAAACTATAAGAGATAATGCAATTTGGCAACCGGCAATGTAATTAGCATGCCGAATATTACTTGGAATGTGAATTTCAACGAAATCGCCAATAGATAAGACCATTTTACAATTTGGGCCCAAGTTAGAAGCAGAGCCTAAGGTGTAAATTATCGATAGTCCATATCTCGGAAACTATAAGAGATAATGCAATTTGGCAACCGGCAATGTAATTAGCATGCCGAATATTACTTGGAATGTGAATTGGAACGAAATCGCCAATAGATAAGACCATTTTACAATTTGGGCCCAAGTTAGAAGCAGAGCCTATGGTGTAAATTATCGATAGTCCATATCTCGGAAACTATAAGAGATAATGCAATTTGGCAACCGGCAATGTAATTAGCATGCGGAATATTACTTGGAATGTGAATTGGAACGAAATCGCCAATAGATAAGACCATTTTACAATTTGGGCCCAAGTTAGAAGCAGAGCCTAATGTGTAAATTATCGATAGTCCATATCTCTGAAACTATAAGAGATAATGCAATTTCGCAACCGGCAATGTAATTAGCATGCCGAATATTACTTGGAATGTGAATTGGGACGAAATCGCCAATAGATAAGGCCATTTTACAATTTGGGCCCAAGTTAGAAGCAGAGCCTAAGGTGTAAATTATCGATAGTCCATATCTCGGAAACTATAAGAGATAATGCAATTTGGCAACCGGCAATGTAATTAGCATGCCGAATATTACTTGGAATGTGAATTGGAACGAAATCGCCAATAGATAAGACCATTTTACAATTTGGGCCCAAGTTAGAAGCAGAGCCTAAGGTGTTAATTATTGATAGTCCATATCTCGGAAACTATAAGAGATAATGCAATTTCGCAACCGGCAATGTAATTAGCATGCCGAATATTACTTGGAGTGTGAATTGGAACGAAATCGCCAATAGATAAGACCATTTTACAATTTGGGCCCAAGTTAGAAGCAGAGCCTAAGGTGTAAATTATCGATAGTCCATATCTCGGAAACTATAAGAGATAATGCAATTTGGCAACCGGCAATGTAATTAGCATGCCGAATATTACTTGGAATGTGAATTGGAACGAAATCGCCAATAGATAAGACCATTTTACAATTTGGGCCCAAGTTAGAAGGAGAGCCTAAGGTGTAAATTATCGATAGTCCATATCTCGGAAACTATAAGAGATAATGCAATTTGGCAACCGGCAATGTAATTAGCATGCCGAATATTACTTGGAATGTGAATTGGAACGAAATCGTAAATATATAAGACCATTTTACAATTTGGGCCCAAGTTAGAAGCAGAGCCAAAGGTGTAAATTATCGATAGTCCATATCTCGGAAACTATAAGAGATAATGCCATTTGGCAACCGGCAATGTAATTAACATGACGAATATTACTTGGAATGTGAATTGGAACGAAATCGCCAATAGATAAGACCATTTTACAATTTGGGCCCAAGTTAGAAGCAGAGCCTAAGGTGTAAATTATCGATAGTCCATATCTCGGAAACTATAAGAGATAATGCAATTTGGCAACCGGCAATGTAATTAGCATGCCGAATATTACTTGGAATGTGAATTGGAACGAAATCGCCAATAGATAAGACCATTTTACAATTTGGGCCCAAGTTAGAAGCAGAGCCTAAGGTGTAAATTATCGATAGTCCATATCTCGGAAACTATAAGAGATAATGCAATTTGGCAACCGGCAATGTAATTAGCATGCCGAATATTACTTGGAATGTAAATTGCAACGAAATCGCCAATAGATTAGACCATTTTACAATTTGGGCCCAAGTTAGAAGCAGAGCCTAAGATGTAAATTATCGATAGTCCATATCTCGGAAACTATAAGAGATAATGCAATTTGGCAACCGGCAATGTAATTAGCATGCCGTATATTACTTGGAATGTGAATTGGAACGAAATCGCCAATAGATAAGACCATTTTACAATTTGGGCCCAAGTTAGAAGCAGAGCCTAAGGTGTAAATTATTGATAGTCCATATCTCGGAAACTATAAGAGATAATGCAATTTCGCAACCGGCAATGTAATTAGCATGCCGAATATCACTTGGAATATGAATTGGGACGAAATCGCCAATAGATAAGACCATTTTACAATTTGGGCCCAAGTTAGAAGCAGAGCCTAAGGTGTAAATTATCGATAGTCCATATCTCGGAAACTATAAGAGATAATGCAATTTGGCAACCGGCAATGTAATTAGCATGCCGAATATTACTTGGAATGTGAATTGGAACGAAATCGCCAATAGATAAGACCATTTTACAATTTGGGCCCAAGTTAGAAGCAGAGCCTAAGGTGTAAATTATCGATAGTCCATATCTCGGAAACTATAAGAGATAATGCAATTTGGCAACCGGCAATGTAATTAGCATGCCGAATATTACTTGGAATGTGAATTGGAACGAAATCGCCAATAGATAAGACCATTTTACAATTTGGGCCCAAGTTAGAAGCAGAGCCTAAGGTGTAAATTATCGATAGTCCATATCTCGGAAACTATAAGAGATAATGCAATTTGGCAACCGGCAATGTAATTAGCATGCCGAATATTACTTGGAATGTGAATTGGAACGAAATCGCCAATAGATAAGACCATTTTACAATTTGGGCCCAAGTTAGAAGCAGAGCCTATGGTGTAAATTATCGATAGTCCATATCTCGGAAACTATAAGAGATAATGCAATTTGGCAACCGGCAATGTAATTAGCATGCGGAATATTACTTGGAATGTGAATTGGAACGAAATCGCCAATAGATAAGACCATTTTACAATTTGGGCCCAAGTTAGAAGCAGAGCCTAAGGTGTAAATTATCGATAGTCCATATCTCGGAAACTATAAGAGATAATGCAATTTGGCAACCGGCAATGTAATTAGCATGCCGAATATTACTTGGAATGTGAATTGGAACGAAATCGCCAATAGATAAGACCATTTTACAATTTGGGCCCAAGTTAGAAGCAGAGCCTAAGGTGTAAATTATCGATAGTCCATATCTCGGAAACTATAAGAGATAATGCAATTTGGCAACCGGCAATGTAATTAGCATGCCGAATATTACTTGGAATGTGAATTGGAACGAAATCGCCAATAGGTAAGACCATTTTACAATTTGGGCCCAAGTTAGAAGCAGAGCCTAAGGTGTAAATTATCGATAGTCCATATCTCGGAAACTATAAGAGATAATTCAATTTGGCAACCGGCAATGTAATTAGCCTGCCGAATATTACTTGGAATGTGAATTGGAACGAAATCGCCAATAGATAAGACCATTTTACAATTTGGGCCCAAATTAGAAGCAGAGCCTAAGGTGTAAATTATCGATAGTCCATATCTCGGAAACTATAAGAGATAATGCAATTTGGCAACCGGCAATGTAATTAGCATGCCGAATATTACTTGGAATGTGAATTGGAACGAAATCGCCAATAGATAAGACCATTTTACAATTTGGGAGCAAGTTAGAAGCAGAGCCTAAGGTGTAAATTATCGATAGTCCATATCTCGGAAACTATAAGAGATAATGCAATTTGGCAACCGGCAATGTAATTAGCATGCCGAATATTACTTGGAATGTGAATTGGAACGAAATCGCCAATAGATAAGACCATTTTACAATTTGGGCCCAAGTTAGAAGCAGAGCCTATGGTGTAAATTATCGATAGTCCATATCTCGGAAACTATAAGAGATAATGCAATTTGGCAACCGGCAATGTAATTAGCATGCCGAATATTACTTGGAATGTGAATTGGAAGGAAATCGCCAATAGATAAGACCATTTTACAATTTGGGCCCAAGTTAGAAGCAGAGCCTAAGGTGTAAATTATCGATAGTCCATATTTCGGAAACTATAAGAGATAATGCAATTTGGCAACCGGCAATGTAATTAGCATGCTGAATATTACTTGGAATGTGAATTGGAACGAAATCGCCAATAGATAAGACCATTTTACAATTTGGGCCCAAGTTAGAAGCAGAGCCTAAGGTGTAAATTATCGGTAGTCCATATCTCGGAAACTATAAGAGATAATGCAATTTGGCAAACGGCAATGTAATTAGCATGCCGAATATTACTTGGAATGTGAATTGGAACGAAATCGCCAATAGATAAGACCATTTTACAATTTGGGCCCAAGTTAGAAGCAGAGCCTAAGGTGTAAATTATTGATAGT